>NC_041806.1:39485418-39823751 GCF_900964775.1 Scleropages formosus | reverse complement strand
GTCCTGAGCGTTGTCCCCTTGTGTGCTTGCAGCTGCCCGACGCCGGGCTGCGACGGGAGCGGACACGTCAGCGGCAAATACGCAAGACACCGAAGGTAGAGGTGCCACTCCCCCCCACCGAAATGTGTTGCTTCACACGCAGGGACAAGCAGGGTGACGGCCCACAGCTCCGTCTGCCAAGGGTGACGCAAACCGTAGCTGCTCTTGCTGTGAAATGGAGGCCTTGCCCGGCTTGCCTCGGTGGGGGTGTTTTACATCACCGCGTGCTATTTCAGCTTTCTCAAAACTGATTGACCGTAATGTGTCATTTACATGAGATGATTTATTACGTTTTTTTACTTGACAGCAGTTTAGCAGCATGCGTTCATGTTCACGTGGTGTAAGTAACTTCGTGGCACGAACAGAATTGTGTGCCGCGGAAATTCAATGCATTATTTCAGTTGTAAATATTCCACACTTGCTTTTCATACAAAATTAATCAAATTTAATACACTGACGGATAAAAAACATAATAAGCACTAAACAATGCAGCAATGACTGTATTTCACTAACAGTGAGTAGTACCTGGTGAAATTATGTGAAGAAATGTTTGCAAAGAGCATTTCATATGCCATTCATATACCCCCTCTCAGACAAACATCAGGATATCAAAGACTGAAAGTGTTTTAGGAGTGTGTCTGATTGAGTATATTTTATTTAATTAACTACACTGCATAAACTCATTGTGCTAACTTCTTAAGATTTAAAAAAAATCTTATCAAGAATATTCAAATAAAACTGACTTTCACCTTTAAATACATCGCTTTAAATGCCGATGAATTGCAGACAATGATTTCTGTGCTTTTTTCATGTCTTTATTTATTTTTCATCTTGGTATGCATTATAATGTAATCCTGCATTCGACTAAACTTTTAAAAATCTGCTTCGGGATTATTTCCCCTGGAGGAGCAAGCTCAGATTTGCCCTTTATTGAAGAAAAAGAATGAATGTTGAATAGATGTATTTCTGCACAAAGGTTGAGTGATCTCTAAAGTTATACAGCTGCATGGTGTTGTAAAACTCCTTAATTGTGTGCATCGTGACAGCCAGGGTGGTTAATGTTCAGGCCGCAAATTTTCTCAATGTTGCATTTTACTGTGGTGTTCCAGCCATGCACACTACATTGCGCAGAAATGATTGTGTCCTCATCCTTTTTTAGTGCTGCCTATTAATTGTGCTCATTCTGTGCAAGCGTATGTCTAATGTGCATATGATTGAAAGGGTTTTTACATTAACTTTCATGAATTCACATGAAGGATACTTTTAATAGTTTTATGTGCAGTATGCCGTAATGCTATCAATGGTGCTTTAATTGTTTTGGCAGCCAGTTCACTGGATTCTCTGGAGCAGCAGGTAGTATAAGACATGGGCTTTCTGGGTCAGGCTCCACTCACAGCTACTGCTGTAGTACCATTGAGGAAAGTACTTAAATTGATTTGCTACAGTAAAAATACCCAGCTGTTTAAATGAGACAAATAGTTATTGACTAAAAGTGTGAGCTAATAATAATAATAACAATAATAGCAGCAAATCAAATCACTTGAAAAATGTAAAATCTGAAGTCTTAGTGAAATATCTGCAATGAAAATTGCAGGTCTGAAAGCAACAGTGAACTATCAAAGCAACAATGGCTATTAAAACATGACTGAGTCTAGGCCCGTGTCCCTGTCTCGTTGGGCCCATCATACCGCATCTGCACATTTGTTCCATGGTGTCTGAAAGAGCAACTTGTGCAGTATGGGCCGGATTTGATCCAGGGCATCCACCGGGGCTCTTGGGTATCGTGATCAGCGATTTGATGGTGATGGCAGTTGACTGCTGATTGAAAAGTGTCCGTAAGACACTGAACTCTGCTACCTCAGGGGAATCCCTGTGTGGCTGACTGACAGCTGCTCTTGCCACCCTAATACACCCCACATCCTTACATATTGACCAGTTTTCATATTTGGTGGGTGAACCACTTAAGTAATCCCAATTTCCTGTCATATCCTAGTGTCAAGGAGACAGCATAGGCATGAAGAGTCTGGGCCCATTTCCATGATAATTAAAAGCAAATAAATAGAATAACAGGACTCCATTTGTCAAAGCTTGAAGGTGCCTTACTGGTGTCCAGGATCTGATTTCTTAGCACTCCTGCCCCATCTCTATTTGCATACCTACAGAAAGGCTTTAAAAGTCCAATGTTTGTGGTAAAACAGTAGTATACTTAATATGATCGTTATTCTTAGATTTAGCAAATTAATATCCTCTTATTATTGAAGTGCAAAAAATGTCACACTAAATTCTTGCTGTACATGATAAAGTGTACAAGTACAATTAAATCTCCAAACTCTTTCAAATGTAATTTTATTTGAAAAAGTTTGATATTTTGTAGTGAACATCTTTGCACCCTTTTTTCATGGCATTAGAAAAATGAAATAATAATCAGCCGTCTGTGCGGTCTGGGGATTCCTGCTAAACTATGAGTTGTTAGAATTCTTCTCTAGTGCTTGGTTCCAAAAATAATTGTGTCGTCTAGATGATTTATTCAGAACGGAGTATTTATGAAAATCTGCTCCATTTTTACGCCTGCCCTGCCAAGCCAGCGGAGCGTTAAATCCAACCTACCCAGGGCATGTTTAATAATGACTTTTCGCTCTGTGGTATTTACTCCTTTGAAAAATGATTGAAGGACGCGTCGCCCAAGTCATACGATCAACACGCCCCTTTCAAACTATTTTGCAGGAGGTACAGTTTTGTCACAGACAAATTACACCTGTGGCAGACCTTTGCCTCGGTAGAAGGAATATAGGATGATGAATCGCGGATAAGACCTGAGGAGAGGAAGAAGGGTACAGACAATTTTAAGGGTGGGAGACTTTGTGTGTGTGTATGAGTGTGTGCTTACCTGTGCTGGGAGACATGGATAGGAAGAGTGCACTGTGAATACACCAGAGTTCAGGCAAATTTGATGTATAGAGGAAGATTAGATATGGCTCATCACTCTGCACATAGTTAGCTGTCAGTAGTTTGATCTGCTTTAGATATCAGGTATGGGACCATGGGAGCAGATTAGAGAAATGAAGAAACCTTATGATAAAGCCTGAGATACTACTATATGCATGGTGTACTCTCCAGAAAGGCACCTGTTACACCAACGATCGGTATTATAGTTGCCACATTTCTTTCTAACATATCTTACTGGTGTTAACTTTTCATAAATTACTAGAAAACTGTCTGTCATTCTAACCATGGACGTAACTCAGTAATGGGTAGCACTGTGGAAAGCAACACTTGGAAGGGTCCTGCTCTTTTAATCCTCAGCAGGGCACTTAACCTGCTCCAGTGCAATATCCAGCTGCATATATATTGCACAGGTGACATTGTAAATAGCTTTGGATAAAAGTGTTACTTAAGCAATGAAACAACAATACTATCATAGCTGTATTTTTATAGTGAACTTCTGAAATGAAATAACCAATTAAAGGCGTCGATCACGCATCGTGATTTTGAAGAGTGAATTTGATTGGTATTGTCGAAATGGAATTCAATATTGGTATTAAAGCTAATCCCAGGAAAAAGCTTTTGAATATTGCAAGGAAGCACTGAACTTATGGACCTTGACTAGCCACACGGTGCCAGAATCTGAACGTTCGGTCCCAGGGCGTTGTTTTTAGGACTTGGAGGAGCATTTGGACATGCAGAATGACATTCATGGAGAGCCTTTGCACAGACCCAACAGATACACATAGACGCCCTTTTTGAAGATGATGGGGGAGAGAGTTATGACACCAAGACAGTGGATCACATGCAGTAGTGGTATTCCTGCTTCCTCATATAGATGTTTGAGGGCAATGCTTTGGTTTACAGTGTTACACAAGACTCTTCATAATTAATCATTAAAAATCTGTCAATGACAAAATAAGTAAAGCAAAATAAGAACGGGGAAAATTGAATAAAAAATGAAACATTTTTGCTATCATTTATAATTTGGTGATCATAATGTATTATTAATATCAGGAAATTATGCTTTCCAAGGGCGTCAGAGTATTCAAATATGGAATGTGTAAATTCATAAATCAGTGTTCCCAATTCTGAATCACATATTCATGTATAATACTCCTGTCAAAAAATGTTTTTCTGTCATTGTTCTGGAGAACTGTATGGAGATGTGTGCTCATGTCAAAATGGCTGTTGACTGTTCTACCCTTCTACGCCAAAGACTTGAGAAACTATAGACTTTCTAAGAGGTCAGCTTTTACGGGCATGTTTGAGAGATGCAACGCTGAGATAGCATGGTGTTAAAAACCAAGCTCAAACCCTGCTGTCCTCTAATATCGTTCCCAATGTCCACACTAGATTGGCCTCAGAACACCGCCAGCCAGCTGGCACTGACAATGTCTTTTTGTCCTTGTGTCTGAGGACAAAGAGTTACCCTATGTTCATATGGACTTTGCGTAGCTGTCTTGTTGATAAATGGAAAGATTTACCTTTAACTTATGGTTTAAAATTGCGGTACAGCTTAACAGATTGTTATTACCGATGACGGACAATTACTGTTAGAGATTATTTTATGGCTATAACTTCTACAATAATGATATAACTCCAGCTTCAAATGTGGATGTATTGGTTGCACCTACAGACGCGGACAGATTGAAAACATGCTTTCTACAAGGTTATATTGTGGGCAGCCCACTTCAGATTGTCAGTTTTTCTTCCACATCATCATGTGGCCAATTTCTGTATCCACCTTGTCACATAAACCACTTATTGCAAAGCTGTGGCTGAAGGAGAATGCATACATATACATTTTTTTGTGATGGTTCAGTTTGAATTTGATTGCCATGGCTACAGCTGGAGGGCTAGTGGGGGGTGGTGGTGCTGGTGGGGTGGTGGTGGGGGGTGCGTGAATAATTGCCTGTCTGCTTGGGATTGCGTTCTGGAGTTAAAGTCGAGTGCTTCCTCCCTGATGTACGGCTCATTTGGATTCCAGCAACAGCCCTGGGGCGTATTACTCACGCCATGACGGATAGCTCACTAAAAGCGTCGGGAACTCAGCCAGGTACTGTGGTGTTGCCATGGCGGAAGTGGCTAACTTTTTCAAATGGAGAGGGAAGGGTTTAAAAAAAAACACACTGCGGGGATCTCTCACTTCCTTGGAAAATCCTGGTGAGGCTACGGTGATCAAAGTATAACTCCCCTACCCCACCCAACAGACCTGTATTACTCAAATTCCCTCCAAACCATTGCTGCTGACTTTAAAGTCTGAATTCTGGAAGCTTTGCTTGTGTAAACCTGTCAATTTCTTACTGATTCATTCCTTTTTGAAAACATATATTTGATTTAAAGGATCAGGTAAAAAGATTAAGAGTTTTTCATTGCATAACAATATACTACGAATATAGGCTTTGACCTCTTTCCTGTGCCTTTGACTTGAAAGGCCTTCCTAGGACATTTGAACCTTACCTCAATACCCTCTAACTTCAGCTGATGGTCTGATGCTTCGGGAGATGTTTTTTCCAACATGTACCACACCTGTTTTTGTGTCAGCATCATCTCTACGTAAGGAGATGTCTGAAATGCAGCCTGAACGCAGATGGGCTGGTGTGAGGAGCCTGGGGGTGGTTGCTGCTTGGGGCTCTGCTGCTGGCTTGTACGAGCCCACTTGTTGCACTATTCATGCCGTTACGTAAATTTTTTGTCTTTCATGGAAGTGACCAATATAGACTACCTAATATTTGCTCAAATTACTTAAGGTTAAGTTCTTAGGGGTGTATAAGCAGTGCTCCTCCTTGGCTTTGTACCTGCGATCGTCTGATCGTAAGTCCCTGGGCTTCTTCACATTCTGCCCACGCTTGTTAATACACATCCACATTGCGTTTTTCCATATCGCAGTGTTTTTTCTAACGTTAAATTGCTGAGGCCCCTTGGTCTGCACCCAACACTAGAATGTGGCCTTTGCAATTGATCATTAATCAAAGATTCAGGAAATCAAATACAATTAAAGGTGCACACTTTGCATATGTACTCAGATGTTTGGACTGGATTTGACTTTTCTCGTGAGTTTTCTGCGTGTTCTTATTACGCAGCTTTTCCTCACAGGTTCCTGGATGGAAATAGACATGGTGAGGTGGCTGAGGAGCCTGCCAGAGGAACCTAGCAGCTCTTTGTTAGGCTTTCGGAAGGCGAATCTGTTGGGTTTAGCATCGCTGCGCACCCTCACTTGTCAGCACGGATGGCTAATCCCACCAGGGTCCCATGGAGGATATCACCATGGAGACCGCATTTCGCCGCACAAGCCTGTAGATTCTGTTAGCTCCTATGGCAACTCTTGTGTGGATGGGGAAAATGGCTGGGATATGGTGAGCAGAGCGTACCTATGACAGCTCCTCTATGACTGTGAAGTAGCTGGTGCAGGATAGAGGAGCGGGAAGCCGCGAGCCCCTGCTGCAGCCCCTTTGCAAGTATGAAAACGATGAGCTGAGCGCTCTGGTGACAACTCCTTTATGTAAATGTTTTTAAAAAAGTGACAGGGCATGGCAGGCAGTGTCCTCCACTGACACCTCCTCTGTGAGCGTGAGAAAGCACCCTGGAAAGGGCACAGGCGGGTGCAGCATTCCTGTGACAGCTCCCGCGGGAGAGTGAGAAACGGTCCTGCTGCCGTCGCGCTCCCCCCGGCCCCGGCCACCCTGCAACACCCCTCCCCGCCTCCCACACGCACACACACACACACACACACACACACACACACACACACACACACACACACGCTCACGCGCACACACACACGCACGCAACCTTGCATACACATGCGCACCCCCATGGAGATGACAGGCATTGGCTGCGCTTCCCTGTGCTCAAAGTGCCTTTGATATTAGAAAAAGCAATAAAAAGCTCAACGTGTGAAACAGCACACGTTCATTATGGGCCTGGATTACAAGGGGCCAGGGATTCTTTCGCGGGAGACTGAATTCCTTTCGCGAGCTCGTCGATTTTACAGATCTGGGTCTTTTTAATTGATCGCGCTCATTATCTCATTGTCACACGTTTTTTTTTTTTTTTTTCTTTTGCCCAGGATTTTCTTATAAAATACCAGAGGTTACGAAAGGTTTTTCACAAAGAAAAAAAAAAAAAAAATCCATAGAAAAACACCCAGTACAACACTGAGTGAGCTCAGGGGCTAGCTTTTCATCGGTGAATTAGGGCACACAGCAATTAGAATTGTCATGCTGGACATTCTGAGTAAATGAGGAAATAATTTCTTATATGGGGGCTCTCAACTGGTGAGTGTCTCACACAGACCTGTAATTTCTATAAACGCATTTCTTTAATAATAGCGCAGTTCCACACATGCACAGTGTCAGCGGCATCTTTTTGTTTAAATAGAGCCTAATTACCTGTGGATTTTTAATTGGTATACCATGCAGTGGAGAGCAAAGGTGAAGTCATGACAATACTCCTGTCCTGTTTTGTAGAGTGCAATCGTGTCTCTGCCAAGCGATAGCGAAAGATGTTCATGCTGGATGGACAGGGAAACAGGCACACGCGGTAAACAAGACAGAGGAGCAAGCGACTTAAAGATGCAAATAAGTTGACGTTGAAATGAACCTTGTTTGTTTTTCTATCTGAAGTCTTGTGTCCGATATCAAGCTCATTACTGTGAATGTCAAGAACTTCTCAGCTAAAGACCATGGTGCTGCTCTAAAAAAGAATATGAAAATAAAAGACCAGGATTTTAATATCACCAATGAGGTAATAATATCCTTTTAAAAAGGTTATATTAAGTGTTACGGTGCGGTTTCGACGGCATGTTCCCAAAATGTAAAAAATCGAATGTCATCCTGCGTTAAAAGCACGTCCCGTAATTGTCATAAAAAGAAAAACAAAGGAATAAAACGCATGTCTTAAATAAAGGGCCGTACTGCTTCAACCTAGACCATGCGGTATCCGGTAGAGTTGGGCAGTGAGCTGCATTCTGTTGCTTCTCACTGGTGTGAAGGCAGCTGTGCTGGATGGAGTTTTTCTGTAAGGCCTCCAACCCCACATTTCCCACTGCACGTTAGGGCAGCGATCTGATTAGGCTCCTCGTGTTCGATAGCATTCCTTAATAATTCAGAAACAACCGGGACAGCACACCCCTGCAAGTCCCCTGTGCCACAGATATATTTCACGGCTCGTTCTTAAACCCAAAACTGCTTATTTGTTGCCACAAGGCAGATGCTTGAGTAACGGGAAGGCTACGGCCTATCTGAGTCTTTACAAAGGAGGATCTTCTCTTCCTCTGAGTCAAACAACCCTTCATTTACCTCGTTTGAAGCCGTGTAAAAGGGGCTGCTTTTTGATGACTTTTTTTTTTATTTATTTGTAAGAGTTTCTAGGCTGTGTGGGAAGTGAAGGTTTTTTTGAAAGATGAAAACCGGAAATTTCTCTAGTTAACTCCGTAAAATATTCTGTTTGATTTGTTCTTTGGTGAAAGGATTTTATAAGAATATTTGTTAGCCCAAGCAACACTATTGCTACATAAACTAGCAAACACACAGTACATACCTTTAAAGCTATTTTAATTTCTACGGTATAACAGCAATATATCTAAAGCCTGGATTTTGGTAACAAGAATATTGCACCTTAAGGCAAAATGAAGGCATCTATCATTTTAAAATCATCCATGTTTTATTAATTAGATTTTCCATCACAAAATTAGTGCCGATCTGTATATCTAATTATTTTTAAATGATATTATAATGTATAATCAGGTGCGGAAAACTGTTATTTAATATAAAAACATGGCGAAGCCTCTCTAGCATTTACTGCAAAAGTTCCACTGCCTAACCAATATCTTTGATTTAAATCCTGTCCCTCTCCACCACACAGACACTATCCTTTTCCCAGCTGCAAATGAGCCCAGAGTGCTAAGATAAAGTAATTAATTTTCTCAAATCCACATTAAAACGACACATAATTGTACATGGTGCTTTACAGCAATTAAAATGCGATTGTACAATAGCTAATTATTATTATGGGTGTAATTAAAGGTTGGTTAAATAAACTTTGATTTTTCCTTTCTTGTGCTGATGCTTACAAATGAAGCAATGTGGTTTTAGTTAATTATTCTGAGAATCTATTGTGCCTTGTAAGAACTGAATTGGAAGTGTTAGCAGAGTTCTTCTTGAGTGAACCTTCCTGCTTAAATCAGGGTGATCAGGTATGGTATGTGAAAGGTAGGGGTCTTGAACATGTTCCTTGTTTTCCTTTCATTCCCTTGCAGCGTTTATGGCTGCCCTCTGGCCAAGAAGCGGAAAACACAGGATAGGCAGCCACAGGAGCCAGCCCCAAAGCGGAAGCCCTTCCTGACACACATGGCTGACCACTCCTCTGCAGATGAGTGCTACGAGACGGATGGTACAGAAGAGCCCGAGGAGCAGGACCTGGATGAGGAGTACGAAGAGGCCGATGGAGAAGGGGGAGAAGAGGAAGAGTTTTCGGAGGACAATTATGAGCAAGGAGATGGTGGTGAGGGTGAGGAGGGCGAAGGAGAGCAGGGGGACGAGCTCGAGACTGAGCAGATGGAGGATGGAGTGGAAGGTGATGAAGAGGAAGGCGATGAAGAAGGAGATGAAGAAGGAGACGAGGAGGAGGAAGATTATGAAGACCATGGAGATGACAATGGTATGACCAGACTTGCAATATTTGTAAATTTTAAAAAGACTTTTACACTTTTTTGACTTCGAGTTTATGATTTTATATCACTGTACATATTTCAATGCATATCTGATTTATTGAAGAAGCAGGGAAAATCAGTTTTGCAGTGGTCCCGGAACATAACAGGCCTCGTGTTCTGAACACTGCTGTAGTTAATTTTTATTAATGTACTTCAAAAGTAAAGATTTTGTCCATGATTCTTATGGATGAAGGAAAGCTGGAGTTCATTTTAAGCTTATTTTTTCTCTTGTATAGGGTAAAAATAAGAAGTATGTCGGGACATTTTTTTAGTTATATGCTAAACTTAACATTTAGAGAAATGTAATTGTTCTGAAAGTGAATAGAAAGACCGTGTTTTTGACAGCGATCCTTTGTTTGACAGGAAACAGTCAGATAAGTGATGGACGCACGAAAGCCAGTCAGGTGGCAGAGAAGGACAATAATAACAACACGGATGAGTATGAAAATTATGACGAGCTGGTGGCCAAGTCCCTGCTGAACCTTGGGAAGATAGCTGAGGATGCCGCTTACCAGGCCATGACCGAGTCTGAAATGAACAGCAACTCCTCCAACAGTGCTGGAGAAGATGAGGATGATGAGGAGGAAGAGAGGACGAAGGCAGCACGCAAAGGAGAGCTGAGTCTGGATGTGGACAGTGATGTGGTGCGGGAGACGGTGGACTCCCTCAAGCTGCTGGCACAGGGGCACGGCGCGGTGCTCTCGGACCCGGAAGGCCGAGCTTACCTGGACAGCACGGGGCTGGAGGGCGCCGGCGACGGGGTCCGTCAGGCGGGACGAGTTGTGGGCAACGGACGGGCGGACGAGAGCGAGGAGGAAGTGTGTCTCAGCAGCCTGGAGTGCTTGCGGAACCAGTGCTTTGACTTGGCACGCAAACTGAGCGAGACACAGCCGGCGCCACTGCACCCTCAACACCAAGCTGAGCCACTGCCTCATCTGCCCCACTCCGGTGGGCAGGAGCACACTTACTCAGATATGGTCAACCTGATGAAGCTGGAGGAACAGCTGAGCCCGGGCACCGGGGGCTTCTCCGACAGCGGCTCTCGGGAAGGCGGACCCAGCCGCTTCCACGGAAGAGAGGAGGATGCTGCCTCAGTCACGTCGGACCGCTCCGAGGAGACGTTCGACGTGACCAAGGGCAACCTGACACTGCTGGAGAAGGCCATCGCCTTGGAATCAGAGCGTGCCAAAGTGATGAGGGACAGGATGGCCTCTGAGGGCGTAACCCGACAGGGTGGCCTGCATGCGCACCACGAGCACAGCCCCAGGAGGAGCTGCGTGGCAGAAGAGCGCAAGGCCAGGCTCCAGCAGGAGGGCGTGAGACGGCCCTATTACCCTAAAGGTACAAGCATGTCTTCATATCACCGCTTTCATACACTTCTGTCGGGATGTAGCTCCGGTAGTTCATTATCTTTACGTAGATTACAGAGCTGGCCTTTCAAAAATCATATGTAAAAAATATCTTGCTCCAGCATTTTAGTTGTGTTTTTCAGTAGTTCTGGTATATATTAAGCATATAATGAATTGAATTTACTTTATAATGACAGATCTTTAAAAGGTTAGATATGTCGGCACAAACAAACTAAATACTCCAGGCCGTGACCTCGCAAAATATTCGGCATTAATATTTTTTAATGATTCTGATCTCAGGGTGTCATGGAGGATTGCCCTCGATTGTTCGTGTCTAACATCGTAATTTGCTTTGGACAAAGGCATTAGGAGGTGCGGTGGTGCGGTGGCACAGTGGGTTGAACCAGGTCCTGCTCTCCGCTGGGTCTGGGGTTCAAGTCCTGCTTGGGGTGCCTTGTGATGGACTGGCGTCCCATCCCGGGTGTGTCCCCTCCCACCTTATGCCCTCTGTTGCTGGGTTAGGCTCTGGCTCCCTGCAACCCCGTATGGGGCAAGTGGCTCAGACAGACGAAGGCATCAGCTAAATAAAGTTTAGTAATGTTTTGTTTGGTACATGGGGGCAGCCGTTAAGAGACACACCGCGGACTGTTACGCATGCTGTGCCATGCAGTGACCTCAGGATATACTTTCTGGGCCAGTTCCTCATATCTGCATCTCAGCCAATGTGTCAGAGGCCCTTCTTGGCAGGTGTGAGGTCTGACCATGCTCACAGCTTTGTGAGGACAGTGGAAACTTGGCCCTGGCATTTAGTCCACGTCTGTACTCAGCAGCCTATTTTTAAACCCAACCAGGACTTCAGAAATATAAGCTGCTCTGGCTGCAGTTGAACCGTGTGCATGGAAGTCTCTGGAAGTCATTTGGCATCTGATTGATATGGCTTAGTGTATGCCTGAGAAGGGATGTGAAGGTTGAGCCACCGTGTCCTAAACTCGGGGAAGAAAGCCTTCCGCAGTCGTGTTTACCGTGTTTACCTGGAAGGCATTCAGGGTATCCCACGTTTGAAGGATGATGAGTGAAATGAGAGTACAAGCTCATTTTTTTTTTCCATTAAACCTTGTGTGAATGTGTGAGCCGTTCCCTTCTGTGTTTCTGAGGCGCAGCTCTTCGTAGGTCGCCGGGCCTGCGTGATAACCCTCGCAAGGTGCGAGGCACAACGTTCTGCTGCATTGCGCGAGCCCCAGGCGTTAACCAGAGTTTAATCAACCTAATCAACAAAAACCTTCCGTGCGGGATCTTTCCCGAGCGGCTTTCGCACGCCGGCTCGGATCCACGAAATCCACGCGCGCGAACGGCAGCGCGCAAAACACCTGTACCGCACGGATGAGTAATCACCCTGCAGTCTGCCCGCTGCCCCATCTCCGGCAGGACTCGGATGCGCGCTGCCCTCACGTCCACGCTGGGACTTACGAGGAGAACGCATTTTTCAGAGGGAGCCACGGAGGGAGGTGTACCAGCCTAACCCCGAAAGCACTCCGGCACCCGCTTCTGGAAATGCGCGTGAGAAAAGGAACGGGCAAGACGGGCAAAAAGTAAGCCGTGAGGTGGAAATTGAACGGCATCTGAATGAGCGATAACAAACGACGGGGCCACTGCACATTAATTATCCCTGTGTTGGAGGGTAATGGAAGCCATTTGCCATGCCCGTCCACGAGCCGCAATCGATATCTATCGCTTTCTAATGGGCATTTCCACCCAACTGGCCTCCCCCTGCTGTGGTACAGCAGCAGCTCATGTGCTCTGTGTGTGTGTGTGTGTGTGTGTGTGTGTGTGTGTGCGTGTGCGCGCGCGCGCTTTCATATATGTGTTTATTTCTTCCATGCTTTATGTACATTCGTGGCAGGAAAACAGAGAATTCCACCTGCCTGCCCTAGAATTAGAGAAGCGGATATGATATGAATAAATGTGCAATGTCTGTTCTTTATTGCCAACATCTGTTGCCCGTTTCGAGGCCCTAACTCTATATCTCAACCCGTGTGTATCATCTGTAACAGTAAAACAGGAAAAAAAAAAAAAAGAAAAAAGGGGGATTAGATGCGAATTCCAACGTTTGGATGAACGACTGGAAGCCGCACACAATGAGTTTTGCTGCACGTTCAGGTCGAAATTCAGTGACAGTAAGTGAGATGAGATAATGATACGGTAGGTCTCCAAGAGAACAACACTGTCAGCATAGCTTTCAGTAGCCCCCTTCATCTCCCTTCCTGCATTCAGCCTCCCATCATTCAATCCCTTCCTGCTCGCACCCTGCTTGGCTCTCCGTATGCTCCAGCGCACCGGTCTCTCTTCCTCTCGCTCCATCCGGGAGTGTTTCCCCTCTGCCGAGGCACCGCGATTCACATTTAATTAGAGGCTCCTCTGTCACAGCAGCTCCGGGAGAGCCGGCCTTTCTGGACCCCCCGGAGACCAGGCGAACTGGTCGAGGGCCTCTCCGCAGTGGGGAGGAGGCGGAGGGTGAGGAGGAAGGCTGCCCGTCATGCATGAATTCTCATCAGCTGCCAGAGTCAGTGAAGAAAGAAGTGGACAGGTGGAGTCTGGGTTGGGGGTGCGCTGCTGTGCCCGATGGGAGCTGCGTCAAAGTCAAAGCAGGGCCAGCGAGGTGTGCACGTGCCTGTGTCTGTGTGTGTATCTGTGTGTGACTGTGTGCGTGTGTGTGTGTGTGTGTGTGTGGGAGTATGGACATAAGGGTCGGGGCTCAGTTCTGTTCTGTTCTATTGCCGGGGTATGTCAGGTATCAGGGTCACCTTGGAAAGCATTAGTATGTCCTTGTGTGTTAATGTTCGTGTTTTGCTGTGCAAACAAAAATACTGCCAGTTGTGTTGCCCGGTGCGTACTTTGGCTCATTGTCTACCAAATGGCCGGCCTCATCTCGGGTCTGTTTCGATACACCATCGAAGAGCTGCAGTGGTACATGATGTCAGTAATGACTGAGATCACAATATGCGCGATGATCGATTAGGTTTTCAAGAGGACTGCAAGGATACGCATTACGTCGCCGGACCTCCTAACCCAAACAGCTCACAGCGGCATGCCTACAATAGGTCGGTGAATGGAACACAGAACATCAAAGTTCCCTTCGATTTGACACGTGAGCAGTACAGTGAAAAGAATATTTCCTGTGTTCGGGTAGATTCAAAATTCAAGAAAATTTTTGGTTTGGTACTTTGTCTTAAGGGATGAGGGTGTGAAAATGGTATCCTACCGTCCGTCCCTCCATCCATCCATCCATCCATCCATCCATTATCATTAACCACTTGTCTGGTGCAGGGTCTCAGTGGTCCAAAGATTTTCCTGGAAACACTGGGTTTGTGGCAGGGTATACCCTATACAGGACCACAGTCTTTTGCAGTGCAATCACACACACACACACACACACACACAATTTACTCACATACGCTTGCACTAAGGACAGTTTTCTAACCAATTCACCTGAAAGGAAACAGGAGCCAACTGATGTGAACAACATGCAAACTTCACACAGGGAGAGACAAATTGTAACGCAGAGCCCGGAAGCTGAGATGCATCGGTGCTTCCCGCCGCACCATCGTGCCACCTCGTGTCCTGTTATTGGAGACGAAATTTTATAGCCGTTAAAACCTGCACTGCTTTATTCTTAAAGGCATTGGTTTCACATTCATAAGATCTGTCCATGGCGCCACTTTCAGAATGAATAAGAGTCACTCATAGTTACCTTCAGATGCTCTGGGCAATAAATGCCGATAAGTCCGATTCTCACAGACAGAGTTGCTTTGTGTTATCTCTTAGGCGGCACGCATTTTAATTAAATATGCCAGTGCATATCTGGGATGTCAGAATGGTTCATTCTGAGAAATTTGTTTTGATGAGGGAGCGGTTTAACCCGATTGGTCTGTGTAAAACTGGCTTTGTTATCTGCTTCGTAATTAGGGTCACCATAAGTACCGTATGAAAATGCATCATAGATACATTACTGGTACGGCAATATATTTAAGGTTCACTGGCAATAGCCCAAGATGTCTGCACTGATCAAATTACAGTAATTTTAGTGAAATATACTAATGTGCCTCATGCAGATAAGACGGTAGCTTCTGTTTTGTCATTGTCACAGAAATGGTTCCGCAGCCTCTTTGCCGAAAGGGCCCGGCAATAATGCGAGTGTCGTCCTGTGCCCAGAGTGCTCCCGGGGGGAGAAGAAGGAGAGCAAGTGCCCCACACCAGGATGTGATGGAACGGGCCACGTGACTGGGCTCTACCCCCACCACCGGAGTTTGTCAGGGTGCCCCCACAAGGACAGAGTGCCACCTGAAAGTAAGCCAAACCGAGATACACGGACCACGGCCGGGTGATGCGACATGCGTTTCCGTACTGTGTCCCCGATACTTTGCTTTGCCTGTGCTCGTCTCCGTGCTTCTTCCCAGGCTGTGCTCGTCGAAAGACGGAGTGGGGCTTGTTCGTGAATGCATGCGGGTCCCTCTCTCTCTCTCTCTCTCTCTCTCTCTCTCTCTCGCTCTCTCTCTGCATGTGGCTATCTAGCAGCATGACCATTGCCTCGACCGCTGTGCACCCACTCCTTCGCATGCCGTCTGGTGCATCTGTGACCTTCCTGCTGTTTCCTCACGTTGACCTCCACACACTGGCAGCCAGTAACACGAGAATTTTTTTGTTAAAATAATCCTCGCATATTAGCAATATTTTACAACTATGCAGTAAATGTTCCATGCAAATTTATGTTTCTTAGAGCAATGTGCATTTCTGTGCCCGCCCCTAGAGCACGATGTGGAATACCTCCAAAGGTTTAGGGGTCAACCTGCAATTCCAGCATACAGACCAGCTAAGAAGCTCCCAAATCACATCAAGAGGGTCTGCGGCTGAATCCTGCATTCACATGACAAATTGTATCATTTATCTCTTTACGTGGCTATATCTTGCCTGAACTTGAAGCTGCTGCCACTGAAGCAATGAAACAATGCCATTCACTTATAATACACTCATTTTTTTTCTCTCTGCTTGAATTAACACTAATTGGTATAGTATTGTATAGTGGAACAACCAAGGTGGCAATAAAAATTAGCTCGGAATGACTACATTGCAAAATATCCTTCCTTCACAAGCAAGCGTCAAAGCAATAATGCGATGCGTCTATTGTCGAGGCCTCGGCAGCATGTTTAACGTTCATCTTTTCATTAGTCCATGGTTGAATAAGAGCCACGAATCTGCTTGTACAAGACCTGTTGACATAAGTAATAAGGAGGGATGGAGGGCTACAAATCTCACAACTCAAACAGGGCACCCATTTGGCAGCTGATTGTTTCATGCCCGGTAGTTCAGAAATCCAATTTTGTGTTACCACGAGGTTTGTTCACATCATAGGGATGTCTGTGCAGCCTGTCAGGGTGCTCCGGAAGGATATGCTCTAATTGGCCGGCGGCACGCCGCTAGGCCAGTACTTTTGGCTCTCTGCGTCACACCGTGTTGTTATCCGGCCCTTATTTCTGGTTCGCACTCACTTCAGCTAACATGTACTCTGTTTGAAAGTCCTCAGTAGTTTTATCTAGTTATGTGTCCTACATTTGCATTTATTCATTTAGCGGACGCTTTCCTCCGACGAGATGTACCACTCAGGGTTAACAAAAGTGCGCTTCGTCGCGGATGTATAAATGGAGCTTTAGATGCGGACGAATGATTCTCAAAGCGCAGTCGGTTTGTCTGATAGCACGGTTTTTGTCGGGGCACGTTACACGAGTAGCTGCATGCAGAATTGATAGGATATACATAGGTGATTGTGATAAATGTGAAATGCAGGTTTATAGAGCAGTTTTGAGATGAGGAGAGAGGCGTTTATCTGTGGGTTTGCTTACAGTTAATAACACGACTGCTCTAAAACTAAATTTGTCTTTCCCGCATTCACCTTTAGACAGTTTTCCCCCTATTTTTCATTGCCTGTTGCTCCGCCATCTTCGCTGCTTATCCATTCTTCCGCTTTCATCCTCAGCGCTGATGGCCTCAGCAACGCTAACGAGAAGATAGCCCGATGCCGTCATCTGAGACACTTAAATGCCACAAAGCCGGCCACACTTTTGACGATTCATTAATTTCTCTGAGGCACGGATCAGCTTGCCGGGCTTCGCGTGTCTGTCTCTTCACCGAAGAGCCGTGAGGCTGAGTCAGGGAGTCAGGGAGTCTGGGAGTTTAGCAAAGGGTTTACCCACTGCTTGTCATGATGGGCCTCTTTAGTCAGCTCTGTTAATGGACTGGGGTCTTTTTTCAGAGGAAAACGATGTCTTCGCCCATGTGCCTCACTGCTTCTAGCCAGGACCATGGCCAAGACCATGGGGATTGCCGTTGCATGATTCTGGCCGGGATTCTCCACCTTCTTTAGGCCTAGCGCGAGCCAAATCGGAGAATCCCACTGGCCCAATTCCACCTTCACGTGGAGGATGGATTATGTTTAGGGTTTCCCCACAGTTCTGCATCAGGGTCGTGATCTCCGATTGTAGATGTTTCCATCACAATCTCTCTGTCATCTAAAGGAGACCTGTGCAGAACATTGTGCAGGGATTTTCTGCTTAGATTTTTTTCCTCTGCCACAAAGAACAATGTGATTCCTTATATTCAAGTGTAATACATTTTAGCATTATCACATTAAGTTGAAATTATGAAAGAAATGCTCATGTTTTGGGTAATAAACTCAAAGAGATTGCAATGAGCACACAATCAAGTCAAGAGATGATTATGGTATAGTTCTGTGAAAAAGAAATCATATATATTATATATACACACACACATATAATCACCTTTACTAAATATCACTACCAAACACAACCTGAATTAAAATGCATTACATTATAACTAATAATTTTAGACAGTCATTTTAGTAATTTAAGTAATTTTAAGCAATTTCATCTTGGTTAAATGTAACCCATGAAACTCTGCAAAGAGGTTTAATAAAAATAAATTATTCCCATGTGCTAATTAAAGAGAATTAACACTCTTAAATTGGGCTTCCAAGCGAGTTTTGATGGGGAGAAACACCAGGTCATCAGTTGTGATGGGTAGTGCTCTGTGAGCCCTGGGGACACAGTGGCAGAACTCCCTGACCTTGTTGCTGCTTTTTACTTTGTATCATCAGCCAAATAGGAGGAGGAGAGTGTTAAAGATATAATTTTTAGGAGTTTGGTTCACTGTCGGGAAGCTGATGTTCACATCTGAACTGGCACGGAGGATTATTCTGACTGGTTGTCAAACGTTGCGGGAACATGGATGTTTTGTATAGGCAGATGTTTGATCACAGGGATACGCATGTGATGCTCCCAGGGTAGCACAGTCAGGAATTGACATGTGAGTCTCACAGAATGCTGGAGGTGTGAGTCTGTATGGGGGGTATTTCTACCAAGCCCTTCTATCATGTTCCGGACAGCCCGCGCCCCTCATCAGGATGCGGAAAGCTTGGAGAAGGGGGCGGCTGAAATGTGTAGGCAACTGCAGTGAGCGACAAGAAATGTTGAAATCGCGAAAAGGAACAGCATGGATTCCAATGGAGTACCCAAGGGAGAGTCTGCAAGATGGAGCGAACAATGGCCACATATCATGGAACAGCCTTTTCCACACTTACATCCGCCCAGTATGATGGGACATCCATTCATCCATTACAGAGTAATGATGCCACGCATGCACACACACACACACACGCGCACACACACACACACGCAGTGCATCCCATTATCCCCTGCATTACTGGCTGCCCTCTGCACGCACCTAATTCCAGCCATGCCGATAACTATCCTGCTGCTCACAACTAATGGAAGCATAAACTGACCCGAGGGACCCCTAACCTTCCCTGTCTCTCACTTCTTCTATCTGTCAAGTTGTTGCAATGTATGAGAATGTTCTTAAGTGCCCTACCCCTGGCTGCACGGGACGTGGCCATGTCAATAGCAACAGGAACTCCCATCGCAGGTGAGTGCCCCTGGGCTGTTAGCATCCGAGCCTTTGTCTCTTCCACTGTCTTGGTTAATTTTGTATTGTCACTGTTAATATTTTATTTTCTTTGGCCTCATGTCATGTACGTTGGCTGTTTTTATTTACGCAAAAAGTATACAAAGCTAACATCTCAGCAGATGCTCCGTTTGAAAAGATGTGTTGGGGTCAGCCTCTATGGGGGCAGCCCTCAGTGGTATAAATAACACTCCATGCTGCTCCTGACCACATTTTAGTTGTTTTTATTGTCTGTCACTCATGAACTTTGTGTTGTAGTGTTTTTTTTAACTTCAAGCTCTTCTGAACTGTGTGTTTGAAATTTTTTGCTGTTATATTGTTTTTATTTAAAGTTCCATAATTCCCTACTATCTATTGATCAAAAAGTGAAATACCCCCACAATGGAATAGGTACACGTTCCAAGTCATTGTTTTCACTTGAAAGAAATGATGTTCAATATTACTTGTACAAAATTTTACGCATAAGTAAGTTTTCTAGAAAAATCTCTAGGACAGGTATATTTTTTTGAGTGAGGCAATGACATAATCGACAGGAGTCTCAGAGCGATTGCTTAGATAAGGTGTGATCCCAGACAAAGTCAAGGCCCTAACTAAGGTCCTCTATGTGCCTGAAACACTTGCCATGGCATGGCCTGAGGCAAGGAGAGTTGAGGTACTGCGCACTTCTCAGGTCAAGGGAAGCCTCTTCCAAGCTGACAACCGCAAGCCCGGTCACTTACTTTATGCTGGCTTGGCTGCCATCTTTATGTCTCTAGATAAGAGCCTCTCCAGCATGAATAAAAGATTAAATGTCTTGAGGAAGGTGGAGGGAGGTGAGGTGAAGGTCCAAATGATGGTCTTTTCAGTGCTGATGGTGGTTTCTTAAGGTGTGGCCAGAATGCAGACAAGTCAGCAAAATTACTTGAATTAAAAAAAAAAATTAAGAAAAAGAAAAAAAATGATAAAGTTCTATAAGCAAAATATTGTAAGTAAAACAACAAGACAAGGAACAGAGTTCTCAGTGTTAATATGAGTGTAAATGTTTAAGATGGTGCTCAATTAAATTTCCCTTTTAATTTTAGTAATGTGTGCATACCCATCTCTCTATCAGAAGCAAGCAGAGGCTGCGTTAAAACAATTATTTGAATTTAAATTTGGACACCGGCTCAGTATTTCTCATTCAGTGTCACATTTATCCAACCGTGTTGAGATCCAGGTTGAAGCATCCTGTGGGTCGGCCCAAAAATACTTAAACTGAGACGTCATCGAGCCGCTCCGTTTAAAACGAAGCAGAGCCAGTAGCGGAACGCAAAAACGAAGAAGGAAAAGCAGCAGCTGAAAACCCATTGTTGTCAGGACTCTCTCAAAAAGGGAGGAAAAGTAAAATTTGGCCAAACTTTCTCAAAGCCATGGTGTGCTCCTGGTTAATTTATTTAGAGGCTTAGAATATTTATTCACAGCAATTTACAGAGCTCAGAGTTTTAGTCCCTATAGAAGCGATTAAGGTTAAAGACTATTGCTGCAGGCCATAACTGCTCCATCTGGGATGTGAACCTGCAACATTCAACGTTATGGTTACAGGCAGCAGCTGTCTGACACCGGGCTTGGTGCCACCAGTGCTGCCGCAGCAGTCGGGGACTGCTATGTGGGTCTGCAGATTCGGGAAAGTCTGCTTCCCTGTAGATCTCGGAGTTTTCACAAATTGCGGCGCCCGATTTTACCCTGTGTGGATACACAAAGCCACACACGCAACGTTGTATGTCTACTGTGGCTGCGATACGGACACACACACACAGAGTATATATACCTTATCCTTTGGGACTCTCACACACATATATAACGTTTGCACTATTGCAGAATGGAAGACAAATTAAATTGCAAAAAATAAGCTTTTCCTGCTTTGGTTGCCATGGAAACGTGCTGACAGAAATCCCTCTGTCAGCTTGTCACATGCCACGGGATCCTTCAGCTCTTTCAAATCTGTGTGCAGTCCAGACCAGTGGTATCCATTTTTCATGTGATTCATGTGTGAAAGGAGCCTGGAGACAACTCTTCAGCGTGTCTGTGCGCGTGTGAAAGAGAGTGAGAGAAAAGGAGAGCATAATGGAAGGACGCATGGAAGAAGAGGGATGTGAGTGGAAGAGCCTGATGTTCAACGTGGCCTTGAACTGTCCCAACGCAGCCTCCCCCCCCCAGCAGAGTCACTGGGCCGTTCTGTCTCTGAGATGATGCAGCTCACCCCAGGGGGGTTCTCCAGAGTCGCCCAGGCAGAAACGCCCCAGCTTACATGAGCAAAGCCTTGCCAGTGTAATTAAAACTGGGTATAAATAAAACCATCATTCAAAACAAATAACCTCCCCAAAGAATACTGACTTTGCCATTCATTTGTGGTAACGCTCTTTGCCTTGAAACCACCTTTACCTAGTGAGCGCTTACGCGTGTATCTCTTCAGATAGGCAGTCGTGTCCCTCACATGCATACGCTCGCACTATCGACAACGCACATCACATGTAAATGAGTCGAGGTGCTGCTGTGAGTTTAATGGTGCGTGGGTGCAGCTCCGAGAGCGCGCGTGTTTGTGTGTGACCGTGTCTGTCGGTTCCTCCGCGTGAACCCGCTGAGCCACGGTGATGCTCTCGCAGCCTCTCGGGATGCCCCATCGCTGCTGCAGAGAAGATGGCCAAGGTCCAGGAGAAACACCAGTCCTGTGACGGGAGCAAGTCCAGCCAGGCCTCGGACCGGGTGCTCAGGTACTGTCGCTCTCTCCCCGCACGGATTCTTCCATCGGTAAAACTGTATTGTTCAGTACGGTTTCTTTGGAAGAGTTACTATTATACTGAGAATGTTTATGTATGAATACACTGTGCTTTCTGTAAGAAGCAGCCTACAAGTTGTTTTGTCTTTGTGCATTTTAAATGAAATTCTACTCGTTTGAAATAATAAAATTTTAAAAACTGCTACAGTACAGCCGCAGCGCTCTTTTGGTTAAAAATTCTAGCTAATTTACGCGTCGCTATTAAATTGCATACCAACTCTGGGTCTGGGTCGGACCGCTTTCACGGTCGTATACGACCCGCACCCCTTGTGGCCGGTTATTTTCCAGGCCTATGTGCTTTGTGAAACAGCTGGAGATCCCACAGTATGGATACAAAAATAACGTCCCCACCAGCACACCTCGTTCCAACCTGGCCAAGGAGCTGGAGAAGTACTCCAAGACCAGCTTCGACTACAACAGCGGCTATGACAACCACCACCACGTCTATGGGAAGCGAGCCATCGCTCCCAAAGTCCAGGGACGGGATTCTTCCCCAAAGGGATATGATGGTGAGAATGAAGATTGCACTTGATATTGGCCTCAGAAGCGATGACCATAATGTTCATTTTTCTGGAGATACGACTTCTAAGTCTGAATCCGAGGACCCGTTCTTTGGTTTGCGGCTTTAGTATCGGAGAACATTATCTAGGGTTTTCTATTGACTTTGGTGCTGCTGCTACAGAATCCATCAATATGTCTCATCACCGGCTTTGTGGCCGTGCGAACCAAGTGGGTGATGCGAAGAAGAGAAGGCCAACTTATGAATGCAATCGCAATGCCCATTTACGACAGCATGTATAGTCATAGCAGGACGAGAGCATACGGCAAGGGAAGGTGCAGTCGTGAGGAGCTGAATGCATCGCGGCACATGCATCATTGTTCCTTTCTGCATCTGAAAGGCCCGGTAGAGGCTGCATGAGTTGGATGGAACAGCGTAGGCGTGAGCTCGTGCCCTGGGTGCTCTCTGTATCCCTGTGGGGATTGCTATGTGGCACACAGGATAACGAAAAGCACTCCCCCCCCTCCCTAACACTGACGGAGCCTGTGCTCACTGGAAATGCCATTAATGTAGGCTTTAAATCCCTAGCGAACAGTATGTGGTCCAGAAGCTCGCACTGTGGAGCTGAGATTCGTTGTCACATGCTTCCTCTATCTCTCCCTCTTTTTCTCTCGCCCTCACTTTCTCATCACACTGATGACGGAGCGGCACACATGCCTCAATGAGAGGATCTTGCGGGTGCCTCTTTGTTTTTGTCTAACTATGTGTCTGCTGTCGTACCTCAGCTGTTCGTTTCTCGCGATTTCCCTTTTGGTTCTCACGTCCATCCATTAACCTGCTCAGCAGTCTGCGCGTTTGTTGGTATGACTGTCTCTATCTGTTCATCACGCCAATCGGTAGTCTGTACTAGAAAGCTGTGGAAAGAGCTGGCCTTCACTTCTCTTGGTGTCTGTGTGTGGGTGCGCACGCGCGCCCGTGTCTATGTGTGTGTGTGTGTGTGTGTGTCTGCAGCCAAGCGCTACTGTAAGAACTCCAGCCCGGCCAGCAGCACCACGAGCAGCTACGCTCCCAGCAGCAGCAGCAGCATGAGCTGCGGGGGAGGCGGAGGCAGCAGCGCCAGCAGCACCTGCAGCAAGAGCAGCTTTGACTACACCCACGACATGGAGGCCGCCCACATGGCTGCCACCGCCATCCTCAACCTGTCCACGCGATGCCGCGAGATGCCCCAGAGCCTGGCCAGCCAGCCGCAGGAGCTCTGTGCACGGGTATGCTCCGCCTCCCTCGCTCCGCTGACGCATCACCTGGCAGCTTACTCTTGACAGTGGCTGAGCGTGCTCGCTCTGCAGCCCACCAGGAAAGAACTCTGAAGGGACTGATGTCTGCGGTGGGATGAGAAAACTGCCACTTTCTGATTGGTTCAGGAACCGATGAGTATAGATATGACTGTCTGTGATTGGCCGGGAAGCTGAAGGTTAAGTATTTGGCGGAGTGTAATTGGATGTTGATTGGACTGGCGGGAGCAGAGCATCAGCATCAGCATCGTTTGGATTACATTTTGTACAGTTGCCATGACGCAATGGTTCTCGTCATCCCCATCATTTGCCGAAGTGATGCCGAGACCAGGGCTGCAAGTATAATTTGTTGTTTGTCTGTGCCCTTGTACTTTTTTGTCGAGGATTCAGTGCGGCCGTGCTGCGTCTCCACCCCGGAGATCTAAGAGAGATCTAAGTCAACACTACGCATCAGTCAGCTAAGATGCAATCCGGTGATGCCCAGACACAGTGAGCAACAAATCATGATAATACAAAAAAGAATTAATTTATGCGTTATTAGACTAGCTCTTCATTACAAGTATAAACACCAAATTGGCAGGTGACTTTTGGGAATTTTAAAACGAAATTGAATAAGGGATCATTAATGAACCGTAGTAGTAACTGAAGAGAAAAAAGAAACTGTGTTGCAGTTCATCAGACTTTGTTGCGTACTGCCAGCAGATCTTTTATTAAACGTTGGTTTAATAAATATATTATGGTAACGTGCTGCAAGGCATTACTTTCCATTAAAGAAAAGTCTGCGAGCTGTGGAAGACATTGACATGGCACTGACATTCTGCAAATACGAAATTAAGTATGGTTATAGATAGCCATTATAGATAAGTATGAGGTTGTGTATTTTTCAGAGAAGATGTGCTAGAAGTTAAAGACATGCACTTCCTGGAGGAAGGGCGCTGCTTCAGTTCCTATACGGATCCCATTTGTTGGATCTTCGCAATAGAATCCAGATGTATAGAGGAGTACAGTTGGTGGCATCTCTATGACGACTAATAACGTGACATCACCTTATAATATAACAACGATCTTTTTTTAAAGTCTTCCGCTCATTTCACATCTCCTCTATAAAGTTATGAGCTATTTGCGACTTTACGGAGGAGGGCAGCGGGAGCACGTTATGCACAAGATGGCGGGGTCGGGCTTTACTGTCTTCTTCTATTTTACTCCTCTGTTTGTTCCTGACAATAGGGAGGCCCCTGCCTTGCGTTGCTTCGGATTCGGCCCCGCGCGTCAGCTCAGCGGACGGAACTGGATGTGGGTGCGCAGGGACGGGGGAGGGTCGTTTACTCCCGGGGAAGTAATAGGAAATGGCAGGGTGTGTTGCTGCTGTTGGCAGCATCCCGCAACTCCGTCACGGGCTTGGTGGAGGGAGTTCTCCTCGATGCCCTGCTAATCTGATATGATGGCTGTGCTTCGGCCTTGGCATCGCACCGTGGATCCTCCCGTCGCAGCCCTGACCCCACTCTGTGTCTTCGCGTCTCACGCCCGTGACCCCATCCTCGGACCTTCCTTTCACAATCCTGACCCCACACCGCGGACGTACATGTCACGGTCTCAATCCGGCTCTATAGACCTTCCCCTCGCAGCCCTGATGGACCTTCCCTCCTTACAGATCTGACCTTGCCTCGTGTATTCTCCCCTCTCGGTTCAGACCCAGCCCTGCAGACCTACCCTCCACAGCCATGACCCCTCCGCTATGGACCTTCCCCTCACACATCTCTTATCCCCCCCGACAGCGGACCCTTCCCTTCCAGTCCTGACCCCCCCGCTGCTTTTCGGGGTACTTTGAAACTGTCTCCACTTGTCCAACTGAATTGAGCAGCGGGACCCTACGTGGACTGTGGATTCAGCGCCGTCACTTGTGCACGTTTTGGAAACAGATCGGTGATACTCATTTATATCCTTGTGCGGTATTGAGATTCCTAGGGACATCCTGCAGATTCACATATTAATCGGAGCTTTTGTTCTCTTAACACAGCGAGCAAGAGGAGTGCGAATGAATATGATTGCATTAATTTGTTTTGCATCAACTTTTTAGAATGAGAATTAAGAAATTACTTTCGTCATATTCTGACACCACATGTGTTTCTGCCGAGGGAAAGGTGATGGGACAGAAACAATGTCGGTCAGTAACTCCGCTTCGGTTGCGTTACGGTGTAAAACATTGCGAAGCCACTTACCTGTGGCTCACAGCATTCAGCAAACAAGGTTCATTTATGTTTGTTACTGTTTTCATGGTAAAAATAAATAAGCATAACCACGTGTGTATTTCCCCAAAACATACATTGTAAGCAGTACGAGATGCAGCCGATTATAACGAACAAAACTAAAAATAGTTTCATGGATTCCTAATGTTTAGTGCCTCACTTAGCACCCTGATTACATTATGGATTTGTTTGTGGTTGTGAAACCAGACTCGATGGAGATGACTTTCCCCGTATCCGAGCGCGGCACTGGCTATTTCGTGGTATTATATAAAAGAATGTATTTGTAAAAGAGAGGCGTACGGCCATGCAGAGCGAGCACCGGTACCCCGTACGGTGCAGCGGCTCATTAGTGAAGTTCTCGGGGTGACACCCCTTCTCCCCTCCCCGGTCCACGTGTCCCCAGGACGCCTCGATTGCTCGTCGACGGGCAGAAACACAACAAGCCCGGAGCAGAAGGCTGCAGCCACGCTGTGGAGAAAAAGAGATTATAGCGGAACTGGGGTGTTGTGCCGTTAGTCACCGGTTTCCTCCCCTGGAACCATTGCCTCCTATCTCTGTGACTGTCACTCTCAAGAAAAAAAAAAGGAAAAGCCTCAATGAATTGAGGAATTAAGGGAGAGCAGCAAGCTGGCACTGCTAAGGATATGAGTGAGATATTAATGCGCGTCGTTCCGCCTGTAAACCGTGGCCCCGCTCACCCAGCCAGCCTGTAATTGGAGCGAGGCTGCCGATGCAGGATGTCACGTTCCCTTCACCGTAGCACGGAACATTTTTTTACGCCCGTCACCTTCAACAGCCGCAAAGTGAGAAAGTAAATAAAGTGAGCAAGAGGACAAATACCGCTCACACCGGACCTTTCGCCGGGCCCGTGACCTCCGGCCCTCGTCCCGAGGGACGCTCGTGTCCTGTCGCTGGCCTGAAGCTCAGCTTGTCTGGAGCCGATCGACGGTCTTCTGCAGCGTGATACACTGGCAGAAGCTGCCGCTGGAATAAAGATGAGCCCCGCGGAGGCTTTCCGACTGTGCCGGATCGATGGTGATCTCCGGGCCAGCTCTCCCCCACCCCTCCACCGGTGCAGGGCCAGACAGATCGCCCTGTTTATAAGCACGGCAAGGAGCCGTGGGCGTTGCCCTCGGTAACAGAGCCTGGCTGTCTGGAGAAGCAGGCCCCAGGGGCCCGTGCGTCATTCTAGACCGTTCTATCTTCCACAACCGTCATAGAGCACATCCGTCAGTAGTCTTGGGCCGACAGGGATATAGACAAGCGCTGCTGCTTCATGCGAAATTCCACTATTTTCTCACTTATGTTGCCAGTCATTTTACGTAGGTATTTTTTTTTTATTATTATAATGCCTTATTTTAATGGATGTTTTGTATCTTGCACATCGTTTTCCCGCTTCTATTTCCAACCCTTGTCCAAAGTCAGTGTCCTCAGATGATGTCAGGTATGACCAGAGAATATCATTGTACAGTCCCTTCTGTCTCTGAAGGATCCCCATGTTGGTATTTTAAGCCAGTGTATACACTCATACACTTTTACACACCGTGTCCACATCCAGCATGCAGGAGCACACACTCACGTGCATATTCACAACGTGAATGGTCACACACTTAGGTACAGCGGAAAAACACACCAGCCCATTTCAAGGAGAACTGGGCTGTGTCGTACCCATAGTGGAGCGTGCTCTGAAGCATAAAGCAAATCGAAGGAGTGTGTGGGTGGTTTGCCCTCTCTCCCCTTCCCTCAGAGCCCCGAAACAGAGGTGGAAGAGAACAGCACGCTGGACCTTAGCATGAGCAAACTCCGTGACGGACACGAAGGCAGCTGTGCCATCCTAACGCCGCTGGAGCCCATGTCCCCCCAGCGGCAGGCCCTCCTCAGCAGCAGGTGCTACCAGATGGGCGAGACCGACTGCTGGGACCTGCCCGTGGAGCACACCAAAATCAAACGCGTCGATGACGACGACCCCAAAGAGGTACACCCCAGCGGCCGCGCTGCTGCACTGCGCTGGTCCTCGCTGCTAGCAAAAAGCAGACAACATACAAAAGCAAAAAGGCTTATGGTTCCGATCGCAGCGCACTGTACTGAAGGACACCGAATGTAGGGCTCACATACGGACTGGGCAGTGACCATTACCTGCCCTTACTATACATTCATACAATGGGGGCTTTTTTTTGTCTGACTTGTGCTCTGGCATAGAGTCATGACTAATGAATAATTCATCTGGCATCTATTTTTCTGCTACAGCGCCATCTATTGCATAATACCGGTACTGCAAGAATTCAGGTGAACTGCTGGTTCACTGTTGGAACATAAACCCAACGCACATTTAGAATCTCGCTTTGTCAGTTCTCTATAGATATGTCACCAAAGTTAAATAAATTAATTGGCAAGCAATTAAAAAATGCGGGAAATGTAAAGTCAATATTCAGCGGATGAGCTCCACGGTGCTTTGAGGATTTCGGGGATGTTAGGAGGGACTGCAGTGGAGTAAAGTATATCACCTCCAGTTTATTTTCAAAAGTGCCTGTATGATGCTTTTGGGAGCCGAGCGCTATCCTTTCGTGTCGTGCTGTTGCTATTACATCACTGAACCGCAGTTATTTAATCCATCCTCAAAACCTTGTCATACACCTCAATTTGAAGCCACGGTAGAGAACAACTTATGTTGTTAGTATGTCAAATTCCATGCAGTAAATGGGACATAGCACTCCTGGAGTAACATCTGGCCAAATAGGGGGATGTTTCCGTTGCATTTTTCTGGATTCAGGCAGTCCAATCCATCACCCCAGCACCATGTTTCAGAACGGTGTAAAATTACCGTAATATGAACCAGCAGTTAAATAGCCATTTACAGTTCTTGTATAAACTTTTCAGACTTTAAGGTCGTAAGTCTTCTCTTCGTATGTCGTTCAAAAAAGAGAACGCGTCAATTAACGGAGGTTGATTTGGGGTCGGTGAGCGTACCGGTGCCGATTGTACTTCAGTACCGCAGATTGAGCTGCACTCTGTAGACTCCTGCAGGGTTTTGATCTGATCCCTGTCCTAAATCTGTCACACTGATCAGTACTGCACCACAGTCGCATGCAGAAAGGATATCAGCATCTCTCTTCTCCCTCCCTTTCTGTCTTTCTGTCTCTTCTCCGTCCCACACACATACAGCCAGACGAACTGGACCCATTCCAGGACCTTCTGGAGGACCGCCAGTACCCCGGAGAAGTCACGATTCCCAGTCCCAAGCCCAAATACACCCAGTGCAAGGAGGGCAAGAAGGAGCTGATAACGTGAGCGCTTGGGATAGGGGGCAGAATGAGCAGGAGGGGGCAGGGGGCATTGCAGAGTGGTTCGTTTTCCTTTCCTCCTTCTGTTGTCTCCTTTCTTCTCTGTCCATTGAAGGCAAGCATGAGTCTGGCGTGCGGCACATTTTCAGACCGACACACATTGTCCGCTTACCAGTCTCTGGCATTGTCTTTTTTTGGCCTGACACACTGTGTTTTACGCCATACCTGGTCACGTGGGTGCCACAGCATCTGTCTCAGAAATAAGCCTTGATTTATTTAGTCCAACCTCTAATAAATCAACCACAAAGCATTTATATAAGGTACAACAGATAAGCTGAGGTGCTTACAGCTCACGCAGCATGAATCAGCAGTAGAATAACATCTCAGTACAACAGTGAAAAATCTTTGTTTCCAAAGCTCTGATTTCACTTTTAATAGTCCTTTCACTGAAAATTGAAATTCACATATCAAATGTTTGAGGGACCCCATGTTACTAGTGCCCTGAGAGACTGAACTGAACGTGTAAACACGGAAATAAAGTGCTCCTGAGGCTGCTGCTATGCTTGCATTCATTCTTACCCACGGTTTGTCTCTCCTCAGCCATATGTTCATGTGTGCTGTATTTTACAGCCTTTCAGGATGTCCCATGGCTGATAAAAGCATTCGGAGTATGATGGCAACCAACTCACAAGACCTCAAGTAAGTAAATTTAATCTTTATTTAAATTAACTTTAAACATATAGCTATATATCTGTATATTCTGTGCATATACACATTCTCCAAAATACTTGGTTTCTCAACGAACCTTTAGAAAATCTAAGAGTGTAAGAAATGGTCAGGGTAATAAATAGTGTAGAATGCACTTTTAACTCCTTTTAGTTACTCTATGTTACCCCCATGTTCTGGTCATGGAAATGAAATACCTTAGCTGAAACACAAGATGATAATCCCACACCCACACCCACACCCACCCACCCACAATGTCTACAACTGCTTGTCACGAACGGGGTCACGGCGAGCCGGAGCCTAACCCGGCAATACAGGGCACAAGGCTTAAGGGGGAGGAGACACACCCAGGACGGGACGCCAGTCCGTCACAAGGCACCCCAAGCGGGACTCGAACCCCAGACCCACCGCACACCCGTTGCATCACCGCGCCCCCTGCAAAATGATAATATACAAAATAATGTATGAAGAAACAGGAAAACACGTCAGTAATAAAATGCGGTCTAAGAATGGACTTCTTACACATTCTAAAAGTGCTACCATTGTTTTTCATGCACACGCGTCTATTACTGCTGCAGAGCACCTCTTTTTCCCCTCCAAATGCGACTTCAGGACTGACAAAACCTCTGTGTTTTCTAAAGTGCCTTGTGTTTGTAAAGCTGACATAAACATTTTGTGGGATAAGGAGGGTAAGCCTGCAGTGTCTGTGCGCCTCTGGAGATGCTTTCCAGGGTTAACAACCGCATTGCCCTGGACAGGTGCCCCACGCCCGGATGTGACGGTACAGGGCACATCACTGGGAACTACGCCTCCCACAGGAGGTAAGGAGAACAATCTGTCCGTCAAACTCCCAGAATTACTTGCCCAGGGGTGCCCAGTTAATGAAGGTTACATTCGCCGAGGTGTTGTGTGACCGGAGGTCGGGCTCCCAGAAGGAATCTGTACATTTGAGTTCTAAGGACGGACACCAAAGTGAATTAGGTAAAGGAATGTAAATTGGTCAAGGTAAAGTTCAACAAGCTGTAAGGGTGGGGTTTTAACTAAATATGATATTCACTGCTCATGTTAATGGGAGAAAACACACCAGGGAATTTTATCGAAAGCAGGCCTTTGAACAGCGTTATTATTTCAAACTAGGAATGAAAGGAGAGGATATGTACTGTTCCTGCACGTAGCTGTTTGCTGCCATTGCAGAATGCGCACTTTTTCCACTCATTCTGCTACCTGTCAGCTTGATAGCATCTGTACTGAACTTGCATGTCCCAGCTGCTAATGTGAGTTTAATGCTCGCTTCTGATGTTTCCGCTAACATATGTAATCCAGGTTTTATTAGTTGGAGAGTACTTTTTGACAGCACATAATGAAGACCTTTCACTTCACCTTTATCGGCAAAAAACACAAAATGATGGCTGTGTTTTGCGTTATCCCGCGCAGCCTGTCTGGCTGCCCTAGAGCTAAGAGGAGTGGAATAAAGATAACGCATAGCAAGGAGGACAAGGAGGACCAGGAGCCTATCAGGTATGTTAGCCAAACCCCACTGTCAGGTGCATTGTGGGAAATGTCTCCTCAACTTTAAATTGCAACAGCTTAACAACAACCTCTATATCACATATAGTCTCATGCTTTTTAGTAATTAAATATTCTCTCTCAGCCATGACGGGCGAGTCGTCCTCCCATGAAGACCTGTAGGTGACCATCATCATTATCACAGTAACGATACATAGCACAGTGTGCAGACTTCCTCGCTGCAGGTTTGGAGGGAAGGAGCCATGCTGTTCATCTTAATTAGACTGAGTGTGTCTTCCAAGGGCAGCAAAGGGCATTCTGTGAAACAAATCTACTCTTAAAAAGTAATGCTTCATTTTACAGCAAACATTTGATCCTACAGATTCTTTAAGGCCTGCTGGCCTTGCCACTTTTGCGCTATGGCAACTTGTCATGGGGGTTTACTTTTTAATTTGATGCGTGGATTTCAGTGATTGACTTGTAACAAGTTCTGTCACCTGCAATTTCTTCGGCAATCTGTTTGCACACATTCCTTTGTAAAACATCTAGCTTTTTGGCCAGAAGGAATTGTGAGATTGCTCTGAATTCACCAGGTTCACCTTGCTCTCACATTGAAAGCGCACGACACTTCATGCCGGGGTGGCTGATGGGTTACAACTTTCAACCACTTTGCTTCGTTCAGAGCCTTGCGTTGATTGTCCTCCAGGCTCTTCCCTGTGGTGCAGTGTCTGCTTCTGTCCTCACGTGGGTGTCCTCCCTGGGATGGTTGTGAAAGCTCATTATCCTTCTGCCCCACATGGCGACCGTGCCCTGCGTCTCTCCAGGTGTCCAGTCCCCGGCTGCGATGGGCAGGGCCATGTTACAGGGAAATATGCATCTCACCGCAGTGCATCTGGCTGCCCCCTGGCAGCTAAGCGGCAGAAGGACGGCTATATGAACGGCTCTCAGTTTTCCTGGAAGTCTGGGAAGACCGATGGAATGTCGTGTCCCACCCCTGGCTGCGATGGGTCGGGACACGTGAGTGGGAGCTTTCTGACCCACCGCAGGTACATTTTTACCCCGTCTTTCTACATACTCTGCTCTCTTTGGCACTCTTCAGCTGACTGCATTATTTGGCTTGTGCAAGTGGTCATGAGTAATATATTGAAATGTGAACTTTTTGAAAAACTGCTAGCATTTTACCATAAATGTTTTCATTTGAAAACGAACGTGACTTTATTTCATTACTGCCGCTAGTCTTTCTGGTTGTCCCCGGGCTACATCTGCTATGAAGAAAGCCAGACTGTCCGGAGTGGAAATGCTAACAATAAAACAGAGGGCTAGCAAAGGTAATTGTCTCTGTCCCATTCAGTATGCCGTGCTCATTGTGCACTGATCTGTGTTTGGATGTACCAGGAATGGTGTCTAGCTGTGGTATACTAGCATTCTCCATATTACATTGTGGACACATCGCGAAATCCGTATGGGGCATGACCTGTAGCGCTGGATGTAGCAGGTCCAGCCAGCAGGGTCTGGGAGGCCTATCCTTGCTGTGGGCAATGTAGCTGAGCCAGTCACATACTGTATCACCCTGTGGCATGATTTTTTTTTTTTTTGTGGGTCTAGGCCATGGTGCCACCCAGGAGTCTCCCAGTGTCTCGATTTCCCAATAACAATGTGATTCCATTGAAATTAGGGACTGGTAGAAATGTGCGAAACTACTAAATTTGGTACTTTGTGGATATACATATTTTTTTTTCTGAACCGCTTATCCCATACGGGGTCGCAGTGAACCCATTCGACATTTTCATATAGACTACGATATAGGTTATATAGAAAAAATTAAGTGAGATTTTAGCTTTGAACCACTGCAGCGTTTATGCAGTTGTTATGCAGTTATTACTATGATTTATTTGTACAGTTCAAATTTATTGTGTTGTTAATTTGTACGTACTTATATAATTCCAGCTTTCAGTCGCTTGCTTTGGTTTTAAACTTATTTGGTCATTTTTTAGGGATAGAAAATGATGAAGAAATTAAACAATTGGATGAAGAAATCAAAGATCTAAATGAATCAAACACGCAAGTGGAGTCTGATATGATTAAACTCAGAACACAGGTGAGATGTCATGCAGATATGATTGACTAAAACAATGAAGAATCACACACACATGCATTGGCTGAAGCCGCTAGTCCCGGGTGGGGGCGTGGTGAGCCGGAGCCTAGCCCGGCAGGGCAGGGCGTGGAGTTGGGTGGGGAGGGGACACACCCAGGACGGGACTCGAGCCCCAGACCCACCAGAGAGCAGGACCCGGTCAAGCCTGCTGCGCCACTGCAACCCCCCCCCACAGTGAAGAATCATTTAAGTTAAAAAAAGTCCATATTTTTGGTTTATCTGACATGTTGCTGACACCCCTGATAAAGCCTACATTCCCAAGTGTGTTTCCTCTACAGTCCTTTGACTGTACCACGACGAGCAATCGGTCCATACATATACACACAAGACCTCTCTTAACACTGGTAACTGCGTATGGTTTGCATTCAGTGAATGTCCACTACTGCTCTAATATGATTCTTCAAGGTTTTTGTAAAGAAAAATACAACCATTGCCAGAGACTACAATTTTCCCACTGATTTGAGACTTGGCTCTGAAGCAAACATGGTCCATCAACACTAATTATAGTTTTTAATTGGAATTCTTTTCCAGCATCGCAAAATGTGTTGTAGCAACATTGTTCAACTTGATATTTTGTAGCAGAACTGGTGACTGTAATTGTTATCTTGGAAAGATATTTGTGAGTAGTCTGCCAATAAACTTTTCCCCCCCTTCTAAACAATGACTCACGGTCCATGTCTGCATGCACGTCATACACAACTGGCTGTAATGAATCCCTTCAAGGCTCTATTAAAAATACTGCAGTACATTGCATATTGCAAAAACAAACCTACGTTTTATAGTTTAAACTGTGACATTTATTTAAAAAAATAAAGGGAGGCAGCATACTGATCAGCTATAGTAAACTAGATTTTTCACCTGTGTTTTGCTTCTCCTAGATCACCACAATGGAGACAAACCTGAAGTCTATAGAAGAGGAGAACAAGGTGATTGAACAGCAGAATGACTCCCTGCTGCATGAGCTGGCCAACCTCAGCCAGTCATTGATAAACAGTTTAGCTAATATCCAGCTCCCACACATGGTAAGAGCCACGGACAGACGGTGGAACATGCCGGGGGCGTGACACGGCTGTTTGTTGTGCGGGCTTGGGGCCCAGCATCCATGCATGCCAGATTTACATGGGTTGATGTGTGAAGGTTTCAAAATTTGTGTGTATTGCTGTGAAGTGCATCTGTGTGACTGTGGGAGGTGAGAAATAATTTAACCTAATATTCTAATGGAATACCTGGAGGGAGTTATATGAACCAACAAAAATCTGTTTTATTCATCTTCGGGAGGTTTTGTGCTGCATTTGACATGCAAACAAATGCCGTTTCTGCACAGATCAAGCAAGGCTTGGCTGCCTTAGCTGTACAGCGAGAACTCAGCCCTTTTGCCCCAGACATACACAAATATACACGTGAGCCTATTCTACACACTACATAATATTGACACTGCAACAGATTTTTAAAGATTTTATAATGTGTCTACTGTACATTTATGAATAATGTGTTTAAAAATGGGCTCTAAGTTTTTGAACAATTTTTGATGATTTGGGACTGTTCGTTGAGCCCTTCCACGTATTCTCTTTGTTTGTGTGAAACCCTTTGGTATTGTATGAATTGTATGAAGTCTCATGACTTCTGTAAATTGCTGGAAAATACCGGAGGCATGACCAAAACAGATTTTTTTCCATAAACATCCATTTATTATTTCACCTTTATGTATATGCATACAGTTCTGGTAAACATGGTTTTATCACCAGTATATCTGACACACTGACAGATTAAAGCATGCTCACTTAACTCAGCACCAGGCCTATGAGAAACTTTACTGTTACTTTCCTATTTTCAGACACTGATCATAAAGTTGAAAACACAGTGGAGTTTCTCATTTTTTCAGACTTTTTTGTCAACCTTTTAAATACGTGTTTTTGTAGGGTCCACACTAAATCTGTTCCCCGACAAAAAAACTGAAGAGGAGGTCCATGAAATGATTTTTATCTCCAATTTCCGGAATAAAATACAAGCTATGAGGAGCTATTTGCTCATCATGTTGGTGCAACTTGGGTATACTGGTTTTTGGTGCTGTTGAGATGTTAAGTTGTTGCCTGAGCTGTTCATAGAATAAATCACAATTAAATATTGCACCTATTGAGGATTCATTGGGAAGTTTTAAATCGTAACACTAAATAACTGTCAAGGAAATGATTTTTGCAAGAGATTATCATCTATCTATCTATCTATCTATCTTACTTAATGTTCTGTATAGCCACAATTTAAGAGTAGTGCAATTTCAGTTGTGCCATTCATACAGCTTACAGCTCAATGAAGACTAATCAGATACAACATCAAAAACCAGCATACAGGGAGGGTTGTCACAACCGAGTTTGAGGACTACTGTAGTACAATTAAACATCATTAACTTGCAGGAAAATTTCAGAAAAAGCAAAATCGAAACTGCATTACATTATTTTATTTGCTTCAGTTTGTTAACTATTTATATGGTAAGTTGCTGATAATCGGAAAAAAGAAAGTGTTCGGTGAAGTTGCTAACTTGACAATCCTTACATTTTTTGTGCTTGCATGTTTGCTTGTTTGGTTTGCTTGGCTTTTTGTTTAAATTAAAATTCTGCATCATAAAAATTTCTAACACTCAAAGTAAGTTAAATGTGTTTTAAAAAGTATCAAGTTGCATTTTCTTCATTTGCTTTTTGATGTGTTTGTTTGCATACAATCCTGCCTTACAGTTTGTTTCATTTTCTTTCTGTTTTTCTTAAATAAATGGTAGCTGCACTCCTGCAGAGCTTGATTTCACCCGGGTAACAGAAAGACTCTGTTGTCAACAAAGCCGCTGCTGTATGTAGTGAAAATCGCCGAGCGCAGAGCTAAACGCCTGCGACTGGTCAACTTGTCATTGTCCTGACAAGATGGCCATGTTGGTACTCAATTGAAAGTCCGTTCACCAGACTCTTTCTGTCCGTGCATCTGCCCCCATCCACTTTTCCCTGAGATGTGAATAAGGCAGCGTTTGTACAGCAGGCTAATAGCATTCTCTTTATACCTTTCCCCTTAGAAGCCGCTGCCACACAGAGAGGCTCCTATTAGAAATAACAGCTGTTTACAGATCCATCAGAGCGTAAGAGATTAATCTTCACAATTTAATTGTCCTTTCTTACACTTTCATTTTCTCCCTCTAAATTCCTCCTCTTTGTTTACACAGTGTAGAGTGTGTACCCTGTAGTTGTAAAAGCTGGGTTTGGTAATGCACGTCTGAGACTGACCTATCGTCACAATCACCTGAAAAAGTAGACAAGGTTTTGGCAGAACACCTGAAAAGGCAGCTTGATTTTTATGGATGCCTTAAAAAAATTCACAAAAAATGAACATTTCTCTTACAGCTAAAAGATAGTGTTGTTTAAATATAATTTCAAAAATTTCTTTTCTATTCTTTGGAAAAAGTCTAGAAAAACTTGAAGTTAAACCTTCTGAAAGTGATGGGTTCAATACACCAATATACAAAAGAACTGACTTTTTATTTTCAGTCCTCGAAGCAGGACTACAACAAAGCATCAGTCACAGAGAAACAGCCAATACTATGAGAACAATATGTTCCTTATAACCAAAATGGTTCAGCCATAGTTGTCCATCTGAATTTTGCATTGACATCTCAGGCAGTTAGTCTGTCTGTTAGTCATACGTTACTCGCACTCCACGTTTCCGTATCAAGAGTCTGCAAAGAGTTCAGTCCGCTGACATTGAAGAGCAACACTACATACATTCTCTTACATACATACGCACACAGCTGTACACCACCCCCAACTCCGCCCCAACCCTTAAAAACACATACACATGCTTTTATTTTTTATTTTTTTCTCAGTCATCACTTGGCACCATCCTGTCCTTTTTCCATTTAGCCTTAATGGCCTCCTTGTCACTTCACACATATTCATCTTCATTGAGTTCAGTGGAAAAAGCTTGTTTTACAGAGATTGTGTTTGTTAGGGCAGCTACTTCACGGGCTGACTGGCCGTGTAATCTGGCCATCAACCACAGACATGTTATTAATACGACGCATACCAAAAATTAGATTATATAGGGCAAGTGACCAAATGCAATCAGTACAAAAGAGTCTATTAGGAGGATAGAGAAGTTACTTCCTAAAAGAGAAAATGGCTAAAACAAAATTAATGAGGCTTGCATGAATCATGCTTGTGACACCTTGACACTGTTTGAAGTCATTTTTCACTCACTAACTCATTGCATGACATTGAGATGTCCAGTTCATCCCTGTAAAAAAAAATAAACTAATGCAGTGAGTGTTCCTGTTCCAAAGTAAAGCTGAGCTCATATACAATTTAATTGTTCAAAGTTTTTTTTATTTAGAGCTTTGAAACACTTCTACAGCAAAAAATTGTTAATGATAGCACTATCTGCTTCATAGCAGGTAATTCTAGAGTAAATAGCTGATAGTGGGTCTCTCTGGCATATTGCACTATGTGTAATGACCATTCACCGAATGACCATCAACCCCTTTTTCAACCCTTCTCTTCTGCAGGAGCCCATGAATGAACACAACTTTGATGCATATGTGACCACACTAACAGACATGTACACACATCAGGATCAGTACCAGAGTCCGGAGAACAAGGCCCTACTGGAGAACATAAAGCAAGCAGTGCAAGGAATCCAAGTGTAGCGCCTCCCTCTGGCTGGTCTGAGAGCTGCTGAACAACTGCAGAGAAAAAAAAAAACATCAAGGGATGCCTCATGGCTTTGCTGCTGTGATTAATCAGACAGTGCAAAATACTGAGTTCTTTAATTTGAAAGTGTTAGGCTTAAAAAAACTATTTATTTTATTTATTTGTTTTTTTATTTATTTTAGCTTTGCTTTAAAAATGATAAACAGCATAATAGTTTTCAAGAACATTCACGTTTTGTACGTTTTCATAAGAGCTGATATAATGTGTGATGTAATGTTTATAGCTGCTATTGTATGCACATTGGTTCCTCTCAATACCTGGAAAAGGGAAAACGAGAAAGAACAAACATGCTCAACCACCTTTTCATATTCCTTTCTCCTCGGCCAACAGTTTTATGAAATTTTGAAATGTTTTATGTGCGGACTGTTTACTTGCAAGTCTTGGGTGTAAATCATTTAATTGTAAAATTTTTCTCATGTTGGAAATCTTGATTTTTTTTTTTTTTTTGTTTAACAAGACATTAGTAACTGCCAATGGGGCAGTAAAGTGTTGCACTTAAGCCTATGGAATGAGATTGACTTGGTTTTATTTAATAAGCATCATCACACGGAAACCGAACTCTATAAAACTGGAGCGGCAGAAAGGATAATTGTGCTACAATACAAGGCACGTGTTGCTATGCTCATTTTGTTCAACAACACAACAACGAAAAATCTTACAAGCAGTTGATTGTGTTTATTCTTGTCCAGTCCCTGGTCACAACAGAGTACTGGCATAGATCAAAACCTTAGATTTACACTGACTCCACAAGTTACCAGTGGTAAGATAGACCTTTTAAAAGATGCAGACGTTTTTGAATTTGTTTATTGTTCCATTTTATTTCCTAAAATTTCAGATTATGGTAGAGTGGGCAGAATTCCTCTATACCCTCCGAGCCAGTCAAGGGCAGTAAAGTGCACCTCAACTGAACAGAGGTGCCGGAACTCAACTCACTTCAACAGCGCCTACAGCTGCATGGTGTTTGTGAGCACTAGTGATTCTAATAGCACCGGTGAGAAGAGGCAGTCTGTTACCATGGAGACCAAAGCGGAGCTAACAAACGAAGTTGAAAGCAGCTGAAACCTATCCCGCGAATAAATTAAGGGGCATCTGTAGCGGTTAGCTTGTATTGATTGGGATTTCTTTAAAAAAAAAAAAAAAAAATTAAAAAGTGCATTGGCTACCAAAATGAGTTACAAACAGCCCCTGGGACCCAAAGGGATCTGTAAGTTGAGGAGCCAGTGTACTTTGTCCTGTTTAACAAAATATTTGGGAACAATTAATGCAATGGGTTTGAACATGTAAAGCTGAAATGGAAAGATTGCGGTCATCTAACAAACACGACTGTAAGATTTAGTTAGTTTGTGGTGTTTAGCCCACCCTGTCTCAGTAAGCGATTCATGACAAAATGCCAGAACTCTTCTATTCCAAGGCCTACTGTGGTGATACGGACCCTAATTAATGTGGGATGCAATCTATGTAAATTGTCTGGGTATATGCAATTATCAATTCACAGGCACGGTAAAAACATGAGTCTTTTTAATGTATGCAAAAAATTATTTTTATGAGTCTTTTAATATTATAGCATTGTGTCTTTTAATACTGTATGATGACAAGTTAAACTTGGGCCTTGAGTTCGGTGGTGAACTTTGCTGTTATGGCTGACTTCCTTTGAGTAAAGTATATGTTTTTCCACAGGAACACCTTTGTTTCCATGTTTTGATGTTTTTACACAGAAAATTGGTATCTGAGTGCGTAAATGATGGGACACATTTGTAGAGAATTTATGTATATAACTATAGGTTAATCGGTGCGCTGGACTTACAGGGTCGTTGTCCCATGAATGTACCAGTCAACTATTCCCACTGTTCCTGTAAATGTACTCTGTTTAAGCAGAAATGTGCAATGTTCCGGTGTTCACAATGGGGAAAAATAATATACAATAAATGTATAATGGCATTAGTGATAATTATCACATTATGTATAATATGGTTTTGAGGGAAGAAAATCTATATAATTTGAACTATGATGGATCTGCTCCAACAAGCTCATTGGCTGGGATGCAATTTAGGGTGAATCCAGGTAGCCTAGATACGCGCCATCGTGTTTGTGCAGCCCCCGGTTTCTCTCCTGCTGGCAGTGGCACTGGGCCATGTTTCTGAGACGCCCTTCTTTCAGAGAACAAACTCACAGGTGCTTCTTGCTCATGCGATCTGTCCCTTTCCAGGGGGGTCGTGCTCCATGACGTTATGCCCCATCCCCCCGAGAGCATTGTGTCTACAGCCAGTAGTCAGTATAGTGATGCTTCCAGTAGAGATAGAGCTATTGTCTGGTTTTTAATTTAGTTTTTTTTTTCTTTTTTTTTTAAGTTTTTTTTTTTTCGACCGTCATTATTAATACAACGGAAAGGGGATATTAAGCACAACTGCTCGTCAACTGTTGATACATATTGTAATAACGATTTTACCTGTTACTATTTCCATAGGGAACACAAAAGATGTCACATGTTAGAATGCTCAATAACTGATATATAAATAATTGTGAATTCATCAGAGTTTATTTATTCTCAAGTATCCATTTCTACGTTAATTTCAGTAATCATTAATAACAACCGGATTTTGTATGAACAATCGTGTCTTCTTTCTCTCTCTGTCTGTCTCTCGCTCTCTCTCGGTGGAATTGAAGTTTAATTTATTTTTGTACAACACAGCATGGATTTGTTAACATTTTAATTTTGCTATAAATGTGTAAGATCACAAGTTGCAGTGATATTTCATTTTTAAATTGTGAACTTTGTACAATTTTGTCATGCTGGATGTTGACACATCTTACTCTGAATAAATAAAATGTGTGCTGCCACAGTCTTGGTAAAGTGTTTTCTTTTTTCTTTTTATTTATTGCTTTATAGGCAAATATAAAGCAATAAATTACGTGTATTTATGCATTGTGAATCTGTGTGCTCAATCAACATATATTGACTACACTGGCTCCCAAAGTTACCAAACATCTGAGCTACAAATCTTGTAAAAATTATGTGTGCTGTTTTTTTCCCGATTTTTTTTTTTTTCATTCTTAATTTTTTTCTTTAGTTGCCGTTGTTCACCTATTTTCTAAAAATTCAGTTTGTAGCAGAGCAATTTCAAGCTGTTTACCGCAGAGCCAATAGATGGCAGAAAAGAACACCCCCACGTTGTAGGAACGCAAGGCACCTTAAGTCAGCTCGCTTCCATAGCGATTGTACCTCATATCTGGTGTAAGTAAATGCTGAATGTTCTCATAATGTCGCTAAGAAGTGTGCTGTTACCATGACAACCACAGTGGAGATTGAAAGATAGCTTAAAGAGAGGTGGCAAACCGTACATGCTTATCAGATGACCACATTTTAATTTTTTCGCAGCAGTACATCATAGAACTCATTTCAACATTAGGGTTAGCTCTTCTCATTTAGATTTTTTTTTTTTTGTATTGCACTCATCCCATTATTTGGTCTCACAGTATCTGGTTTTTGGTATCTGCCCAAAATTATTAACACAGTATAACTTAATGTTAATTGGTCCAGTTCTTCATTTTTCCGGTCTGGTGGGATAAACTAAGGCCGCTTTTTAAAATTGAACTAAGTGGCTGTAAGAAAGAAAGTGTGAGGTGCACTGCATTGTGGGAACTGCGTACCCGTGCTCTCAGCTGAGTCTCAGAAATCATGTATTTGTATTTGTGTGTATATAGACTATATCTCTTTCAAGACACACAACACACATTATTACAGCAAGTTTACTTTATGAAAATTTTAAAATTTTTTATAAACTCAATTATTCATGTTCACTCTTCATGAAAATGAAATTGAAATTTCCATGAACAGCTGTTACTCTATTATACCCAGAAAACTTTTTTAAAAAGCAGCTATAAAATAACTCCTATTTTCTGCATGTATTTACAGTAAAAAGAAAAAATAACATAAAATAACATAACATGAATTATTAATTAAATGTATTCTTATTACATATAGAGGGGGTGCGGTGGCGCAGTGGGTTGGACCGGGTCCTGCTCTCCAGTGAGTGGGTCTGGGGTTCGAGTCCCGCTTGGGGTGCCTTGCGACGACTGGTGTCCCGTCCTGGGTGTGTCCCCTCCCCCTCCTGCCTTATGCCCTGAGTTGCCGGGTTAGGCTCCGGTTCCCCGCAACCCTGTATGGGACAAGCAGTTCAGAAAGTGTGTGTGTGTCTGTGTGTTATTACATATATTGTTATTACATTGTGGGTTGGTAACACTACACAGTACTCATTGTAAGTCGCTTTGGAGAAAAGCGTCTGCTAAATGAATAAATGTAAATGTAATATATTCCAAATGTAAATGAAGAAAAAAAAACAAACTTGGAATGCAGACCCGATAAATAAAAAAACTAAATATCACGAGACTGAATAACTGGAGATGAACACCCAAAGGATTTTTGATAAAGAGAACTTAAAAGTGTATAGACCTGAAATGCGCTGTTAATTTACACCATCACCAAAAGCAGGGATTTTCAAAACCTCAGTTACGTTGCGGTTTTAAATAATTAACATTTAGCACAATGTCAGGTTTTGTTCAGAAAATGTGGGGGTGTGTTATCTGCCTGTCTGAGTAAAAACATCAAACAGGATACACCATGCGGTGGCATTAATCTCATTTCCAATCACTGTTTACTGCTACAGATTTGAATTTTCCCTGGACTGTGAGGTAGACAAACCTTCTCACACCAGCAGAGGGAAGCACTGTACTGTATTGTACTGTATTGTACTATATGAACATGAGATCATTTCATTACATGCTGTTGTCTGGTGATGAAAATCCAAGATGAGCCCAAGAGTAGAATGAAATCAGACTAAGACTAGATTGGATATTTTCTAAGGATTAAACAAATAAGAAAATTTATTAAAGGCTTTCTGTTAAACAAATCGACTCTTGAAACGTGAGTTCAATCTCACTTTGAATGTTTTTGCTCATCAAAGCTCATTTTGAGTCATCTATGTAGTTCTCATATCGATAATGATGAGGAGAGCAGAGTAGTAACCTTTTTTTGTGAGGAGGTGGCACCAGGGATCATATATGGCCCTCCCACGCCTCTAATCTGACTCAAATTTATTCCCTTTAACACAGTCTGCTGATTCTGCTTTTTAACGGATTTGAAGACACGCCTACCTCGTTTACAGGAACTTTCACTTTGCACCATAATGTGTGGCCTAAAAACTGATTGAACTACATCTTGAATATCGAAACTCAATCTGTGTGATGCTGCCTTGTAGCAGTTTTGCGTCAATGCCACATTCTGTTCAAATACTGAAAGTATTCATGAAGGTAAATGTTTACCACTATATATCACACACACACACACACACATTTTCAGAACCGCTTGTCCCATACGGGGTCGCGGGGAACCGGAGCCTACCCGGCAACACAGGGCGTAAGGCCGGAGGGGGAGGGGACACACCCAGGACGGGACGTCAGTCCGTCGCAAGGCACCCCAAGCGGGACTCGAACCCCAAACCCACCAGAGAGGAGGACCCGGTCCAACCCACTGCACCACCACGCCCCCCCGACTATATATCATTGTAAAGATAATCATTGCGGTTTAAATTGTAGCTGCATGTACACAGCAAGAAAAGAATCTAGAAAAGTCATTTCCCTGGGTTTATTTCACTGCACCACAGCAAGACAGATAAAGAAAGGCATAAAACAATAATTAAAAAAAATAATAATAATTACTAAGTTGTACATTTTCCATAATGACTGGGGGTGTGGTAGCGCAGCAGGTTTGGCTGGGTCCCCTCTCTGGCAGGTCTGGGGTTCAAGTTCTGCTTGGGGTGCCTTGCGATGGACTGGCATCCCATCCTGGGTGTCAGTGATGAATTTTCCATTGGTGGAGAGTGGTTTTAAGATGACCAGTTCTGTCACTCTCCTTAGGTGGTCTTCCACAAATTTCTCTGGTGGGTCCTACTAAATGTCCTCTTCTCCATGCAGAGTGTAGCCATGTGTGTCCCACAGGGTCCTGTTCTGGGTCCTCTTCTTACTCTGTACTACGGTACAGAGCATGTTGCGTAGTAGTTAGAGCTGCTGCCTTCATGGATCCAAAGGTTGTAGGCTCATATCTCATATCTACCTTCTGCTACAGTGGCCTTGAGCAAGGTACTTACCTTGAATTTCTCCAGTAAAAATTAGCCAGTTGTTTAAAGGAGTAAATTGCTGTAAAGTCACTTACGAGAAAAGTATCTGGTAAATGTTCAGTATACCTAGGTTGTGTAAACTCCCCCATGCATTTTTATGTCACTGATGACACTATATCTCTATAAATCACCTCTCTTCACCCACGTCAGTGCATGCGTGGTAAACATCTCTGCCTGGATGACCAGTCACCACTTATAACTGAATATGTCCAAAGCCAAGATTCTTCTCATCCCAGCCTGCGCTTCACTCCATCATGAGTTTACCGATGCCACAACTGTGAGATCCTGCACAACTGCTGCAGACCTACAAAAAGTGAGAGACTTCTCTCAACACATCGCATTGAATACCAGATCTCACTGCCTACGTTACCATTGTGTCCACCAAACTGCTTGTCTGGTCAGTGACAATCTCTTCACTGGGCTGAACTAATGAAAAACCACCTAACCCCCTCCAGGTCATCTGGAAAGATTCATTTCCAGCTTACCAAAATTTTCTCACATCATTCCTCTCTGCATTTACATCTATTCATTTGGCAGATGTTTTTCTTCAAAGCGACATACATCTCAGAGAAAAGAAAAAACATTCTGCGCGAATGAAATAGAAGGGGAAATTGTTTATGGCATTACCTGGACTGACTGGCCTTTAGTGCTTTATGCAAAGCGGGGCTAGTTTTAATTTATTGTATTAGCTGCATCTAATGTTTTGCTTATAACCTCATTTTTTGCAAGCATACTGTATCTGTAGGCTCTTAACATGTTGGTCACTGAAAAAATGAATATGGTATGTTAATAAATGCAAATGTCTCAAGTAAATTATCAAATCACTAAGTGCAAGCATTCCCATCCCCACTCTTCTTCATCTGAGTCCCTGCCCACTACACAACCTCAGTGCACATCTCTGTTGTACTGATTTACAGCAAAAACAACAGCAGCGATCTAATCTGATGACTGTTTGCCTATATCCTTCGAAACAAGGAACTAATTCAAACTCCAGCCATTGTGTAGCTAAGCAATTCACAAGTGCAGAATGACTAGTTGCTTCAGGCATTATCCTCTTGGTAGCAGCACACATTGAAGTCGCACAAAAATTGTCCACTGATACAAATATCCACAGGGTGAAATATGGTGTCTGCTGTCCTCTGGTCTCATAAGGCAACTCAAAAAAGTCTGTAACCTCTGAACAAGTGCACAAATTGGACTAAAATTTAATCCAGTTCAAATAAAAAAGAATATCTCATAAATGAGCAACAAATAAAGAGCAAGTATTTGCAGAGACACTGGAAGTACAAGGCCCAGGTCTTGCATGGTATGTATCCCTCTGGTTTGTATTGTGGTTGAAAGGCTGTCTATGCATTTTTGGTATTTTCCATGGCAACAACATCAGTGTAAGAGTTTTTTTTTAAAACTATACTGTAGCTCATGGCTGATAATGGTGAGGAAACTCATGCACATGTGCACTGGGTGTTAAAAATTGTGATTTATAGTACCTTATGTCTAGTCTTTAAGATCATCTCACCTGTCATGTCCACGCCACCAAGCCAACACGAAACACCTGGGGCACAACGCAGACTGAGGTATAAAAGGCGGTGTCAGACCAGGAGCTGACGCGGAACCTTGTTCAGCCTTTTTGCTTGCAACCTCCTGACTAGTGCTCTACTCCTCCCTGATCCCTGAATCCTTTCCCTGTCTCGTGACCCCAATCCTTCGTCCTTGTACCTCCCTATGATCTATGACCTCGTGCCTGTTTACCGACCTTGCCTTTTGGATTGTCCTTGTTACGACGTTTGCGCCTCGAAGACCCATTGCCTGTTCTGTGACCACGTCTCTCGGATTTCCCTGAATAAACTACGAATTCCACTCCGCACTTGGGTCCGCCACTTCTTTCCAGAACCAGCCTTGACATCACTGTTCCGTGGGAGAGGTTTATTCCACAGAGGACATGCCCTGAGATCTCAGGATTCCAGGACAACCCGGCGCTACAATTATTGGCATGCAATCGTGTGTGCCAAAGCCACAAGTGCGTCATATTAGCAAAGCACCAAAATCAATTTTGTTTGTTAAACCGGTCATCATGTCCTGTGGTTGTATGGTGAATTGGTTACACATGCGGGTAAAAAAAAAAAAAAAATTCCAGGCAACACGTGAGCCTGGTTTGCATAGCACCACTTTTTAACACTTTTAGCAATTTTAATGGTCTTTTTCAGAAGCAGTTCCAAGCCCTAAAAGCTTTATATAGCAGGCGACATTCATCAGAGCACTGAGTGTATCTGCTTCAACAGGGCTAACCATCCAGATGCACAGAGAAGAGGCTCTCGGAATAGCTGCTATTGCCACAGCAGCATACGTGCTCTATTACGGTGACTATCTGACCTGTACGGCCGCCACCATGCTGGTCATCGCTGCTCTGCTCTTGATGCAGCAGAGTGGTAACAGCATGCTATGGGATGCACACGGGAGAGCCGTGTTAATAACGGGATGCGACAGCGGCTTCGGTTTTCACCTGGCCAAGAGGCTCGATGCCATGGGCTTCTGGGTGTTTGCCGGGTGCCTGCTCCCCAAAGGAGAGGGCGCTCAGCTGCTGGCTGGAACATGCTCCAGAAGACTGAAGCTTATAAAGTTAGACGTCACCAAAGACGATGATGTGACACAAGCAAAGATGTTTGTGCAATCAAATCTGCCACAGAAAGGTAAGATACAAGCAAAAAGCAGCAAATTAAGGAATTAAATTTATGTCTAGTGTGTTGAAATGGTATATAAATATAAATGAAGTGCAAACATGTTTTTCTTCACTTTTCTCCTTTGATTCTCAAGGTCTTTGGGCAGTAGTGAACAATGCTGGTATCACAGACTGGGCCGAGACCGAGTGGAACTCGGTGAGCGACTATTACAGATTAGCAGATGTCAACTTGTTTGGCTGCATCAGGACAACTATACCATTCCTGCCGCTGATCCGTTCTTCAAAAGGTAACCGCTTTAGAGAAACTCTTTTTTTTTCTTTGCTTGAACCATTGAATAACCCTAAAAGAATATTGTTAACCACATACCACCATTTTTAATCCAAAACTAAATCCTTACTACAGCTGGGGCAGCTAGTAGTCTAGTGGTTAGAGCTGCTGCTGCCTTCGGGTCTAAAGGCAGCAGGTTGGAGTCTCACCTCCAGCTGTAGTACCCTTGAGCAAAGTACTTACCCTAAATGGCTCCAGTAAAAAAAAAAAAAAAATTAAAAAATTGTCCAGTTGTATAAATGAGTAAATAGTTGTTAGAACCTTCACATTGTAAGTTGCTTTGGAGAAAAGCATCATGTAAATGAATGATTGCAGTATTATCTTTGACTGCAGATGACATCACAAACAAACGTGTTTCTGTAACATAATCTAACTTAAGAGTAAAAGCATTTTTGGAGCAATAGCATTTATAATAATCTATTGTTTTTCCTATTTCTTTCAATTTGCTTCTGAGGGTCACAATGTAAACTACACTTTTATGCATTTTAATTACTGTTTCATTAAAAAAATCTTTGCCTTAATCTATGCTCCTCTTCTTTCTCAATTATGCTGACTTTGTTAATGATGTCTCAGTTTAGAGAATGATGATGCGCTATACCCTGTTTTACATTCCTTTTCTTGTCAGGTCGAGTTGTTTTTATGTCAAGCATTTTTGCCTTTTTCAATTGTTTAAACATGGGATCCTACAGCGTTTCTAAAAGAGGGATGGAGGCGTTTGCTGACTGCTTGAGAGTGGAAATGGCATCTTTTGGTGTCAAGGTGAGCAGTTCACGGATCAAAACCATTTCAGTGCCCATTTTTTTTGTATGCGTTCAAAGGAAGCACTCGTGTAAAACCAGAAATGTATAAATTCAGTTGCTATACAGTTATTGCCTATGTTGTTACGATTCTTTTGAGATGCCATGAGGTTTTTGCCGACCCACTCAAACAGGCTTTAAAAAGTTGCTGTGATCTTTTACATTTCACAGGTCAGCCTCATCCAGCCAGGAAATTTTGGCCCAGCAACAAATATTGTGAAAGAAAAAACAACCCAAGAGATCTGGGACAAACTGGATGAAAATCAGCAGAAGATGTTCAATAAAGAGTACATTGAACTGGCGAATGAGTATTTCAGTGCAACGTGCAAGGAAGGACTTAAAGATGTAAATATTGTCACTGATGCTTTGGTAGATGCACTTACATCCACAAAGCCAAAATTTAGATACCTTCTTGTGAACAGAGTGGACAAGGTATTTTTCACCATGCTTCCTTATTTGCCCACATTTCTGTCTGATACCATCTTTTCTCTGAGTCCTATGTTCTCCAAAAGAAAAATGATGCTGTACTCATCAGGAAAGATATGAAGATGGAAAATTTTTAAACGCAGATTTAATAACCAGTGGTTGAAGGTGTTAATGCCATGAAGAAAACGGCATTTTGTAAAAACTTTCTTACGTAGCAACTACTGGCACCCGGAGATCCTCAAACCGTAAACTGGCAAAATGTGTAGTCTTGTGTTTCAGTTTGAGTGTGAAGGATTTATAATTTATGCTATTATTTTGTACTGATTGTTTACCTTTTAAAATGAAAATCCATGTTGCTCCAAAAATCACGTCCCTGAATTGTCTTGTGTGAAACGTCTAAGTCCGCAGAAAAATAAATCTATCCATCGCTGACCTAAGTAAGGCAGCAGACGAAACCTGCGTGTGCCCTTCCCAAGTTCACATAGCTCATGACACACACACACACACACACACACACTGACTGAAACTGCTTGTCCCAAGCGGGGTCGCAGCAAAGCGGAATCTAATCCAGTAACACGGGGCTGGAGGGGGAGGGGACACACCCAGGATGGGACGCCAGTCCATCACAAGGCACCCCAAGCAGGACTCGAACCCCAGACCCACCAGAGAGCAGGACCCATCCAAGCCTGCTGTGCCACCGCCCCCATGGTAAAATCAGCAGTGTTAGATGAGCACCAAGCTTATACAGCCCCCCCCCGCCAGCTTCAACTACGTGTTCAACTGAGCACTGCCAGCACACAGGGCAGGTTGTTAGCAGAGTATACCTTGCACCATCTCATTGCGAGAGGGGCATTCCTTGTACCCTGGGCCTACTGGACAAAGCTCCTAGCCACCAAAAACCTGTGGTTGCTGAAAGTGAAGAGAATATTATATGGTGCACTTAAATTTAACTTTAATATGGTGACTGTAGATTACCAGCAGTGTTTGAATGAATGAATGAGTGTGTGTATGAGAGGGAGCGAGAAAGAGAGCGAGCTACAGAGAGAGAGTGATGACCCTGCATTAATGGAGTGGCGTCCCATCCTATGCTTCCCCCGTGACCCTGCACAGGAGAAGAAGCTGATAAAAACTGAATACATATATGCATGTATAATACACAGACAGAAACAGTCATTACATAAAAAGTTAAATATTCACGTAGTGTATAAGTTCATTGCTAAGAGGGCTGAAGAATCTACATTGGGACTATTAAACAATTCTGATTCTACAGATTTTTTAGTATTCAAAAATAGACAATAATCAATCATGTACTAAAAAGAAATTAACCAGTTTGCTGTGTCTGTTGTCAAGCTTTCTGATCAACCGCCACCTACGAGGAGAGGTCTTTCACCACTATCTGTAAATTCACGATTAATAATTCGTCAATATACAAAGTTTTCATTTACAAGTGAAAATAAATATTAATATTTAATTTTTGCTTTGTGGAGTTTTTTTTTTTTTTTTTTTTTTACATTTTTTTTTAAATTTTAATACAAATTTAGCTGACTAGTCTTGACTATAAAGCCGAATGTGCGAATGCTAACCGTCAGATATTAAGGTTTGTTTCGGTTGTCTTGGTTAAAAAAAAAAAAAATGTCTGCCGCCGAGGAAGATACCGAGCTGCGGGACCTCCTTGTTCAAAATTTAGAAAACAATGGCGTTCTGAATAAAATTAAGGTAATTAGTGTTTTCAGTGGCGTAGTATAGCGTATGAACATTTGAGGCTATTGATTTGTTATAGTAAATGGTGTGTGAGCAATGGCTAGTAGTTAGCTACTAGCCTAGGCCCAGGCTTGCTGAGCAGTACTACAGATTTTAAATGAATGTGTAACTGTCAGTTAGGAAGTAATTTGCAGGTAATTTACAGAAAAGCAGCTGAACAGTGCAGAAGACAGTTACACAGTGTCAGCTGATTTACTAGTACTTGTTTCATGGACGTGTGTGACTTCCACTACTTGCAATGCAAAACACACAGCTCAGCTGGTAATTGTTTTTAATGGAGAAATTTAGGGTAAGTACCTTACTCAAGAGCAGTACAATAGTAGCAGTAAGGGAGTGTTGAACCTTTGGATACGAATGCAGCTAACTGCTTAGCCTGCTGCCCCTTATTTATATAACGTTCCTCCTTCTTTGATAGTGAATTCAGTTCCATGCATGTGGTTTTGAAGTCACAAATTGTATCAGATAAAAACAAATTCCCCTGAAATGCATGTTGCTGTGGTCATTTTGCAGGCTGAACTGCGTGCTGCTGTGTTCCTTGCATTGGAACAGCAGGACAGAGTGGAGGTAGGTAATGTCTGCTACATGATGATGTAGTGCTCGTGGTGTTATGTGCACACACAGGCAAGGGGGAATCTGTCACGGCACATGTACATTGTACAGCTAAGTCTGAAATATCCCTATATTCTTTCTGCTGTGTTTTAAACCATAGTACTACGGAACATCTAACTGTCACTGTTTATTTTTGTAGAATAAAACTCCACTTGTCAACGAAGGCCTTAAGAAGTTTCTTAATACGAAAGATGGTAAGCATGTTTTGTGTATACATTGTGCCTTGTTAAGTATTTAAGTTTCTTCTGTGATTTGTTTGTGTTTAATTGCATTTTTTTCCCCCGCTCTTTGCACTGTCTGTCTTGTGTGGTGTTTATTCTCTCCAGGGAGATTGGTAGCCAGCCTGATCATAGACTTCCTGCAGGTCTTTGATTTGGACTTCACGCTAGCCGTCTTCCAGCCGGAAATTAACACAGTGAGTATTTTCCCTGTGTGTTTTATCCAATAATGTTTATTAAACAAAAAAAAAAAAAAAAAGCAATATCAGGTGATTGTACTTCACTCACAGGGAAAAGCTGCAGTTTCCTTATGACTTGGTTTGTCTGCTAACACAAGTAGAATCCTGAAACTTTGATATTGGTCATTCTTACATCTTTATCTGACTGCGTGTGTTTTGAACCCTGCATCTATCTATTTGTTTAGCTCAATGGACTGGAGAACCGTGAGGGGGTGGCCCGCGAGCTTGGTATTACCGATCTGGATGCCCACAAGCGCATGCCCCTCCTGCTGGAGCTGGTTAAGAAGAGCAAAGTTAAGGACAGATTACCTGCTGTTTCAGAGGTGAGACATTTCTTTAATATGTCCCTTATTCCTTTTAAACATTTAATATAGTTCTTCTTTTGACTTCTTCTTACAAGGTGATTTACACCTCTCAATTTATGTGATGTTTAAGTACTACTCATTACATTGTACTACATTAAATTCCACAGTGTTGCATTCATTTTAGGTTTAACAGAAGCAGCTCTTACATCTGATGAACTAATTCATTTTCTGAGACCCACCCAAAACACCTCAGACTGTAACCAGTCTATCCCCAATTGTTCATTGCTGTTGTGCATGCCGTTTTCTAAATGCGAAAAGAAATTGATCTAAGACCCTTTGAGTCGTCAGGAATTGTCCATTGGGCAAGGCACAGCAATGAGCTTTGCTGAGTTTTCTCTGCTCAGTGTGTCACTTGGATGGGCTTGCAACATTCGGTGCTTCTTAAAAGATCCCATGTAACTCATCTACCAAATTGCTTGTACTTGTAACTGTAAACTTTTGAAAAGGCACAATGAAACACGAGAAACTAGGACACATTTGTTTTTTCAGAAAGTAGATCGACAACAGGAAAACCATCTTCTGCGAAAAAAAAATGGTGCAATGTAAATTTGCATTGTATTACCCACATTTGACCCACTTATTTTATGGGTTATAAGACCCTGTCATATACTACACAAATGTTAAATTTATGTTTTTATCATTAGTGAAACTTAATTTTCACATTATAGCTCATATGAATGTATAATAATGTATTTTTTAAAATACTGCTGATGTTTGGAAAATGGAGGAAATAACAATGGCTTCCTGTCTAGGATTTGACCCTGTAATCATTTTGCCCCCAAGTGTCTGTGTGCTGTTTCATATTCTAGCACATATATTTTTATGAAAATGACCAATATCTGTTTTGTCATTGTGTAGGAATTATTACCCCGTCAGATTGCTGAGGCCAGAAGAAGGTTCGACTTCTATGACAAGGTGAAATTTTTATTTTTTTTTTCCTCTCCCCCCCGCCCCCACCCCCGTTTAGGGTTTTGCTCTTAGAGAAGGAGTTGGTTGCAAAGTTTTCAACCGCAGATTTTGTCAAAATGTCCTCTCTTTCAGTCACCAATCTGCTTACTCATCAAAAATTTCAAATGAAAAAAAATCCCGTAATCTTTCTGTGTTTTATCCATCAAGTGCTTTGTATTAAGTCATTGTAATCATTCCTTGTTTGTGTTTTTATATATTTCTAGAAATAAACATTCTCACAATCATGTTTTAATTCTCCCCATTCAGGAAAAAAACGGTGAAATAACCAAAGACGAATTGAGAGTTGCATTTTCTGATCTTTTCCCCAGTTTTCACAGGTAAGTTTATGTTTATTTTGTTCAGGTATAACACTTACTCATTTAGCAGACACTTCTCCAAAGCAAGTGATAATATCAAGCTATTTGCAGCTATTTACTCATTTGTACAGCTGGGTAATTTTACTGAAGCAATTTAGGGTAAGTACCTTGCTCAAGGGTGCTACAACTGGTGGGTGGGATTTTAACCTGCAACCTTTGAGTTAAAAAAAAAAAAAAAAAGAAAGAAAAAGGCATCAACTCTAACCATTGTGCAATCTGCTCCCCTAAACACCATAACCATGTTGTTATTAAGAGTTGTCCTTCCTTGCATTTGCAAAGTGTTAGTTGGATAAGGCTCTATGGCCAGTGTAAGCCTTTATGGAGAATTGTTCAGAGTATTCACATGGTCACCAAAGTATTTCCTAGCGAAAACAGTTGCTTTACGGAGCTGTTCATGTCTCTACTGGACCCATCTGTAAGGATGGATTTGAAAAAGTGTCAGTATAGCCTGATGATCAGTCACAGAAAACTAACATAGATTGAAAGCAGTCTGAAAATTAGTGTAATACCAGTTAATCTATGGGCAGCACGGTGGCACAGCAAGTAGTGCTGCTGTCTCACAGCACCTGGGTGGTGCGAGAGGACGTGGGTTCAATCCCCGCTCAGTCTGTGTGGAGTTCGCATGTTCTCCCCATGTCTGCGTGGGTTTTCTCTGGATGCTTCTGTTTCCTCTCACAGTCCAAAGACATGCTTTTCAGGTTCACCCACAGTCTGTGAGTAAAAAAGAGTGTTTCACTGATGTATGGATGAGTGGCCCATTGCAAGTAGTGTATCTAGCAGTGTAAGTCACCTTGGTGAATAAGGTCTGTGGGCTAATAACACTACATGGGCTTCATTGGAAGTCGCTTTGAACAGAAGCATCTGCTGAATAAATAAATCTAATACAATTTTTTTTTAAAACTGCTATGTTAACTTTCTATTATTCAGTATTTGCATTGTGTAATGTCTTTATTGCCTGAAACTTTTTTCAGTATTTTTTTGCTACTGTACAGCATTTAGACGCACGGTGCAGTTTTGTTTGAACTTTATGTACATTTGAAGTTTATTCTTTAAGTAGATTGCATTTTTACAGTACCAGCTTTTACTCAAACTACATCTTAATTTTTCCCCACACATCAAGTTATTGATGCTGAGCTGTCTTGTCTGATTTAAAGGAATATTCTGGAGAGGTATCTGACTGATGAATTGCAAGCCATGGGCCGGGACTTGAGCACTTGTAAGTAATTTTTTCACGTTTACCACTGCCCCATTGATCTTTATTTCAGTTTGCCATGTGATTCCAATATACAAACACCGGAGAGGAAAAAATTAGTACTTTTTCAACGAACTGCTGATACAGTGATTCCTTTTCTTGCCTGGATTTGTCATGGAGGGTTTTCACAGTTTTATATGCAAGTCCTCTTTTTGAAATTGGTTACAGCAATAAACTTCCAAGAATTTCTGGGAATGTACAGGCGATGGTTTACACAGTGCAGAAGTGTGGTAAGTCACATCTCATGGATGTTCTAATATGGATATGTAGTTGGTCTGTTCTTCTACTGTTGCAATGTGTGGTCACTGAAGAGAGAATAGGTACAATGTGAAAGAACTTACTGTAATATTCATATGCACATGTTTTTCTGGAAAGTTCACTAGTGACGGGAGTGATGTTATACAGACATCGAGTAAACTTGCAGAGGAAAGAACCTGCACAACCAGTAAGGTGCGTGACTATTTTGATGTACTATGCAAAAAAACGGAAGTGAAAAGTAGTCAAATCCCTTAAATATTTATAGAAAAAATTGATCTATTGATTCAGTAAACTGTTTCTCTCCCATATGACATCAGTTTAAATTCTGCAAAAGTGAATTCTGTTAAATGTTGTGAATTTAACTTCTCAGGAGGTTCTCTGGGCAGGTGTCTGTCTGAGCATGATGAGGCAGATTCTCTAGGTCCTGAACGAAGAAAATGAGCTTCTGTGTTCCATAGCATGACGTCAGCTCTTAGTGCTCAGGGAATGCCCCGACAGAATGCCCCTAGAGAACACGCCCCTTTGCCACGCATTGTTTGTTTTTTTTTTTTTTTTTTTTTTCCTCCCTGTTGTGTGTCTGCAGACAAAGGACTCATAACTGGCTATAAGTGTTTAATTTTTCTTTTTTTCTGCTGTCTGTGGAAAGGACAACGAGGTTAGTAGAGCTCAATGTCATGTATACAGTCCTAGTCTGTCCACTGCCTCTCCCACCCTCCAGCGAATAAGTAGTAGCATGTTAAACCACTGAGTCTTTTCTGAAGTACAAAACATGGAAATCAAAATGATCTCATCTGGAAATGCCAAGCAGTAGGGACTGCCCTCATTTCATGTGACTCCAACAATTGGTAGCTGTTAAATTCGTTGAACCCATACGGGGTCGCGGGGAACCGGAGCCAACCGTGTGTGTGTGTGTGTGTGTGTGTGTGTGTGTGTGTGTGTGTGTGTGTGTGTGTGTGTAAATTTGTTGACATTTGTTATTCCTGGAACTGATTTAACAGCAGTCCATGCACACAGTTTCTTTTTCATGGTCATCATTTTTGTACACAATGAACTAGTTAAAGCTACAGCTTTTTTTCACCTCACTTTTATAGCTACTTGAAATGATGGTGATGAGTTAAGCTAGACATTCATTTCTATGTTCTTATGCTCAGATACCCAGGTATAAAGGATTTATTAAGCACAGTGAGGAGCTGGAGACAGCTGGTTCCAAGGTAATGTGATAATGAGAGACAAGTCAAGGGTTTCCTCTTATACAAGTCCAGCTAGGATTCAACTGGGGCACTTTTCATGTGGGCTGCACTGAAATTGAATGCAGATTGATCGACAACTCTCTAACTTGATTGTCCCTGTATCTGACTTTGGGCACGAACCACTGAGGTCAAAAAGCAACAAACGATTTGTTTTCTTAACTGGCTCTAACATAAAAAATTTCCCCTTTTAATTGTTGAGTTGGTATAGAATGGGCTTGCATTGTCTCATTGTTAGCCAGGGTGAAGTGAAAGCATAAATTATATTGACACAGATCAAAACTAGAAGTACACATTTTGTCTCCTGTGAGATGTGGAAGAATAGGTTATTCTGAGCACCGGGTTTTGTAGGCATTTAAAGATGTCCATCTTTTCATATGTTCGCAACCCCGGACTGAGAACTTTGTATAATCACGCAGCATATCCCCCCCTCCTTTAACAAACTGGTTGCTCTTATACTTGCATGTCATTATGTGCCGTGAGTTTCTTTCGTGGTGACCTTTTCATTGTTTCAATTGTGAAAATACTGGTTTTGGTTCTTATGACCCTCTTACTTTTTATGATGGGTATTATCTTTCAGGAGGTCACTTCAGTTTCTCTTTTGTCACAATCCATGGTTTCCACATATTAACTATTAATTTTTATAAACTTTACAGTGGTTTTTCTGCAAGTCCATACTCCACTATCATAAACATTGTCTTGATTCAAGATATTTTCACTTGACATTCCCTTTAAAGCTGCATGGTCATGGTGGGGACAAGGAAAATTATACTTATCAAAGAAAGATTAAATTTAAAAAAAAAGACATGCTCTAAATTCTGATCTTGATCTGAATTTTTTACTCTTAGTGTCACTAAGACTTACCTTGGCTTTGTCTCTCATTGAAATCAATTTATTGCTGCATGTTTCATACGCTAATGATAGAGCAACAACTGCGTAGAAATAAGATTATCTAGTCTGTAAACTTCCGGAATTGCATGGAATAAAGGGTTGTCTGTGCTTGTGGATAAGGTTTGGCACTACTGTCCTGAAGACTGGCTTTGACTGTTCCACAGCCTCAGGAAGTCAGCCACACTGATCTCATCATGACTTGTGATGCTTCAAAAACTAAGAGCCAATCAGTAACTTCAGCGCAGGAGACCAGGCAAGAAGACTCTGGCCTGTTGGGTAGAAAAATGCTAGGACTGGGTGTGGAGGAAGATAATGATGAGGGGGATTCCTTCTTTGATGACCCTCTGCCACAACCCCAGAAGACTTATGGCTGGTAAGATGCTTCAACCCAAGGTGTTCTGCCTTGGGGAAGTATACTTTTTTTTTTTTTTTTTTAAAAACATATATACAGAATCCTTAATTTTTTGACAATGTAGTAATTTTCCCCCAACAGGTACTGAAAGGTACATCTGTTCCAAAGTAAAGGGGTTCTAACCTCCATATGGTCTGTGTATATATCTTATTAATATGCATTATTTATTTTGTCTGTGACTCGAATGATTGCAACTGACGTAAAGAGTTGTGTATATGATTCACACTTTCAAAATAATGTGAGTGCATATTTTGATGAATGGTTCTGTTTCATCAAGGTAAGGATATATAATTTGGACAGAATATGTTCCAATAGCACTGTGCTCAATTTTCTCACTTTTTTTTCTCTCTCTCTTTTTTTTTTTTTTTTTAAATGCTGCATTTCGGAGTAGTAGTCTGTCTGTTGGGGATAAAAATAATTCAGGAACTTTCTCTGAAAAGAAAAATAGTCACAAAGAGTAAGTACAAAATTCTTTAGGTTGTGCACATAGATTACATGCTATATTCAAACTTTTTTTTTTTTTTGGTTTATGACATACTTTTCGGAATATTGATACATGAGTATTCAATAGTTACTGAAACAAAATTGCAGTGATCTTATTTATGGTTTGTATTTTTTCCCTAATTTGAAGTTGTTGTCTATCATGTCTGCTTATGAATCTATTGCCACAGTTTATAAACTCATTAGAACTGAGTTCCTGCAGTCTTTAATAATAAAGAAAAATCATCAGGCTATGATGTGACCTTGTTGAAGGATGGGGGAATCATAGCTGGTATGAAGGGGACAGGCCCCAATCAGCGCCATGATAGGCTGCTGCTTGTGTCCTCCACTGCTCTGTTCTTTCCTTCCTTTTTTCTCTTCCTGTGTTTATGTGTTTTTCCTCACCACAAAGAATAAGCCCCTCAGAGAAGGAGAAAAGTGTGTCTGGGGATTCCTTTTCCCAAATGAGGAAGATGAGTAGCCTCACTGAGTAAGTGTGCAGTGGACGCATGTCTTCTGCCAGGGACTCCAAAAGAACATCTGAACCCCCCTCCCACAGTCTCAAGAATGCAGTGTTAACAACATTACTAACAGCTGTATATTGTGAAAGGACAAGCCTTGGACCTTACATTTTGAAAGGATATACTGATGCTACTGTGTTTTGTGTTTGCCCATTAATAAATATTTGGCTGCAGTTGTACAAACCTCACCATGACCATTATGCTAAATTGGGTTTTTGTGAGAGGAGGGAGAGAACATGGGTGTTGATGCCTCTTAAGGAAGGGTTTGTATGGTAGAACAAACTAATCTTTTAGTTGAAACTGCCACAAGATTTAAACTTGTAATATTCTCAGTACCAACTTTTTTTTTCTTCCCCTTTTTTTTTTAATGGAGGAGAAACTTTGTTCTGTTTTTTACTCCCTAATGAACGTGAGACAAGTTTGGAAGGATGCTGTTTTTTTTTTTTGGGGGGGGGGGGATTATGATCATGTATTGACAGTGGTTCAGCATGCAAGATCGTGTGTGTGATCGTTTGTGATCGTGTGTCCTTCAGTCTCTGCGCTCCTCTGTCTTTGCTATTTCTGCTCACTGTCTGCACTCTCCTGGCACCTGTCAGCCTCTCTGCCATACACAGCGACTGTGAGGATGAGGCAGGGGACCCCTTTTCAGACCATGGTAATGGGGGACCTTGCAGTTCTGAGCCTGATGGGAGGTGAGCTCAGGCCACAGTTTGCTGTGCCTGGATCTTTAATACCTCTGGTTTGGAATGGTCCATTAACTGCAGTGTTTCACCCAGAAAGGTTGTCTCTTAAAGATTAAAACACCAAAATAAGAGGTAGTTTTTATTCATGATGATGATGATGATGATGATGATGATTCGTACATACTTTATAATACTTGTAACAATATTTCAGCTTTTTTATTTTTTTCATTCACTCGCTCACTTTCAATAACCTCTCATTCATTGTGGGATGGACATCCAGAGACTGTCAAGGACAGGGATCCTAGGTCATAGGACATGGGATTGGCTACACCCTAGATGGAGACATTGTAGGCATAGGGATGTTTGCTGTGTAAAGAAATAATGTCTTTCACTCTGCAAATCATGTTTATGCTATAGGAGTGCTGTGTAGCCATAATAACAAATATTTCATGTTGTATGAGCTTTGCATGATTGCAACATTTACAGATATGTAAGGGTCTTGTTATAAAAGCTGTTTTATATGACTGAAATGGGAGCTAGTAGTTACATGTTTACAGGCAGTCCCTGAATTATGGACAAGTTCAGTGTCCTCAGTCCGTCTTTAAGTTGGATTTTAACGTAAATTGGAATAGTTGGGTATGGTGGGTATCTAATGTCAGTTGTCAAATGTTTGACTTAGTATATTGTGTACCTTTCTATGAATAAAAAACATTAAAGAATGACTTGGAATACACTAAAACATCTTTATAACAAAACAGTAATAATACATTTATATTTATTCATTTAGCAGACACTTTTGTCCAAAGCGACATACATCTCACCAAAAAGTACAATTTATGCAGTACAGTGAGAGAAGGAGACATAGCTGCAGACATGAAAGTCTCAAGCAAACCTAGTTTGTTCCCTACCACTTGCTGCACCGAGGTTCATCGTTTGAGTAGGTGCGTAAGACACAGGATATACAAATCCCAATACCCTCCCACCAATTTTTTTTTTTTTTAAATATAAGATACACAAATGAGCAGTACAATACCAGAGTAATGGCTGAATAAAAGTTGTATCTGGGGATACAATGTGATAAGATAATGAGATGTATGTTGCTTTGGAGAAAAGCATCTGCTACATGAATAAGTGTAAGTGCAGGGTTGTTTATTCAGAATCAATCATCAAACGTGTTCTCATGGTTGGGAACGGGTGAATGGCAGGTAGATCGGTGAACTGAACGGAGGCAAGGATCCGAAATCGTGGTTAAGGGACAAGGCAGGCGGTCGTTATCAAAGAGACATGGAATGGGGTTTGGGAACGATGAAGAGCAAAAGAAGGGGAGCTTTGAGTACACGCTGGGGGGTTGGAGTAAGATTCCGCATCTGGGAAGAAGTGTCTTTTGTAGCAAGTGCTGAGAGAGAAAGAGCGCGAGAGAGCAAAACATTAAAGAACTTTAATGTTCGCCTTATCCATTGTTCATTGGCGTTTTACCTTTCACTTTATTCTCTAGTTTCAGTCGTGATCGTTTTCTTGGATGCATCACCATCACTTGCATCATATTTACGCTTCAGTGCCATGGTTAGGAAGGTAAAAACAAAAAAAAATTAAAGCCAAATACAGTAACATGAGACACTCAATGGCAAGAAGGAAGTCTGTCCTGCCTCAGACTCACGAGCCAACAAACCGCTGTAAACGTGCAATGTTTTGATGCACTTTGCAAAATAGTGCCTGTTTATTATTATCATTGTATATACAGTAATTTAAATTTTTAATATAGGCTTAATTATGATGTTTTCATTTGATTGTTACTTAAGGGTGACAAAATCAACTTCCAGTCAGTAAGGAGGTGGTTTGTAAGTACAGGTTGTACATAAGTTGAACGTTCGTAACTCGGGGACTGCTTGTATTTCTATACTTATTTGTGTAGGGCCTCGGGATTAGACCGATTCCTGCACTTTACCCTTAATCAAGGAATTTATCCTGAACTGAAGCAGGAAAAATTATACTTGTATATAAATGAATAAATCATTGTGAGTTTCTTTAGAGAAAAGTGTCAGCTGAATGAGTTAATAGTAGTGTTGAATCTGCTGGTTCAGTTGTGATATTTTAACTAAATGGTTATGGTTGGGGCGGGGGTGCTGTGGTGCAGTGGGCTTAGCTGGATCCTGCTCTCTGGCAGGTGTGGGATTTGAGTCCCGCTTGGGGTGCCTTGTAGCGGACTGGCATCCCGGCTTCCCGTCCTGGGTGTGTGCCCTCCAGCCCCACGCCCCGTTGCCGGGTTAGGCTCCGGCTTGCTGTGTCCCCGCTCAGGACAAGTGGCTTCAGCGTGTGTGTGCGTGTGTGTGTGTGCGTGTGTGTGTGTGTGTGTGTGTGTGTTGGGGTTATGATTGGTTGGGACTGTCAATGTGATAGGAAGTAAAGTATTTTCAGCCCTTGGTTTTGTTATAGAAGTATAGCGTTCCTGTGTTTTGCAGAGTGATATACCTAGTAGGGAGTGAATTACTTGTTGTAGAGGTAAAGTGACTATGTAGCTTTTTTTTTTTTTTTTTTTTTTTTTTTTTTTTTTTTTTTAAAATTAAATTGAATAAGCCTGTTGAATGAAAAAAGGGTATACATTTCATAAACTGTTGTAGTGGTTGTTCTTTGTATGGGGCCTTCATATATGAGGGCTGGGTTTAATTTTTAGAATTTTTTTTTTTTTTTTTTTTTTTTTTTTTGTTTTGTTAAATTATCACAAACTATCTAATATAGGAACATCTGCAAAACACAAGTAAAGATGGCATTTGCATTTCTGCACCTTATCTTTATTGTTGATGTTACCAAAGGAATGTCTCAAGTGTTGTGGCTCTGGATCATCGCCGCCACCCCCCCCCCCCCCCCGCCTTTTTTTTTTTTTTTTTTTTAATTTCCTTCCTTTCTAAAGGTTTTTTTTTCCCCTTGCATCATGCTCTTCTACATTATGTGATACTTTTGGAAAGCTGCAGGTAGTGAAATGTTCAGGGTTTTCACCTTGCAAAATGAAGGCCCTCTGCTTAAATCATATTCCACTCTTGTCCACTTGATCAAGGCACTCATTCTAGATTCCTCCAGTAAAAAAACTCTACTGTATAAATGGGTGCATAACTATAAGTAACCTGACAAAGGTGTTTGGTAAATAAAGGTGAATCAGCTTTGTATGTTCCTCGTTGTCAGTCTCCCTCAGTGCTTGTTGTTGGTGTTTAGGATCTGTTAACCCATTCATATCATTGCAGTTTAAACATGGTCTTTTGTGTGATGTCTGGTCATTTTCACAACTACTTTCATATGAGCAATGATTTTGGTAGGTTCTGCATTTTTACAGAAGGTAGCACTGACTTTGGCCCTGTTAAACTTGTTTTTGATGGTTTGTGCAGTGATCAAAGCACTTTTATCAGCTCTGTCATATATTGATAAATGCATTCTTAATGTATCTTCATGCAGTCCAGCATTGCTAGTTAAGGAGACTCTCAGCAGGTAGTTTTGTCCTCTAATCTGTGGATATGACAATTTGTCTACATAAAAAAGAATTGGGGGAGGGGCCCTTGATGTCTTAATCTGCATTTTTCATCCCTTCACAGGCATCCAAGCCCTGGTAAACCAGCTGATAGCTCTCCCGCCTCCCTGTCTGATGGGCCCCCGTCAAAGAGCATCACAAAGCCACTATCTGGAGAGCCCTTGTCGAAAGATTCACTGGACACCAAGAGCAGTAAGCAGTACATTACTAGGAAAGAAATGGGAATGGTTTAGGTGATTATAAGAGAGTAAAAGAGGGTATGCGGCGATTAGAGAAATCAGAATTGGTAGGTGTGAATAAGTATATACAAATTATTTGTAACCCCAGAATATTTTTATTTTTTAAACAAACTAGACCTTTTTTGACGAGCTGCTGTGGTAAATGTTGAATTACAGAATAGATTAAAGGAGAACATTGCTGATGTCTAGTTACCTCTCACTGCAGGTAATCGCAATGATGGAGCATTCAAAAATTCAAAGACAAACAGTGATAAAAATGCTTCCATTGGTTTGGGTAGGTTTCGTTCCTCTTTCACCCCACACACTGAGGGCTGGGAGCCAGTCCCCTGGAACTGATCTGTGGGCCACAGTGCAGAACTAAGATTTTTTTGGTTTTAATCACAAAAGTCACTCTTGTATGACCTTTTTCCCCCCCCACCTACAGATGAGGATGACTATGACGATGATTTTAACAGGTACATTGGTATTTTTGTGGTTTTGAGTTTGTTAGTCTTTCTAGAGCTCTTATTGGTGGAAACCAATTATTTTAGAAGAAGTAGGAAACCACACGTATCCTTCTTGATTCTTGTTGGTTTTTCACATTCTTATCTCGTCTTGTCCAGCACTAGCCGCCAATCTGATAATTCCAAAAGCGAAGTGAGCATCGGAGAAGAGATCGAAGAGGTTTCTATCGAGGGACCTGACAGCAGCGATAAGGTATATGAAATGACACCACAAGAGTTCTGAGTCTGTCCACAAGTCAGATTACAGCATGCTTGCATAGCACATTGCACACTAGCATAAAGTTGTGTCACTGTCTGAAAGAGGATATGAGTTCGAAGGGAATTGAGCAAAGAGGAAGGACAACAGTATTTGACCACAGTAGGAATAAGGAACTTGATTTCAAAAGCAGGCCTCGTTTGTGCAGCGATAAAATTACTTAGCCCCAAGTGTGTGCTCATTGTGGCACCTGATATCATCAGTCCAGAATGAATACATTTCCACCAAGATTTGGACAAGAACTGGCTTTTCTACCTTTATTTTGTGGTAGCTCCCCCAAATTCCTTTAAAACTATAACATCTGTTATGTCTGGCATCTTAAGATCTTGTTGATGCACCTTTGCCAAAATAGTCATCGCAAGTGCTGGGAACAAAATTCCTTTGTCAGACTTCAGGTAAACAATTACTGCTCCAGTTCTGCAGTGTAAGGCTAAATGAACATCACAGCATTTGTTGATGCCAAAAAAATAAAATTTGTGATCAAAGAAATGTGAAGGTGAACTCGAGTGTTGGGAGTTAGGGGGAGTACCCTGGTGTGCATGCTACTGCTGTATCGGAGCCTACGGTGCTGTAGCTGTGCATCAGATGAGCACATGTCACACCTCCTTCGGTCAGCCACATTCCTACTCGTTTTGTCTCTCTGCCTCTGCAAATTTCTCTTCCACAGCTGGAGGATATCACGCAGGACCTCAGCATCTCTCAGCTGAGTCAAGTTGCTGACTACATGGAAGACGTGTCCTGAACTCAGATGACATCTTTACCCTTATTTAGTCGTCATGTATAGCATGTCTTCTACTGTATATTTGTAATTGTGCCAACTGGGTTAGAAACGGCAACAATGTTAAAGCTGGACTATGTAAAGATGATACTGGATTTAAAAAGTTTAAACTTATTTATTTTAACTGCCTGTTCTCTTGAATGGTATGAAAGCCCATAGTGTGTACTGTAGTTTTAGTCAGCAGTATATGTTGTCGTAGAAACGGTGTGTGAGCCCAGTGGAGGCGAAGTGGTATGTGGTTAATCGTGAGGTTAGTGCTCCTGCACATGCTGCTGCAGTTATGTCATATACATAACCAAATGTGGACTCGTTTTTACACTGCTCCTCTTTCCTGCGCTACTGTGCTGATAGTAATGTCTTCAGTGTAATGTTGCCTCTACTGGCTTTCTACCAAAGCTGGGCAGTTTAAGTCTAACCATACACCCAGGTTTCTTATTATGAAATGTAAAAGGTTTTTATTGAATGAAAGATGAAATTTTTGAATACTGTAATTTTAACTAACTAATGCTGTGCACAGAGCTTTTGGCAATTATGTAAATGTTAATTACTACCTCCGAATAAAATTGAGGATGAGAATTGTTTCAGTGTTTGTGGAAAAGAACTCTATGCATTAAACTAATTTTTAAGGCATATAAACCACAGTGGTGTGAGTTTATGTAATCTTTTCAGCAGTAGTAGATGACAATACTGGAGCCAAGCAATGGTATGTAACCCTGGAAAATATTTTAGAAATGGAATCGGTAATGCAAAATAGAGTACATTGTTACTCAATCTATGGCCAAATACCTTTGCACATGACAGGAATGAGGAGTGGTCAGTAACAATCTGAATAATTTATTTTTCTTTTCCCTTTTAAGATTTTGTTGACAACCTCTGAAAAGAATTGGTAAAGCTTGTACAAATTAGAATCAATCTAAAAACGGTTTAAAAAAAGGAGAACTTAAAGATGGTAACAATTTGTACATTCTGTTCATTTCAGTGGAATTGACACTTTTTGCCCATGTCTTTCTTTTTTCTGGCACGCAGATTCTGGCACGCCTCTTTTCAACATCTAGCAGTAGTCAGCACATTCTATCTTGCTTGATACCTCTTCTCCGTTCCCCTGAATCTTGATGAAATTTCTCGTCTTGCTCTTCATTTAGTGCTTCAAGATTTTCGGGAAAGTAGTTCAAATGTGAGTGTAGGAAATGTAGTTTAGACTTGTCTTAAAAGCAGTTTCCCTCAAGTTAGCATGTCATTCACAATATTTGTGTAATTTGAACCCTTCGTAATAACATCCTTAAAAGCTCTCCATGCTTTTTTCCCTAGATTTTTCATATTTTAAAATTAAGCATCCAACATAATTTTCTTAATGTTGGGACTTTCAGTTCTGCATTAAGCACTGGGAATTTATCAAAGATTTATTTGAAATATTCACCCTTCAGAGCCTTTACAGATTGCTTAATCCTAGTTTTAGATGAAGCAGCAAAAGACCCTTTGACAGGTTAGTAAAACTTGGACGAGCAGTATTTTTTGATCCTATGATGAAATGATCTCAATGAAGCCATTCTTTATACAGTGCTGAGATTATGCTCTTGTCCCATTTGAAAAGGAAACTATGGAACTTCATGCATCAAGATGGTTGACCTTACAGCACAGAAAAAATGTAAGTTTCCACATAGTTGCCAACTGTGTTCTGCACATTTGATGTTAGAAGTACTTAAAGGATAGCAGTATTAATATAGCCTTTCTTTTTTTACTGAGAAGCTGCTGTAGAGACCAATGAACATACTATTACTTTACCATCTATGGCTTTATGATGGTGGTGAAGTTCATATTTGGTACCCTGGCCATGCATAGATCCCAGCGATCCCATTACTATGCAAAAAAAAAAAAAAAGTTATGTACAGACAGTTCCACTGTGCAGCGCTGGACACCAGAAGCAGAGGAAAGGCTCCAGGACTGCTTTGACTCCATAGACTGGGACATGTTCAGAAACTCATCCTCCAATCTGGACGAGTATGCCACAGTGGTCACGGACGTCATCCGCTACTGTGTTAGTGTCTGCATACCCCATAAAACAGTCCGCTAATTCCCCAACCAAAAACCGTGGATAACCGCCGGAATCCGAAATAAGATGGCAGGGAATCTAAACTTTAACAGATTATAAACTTCAGAGGCGGTCATTGACAGGTGCTACTGCATCTCTCCCTGATGAACTGAATGTGTTTTATGGCCGCTTCGAGTTCGAGAACAAAGACCCCCTGCTGCGAATCCCCACAGTACGATAACGCCGATCTCACCATCTCTGTGGCACAGGTGAGAAAAACTTTTACCCGAATCAACATCTGCAAAGCTGCTGGTCCGGACGGACTTTCAGGGCGAGTTTTAAAAACATGCAGTGAGCAACTGACTACTGTCTTCACGGACATATTTAACACCTCCTTAAAAAGCTCAGCTGTACCCACTTGTTGCACTACTCACTGTCATTGTCATGGTTTTGTTTGTGCAGTATTTCTATTGTCTTTGTCCGTAGTCTGTGGAGAAGCATTCAGGAAGATTTTCATGATACATGTACATGGTACTTCTATCTATGCCAATAAACTTGAAACTTGAACTTGAAACTTGAAATCTGTCATAATTTGACCCACTCTGGATTTATCAGAGCCCAGTAATTCCAGTACTTCTTTAGTTTTATTTTTACTTTGATCATGACATCGTCATGCATTTCTTCTGTAAACAACAGATGTTAGTAACCATTTCAGTGATCCATAACCAAATACTTGCATCCAACCCATGGCACTCTGTCTTCCATGCCTTCCCAACAATGATTGTTTTTTTTTTTTTCTTTTTTAATAAGCTGGCTAATAGTAATGATTATGGCTTTGGAAGAACTATACTATGTCAACCATAGTTTCTCATACAATATTGATTACATTTGTGTTTATGCACTTAGCAAATGCATATATAAACATTTTAGATGACTGAGGAAAAAATATATTTGGGGGTAGGATAGAAATGGGCCTGAAGAAGGTAGGTTTTGAGAACTTTCTTGAAGGCTGAAAGAGATTCACCAGTCCTGAAAGCTAGAATGTCCTGAATGTTTTTGTTACCAGCTGGATTAACTAATGTAATGATAAATATTTATTTGCTCCCTGAAAAATGTGCTGAATCAGTGATTACAGTAAGTAAGCCTTTTTGCCAACTGTGATTGAAATTAATTTTGTGTTCAGTCTCTGGCTAATTTAACATTTCACCAATTATGAAATAAAGGGAACCTCTCACTAGTTAAAAACAGCAGGAAAATATTCTGTTATGTTCATTATAATACTGGTCGACACAAATTTGCTTTAAGAGTCAATGAAAAAGAGCGGTCCTTTGGGAATGTTTCAGAGCTTTACCAAAGAGCCGTGATCTTTTTGGTCAGAGATGAAAACTGAGTCGGTTCCCTTTCCAAGCTTTCCACGTTTTCTTGAGGGACATAATTTTAATAGAAGTTTATTTCCATTTCTCGCTGTGGCCTACTTTTGTTTCCCACGTAGTCAGGTGAAACCCCTTTGTGACATACTCACGAAACTGGGGCATTACATTACGGTAACAATGTTTTCACATTTCCACCTACTAGTACATTATTACTTATTCACTTGTGACCTGATGCTTCTATCAAAAGTAAGTTAAAAGTAATGCATCCAGTTAACTAGTGATTATTTTACTCTAGCTATTCAAGGTTGGTATCTTAATCAGTAGTAATACAGTGGCAGCAGGGAGTGGACTTCGAACTTGCAGCTTCCTGGTTACGTGTGTGTGTTTTTAACCACTACGTGCTCTGCTGCCCGTATGTATTTTTTCACTGATCAGCTCCTTTAGATTGCATTTAAAAAAATTGAAGAGCAGCTCTTTTGAACATTTCAGTGTGTCGAAAAATGCCAAAATATGTGCATATCACAAGAAAGTCAGGATTGACTAGTTGGACAGGTTTGGCGAAGGAAGCCCTTAGACCTGGTGTGCAGATCAGCCCACAATGAAACGAAAATTGCTACTCTTATGTATGCAGTTTTAGCACAATACCAGAAAGGTAACAGATCAGGAAAACTGGGTAAATCACAACAGGCGAATGTGAGGAAAACATGGAAAATGTTCTGAAACTGATGCAATTTTAATTCTTCTGAAGGAGTTATTCTAAACACCCAAACGTCCTGTCCTCATATTTACATTGATTCATTTGGCAGACACTTTTCTCCAAAGTGACGTACATCTCATAGAAAATAAAATTAATGCATTACCTTAGGAGAAAGAGACATAGCTGCAGATGTGTGACTCTTAAGTACAGTTTCCTTCACTATGTGCGCCTACGTTGATCACTCCAGTAGCTCCATAAAACTTTACCAGAATATTGTGGATTCCTAATGACCTTCCTAGTATTTTTTTTTTTTTTTTGAGGTACATGTAAACATTTACAATACATTGCAGGAGTGGTTCTGTAAAGGACTGATCTGAACATGATATGAACACATATACTTTACGGGGATGAACATTTATACCTCACATGATCTTAAGAGGTCATGGGCAAAGTGAGTTCGGAAGACTTGAGTTTTAAGACCCTTTTTAAATGTGGTCAAAGATTCGGCAGTTCTGAGTGGGGGTGGGGTCGTTCCACCCCAACGGAGCCAGAACTGAGTTGCTGTCCTTCTGAGATAAGGTTTACAAATGACTACTTACATTTATTTTTTTCTGCAAAGCAACAAACACTGAAAGCTATAGTATTTAGCACAGGTGACTTACAGCGCTGAATACACTGCCTACAGTCCAACACTCGTCTACACACCTACGCACTGCAGGTAATTTAGAGTCATCAGTTCACTTGGAACACGTCTCTCTGAACTGTGGAAGGACACCAGCACGAATCCGGAGAGAACATGCAAAGGCCACGCAGCCTGAGTAGGGATCAAACCTCTGTCCTCTGGCACAGTCTTGGCGCTATGAGACGACAGCACTGCTCATAGTGCCACCCCAATCCTCCATGAAAGCCACGCATACCGCATGTCTCACTGCTCAGAAAGGTGTGAAGTGACCTAGCAGTCAGTATACCACATTAACCCTATCGTGGGCAAACTGCTGACAGCAGTAAAACACATGTCAGACTTAGCCAAATTAAGTTATTAGTTCTTCTCATGGCCATATAGATTAAAATACTTTTAGTATGAATGCAGACCTCGTTCATATTCAGAGAAATGAGTAATTTACTGAATTCCATTCTTGAGTCACAATGTGCAGTCAGAGGTTAGCGTGACTTAAACGTAAAACCACTTTCCGAGATCTTGAAAAGCAGCAGGGGCAAGGTACTGATGTCCAACAACAAGTTGGACGTATTTGAATTTGTGAATATTATAATATATTTAAAAAAAAAATACACAGTGTTCTGACTTAGGTCTTGTAAGATTTTTTTGTCTATTAAATTTGTCCACTTGTACAAATAGAATTCATGTATATATCCAGCAGAACAATGTTTGTGCTTCAGCTGTTTTTGTTTGGACAGAATATTTCAATACTTCCTTGTTGTCAAGCAGTCTTTTTTCGTCGTGGGTCACAAATGTGTCATGTAGCTTTTACTGATTTAATTCCTTATAGCAAGGGAATTGTTCCATCGACTCTCTTTTCTTTATTTTATCTCTGAAGTTTTTTCATTTTTATCTTTCCACAATGCCCACATCCCTTTTGATTGCCATATTTTTCCGAAAAGAATGTTAAAACACTGGCACACAATGGCATATCTGTCCTCACACACACACACACACACACACCAGTGTCTACCATATGGAAATCTCAAGTGTTTACCTATTTCCTGCTCTTTTTGCACTTTTTAGATCACAAACTAACTGTACTTAAGAATCACACATCTGCAACTATGTCTCTTTCTCCTAATGCAATGGACACATTGTATTTTCTACGAGGTGTACGTGGCTTTGGAGTAAAGCATCTGCTGAATGAATAAATTTAAATGTCAATTATAATGCCATGTGTATACCCCATGTGCAAGAGCAAGAACGCAAGAGGGAATATAAATTAAACATACTGTATGATTTCTGCAATACACTAGATTCAAAAGAGAGTAAATTGCACTGAATACTCAGTGTCTGTGCAGGTGCACTACTTTTTGCAGAAAAAAGTTGCTTCCCCAGGTCTATGACTTTTTTTTCAGTTGGAGATACTGTTAAAAATGTTACTCTGGTTCTGTCTGTCTCTCCAGGTTTGCTTTGAAAAGCAGAAACGTAACTACTGCGCTTGAACGTTTATATTAAAACATGTTTCGTAAGGACAAAGATGTCGATACATGTCAAATAACACCTAATTAAAATGGTCAAATTTTACCAAAACTCGATATGACAGCAGTGTAGCTTGGAGCCATTTGAATTAAAGACTAACACTAATAAAAACAACAATAATAATAATAATAACTAATATTGCATATGAAACTTGGGCTTAGCAGACAGCAGTTTCATGCACAAAGGCACTGCTGTGTCAACCTGGCGGTGAACGTTTCAAAGTACTGTGGCTCTGGCATAATAGCAAAGAGAAACTGGTCACATCAGTGCTCACGGTCATAATAAAGAAATACCTGACAGGCGGCACGAGCACACTTCCTTTTTCGCAGCACTCAGAGACGCAAGGAGCGCTTCGCCGTGGGACTCAGGAGTAGAGTTGCTCAGCAGAGCCCACACATTCCTGCCAAATACCTGAAAAGACGGACACTTCTCCTGCACCACGGACTGGAGGTAAGACGTCTTTGGGAACTGCGGTGGGCAACTCGACATCACTGCTTCCCACAGCAATATGTACCTGCCTGTAGTCCTTCTAATGTAAGGTTTGGGGGGACTCAGATTTTCTTTTACTTTAATTGTAAGAAATGTATTGCCTATGGTAGACAAAAAAATGTATTGTAAGCTTTTATAAGAGATTTTTCGTGTCTTACACTTTTTTCCTTTAACAAGATTAGCTGCTGAAAATCTTCGTATTGCACTTTTACATGAGAACAGCTTTGACAAAGACAGAGAAAAGTCCATGTGATTCAATTCGTATTCATGAATACACACATACTCCTCTGAATTGCAGCAGAGTACATTTTGGTAGGAAAGTGGTTTGGGCAAAAGTAAAAGAGTATGTATGAATGTAATGTCAAGATACAATTCTTTACAAATCTGCTGATGCTGGAAAAAAAAATATAAATAACAAAAAAAAATCTGACATTTACTACACAAGATTATAATAGGTGAAGTAGCAATAATTTCTAATATATGTATTAAAAAGAGTACCTTGTTATTTCGAAAAAAAGAAAAATATCGCTTCACCTGTTAAATTACTTATGTGTGTAATAGTTTAAAAAAAACACTAGCCCTGGCTGTTTGTACTGCAAATGCTGAAAGGTGACACAGGTTTGCTGAAAAATAGAAGCAAGGAATGAGTGGTGTCCCTGGCGTTACACAATGCGTTTCATGATGGACAAGAAGTCCATTTCAAGTGTGCGAACCCCTGCAAAGAAACGAAGCACGGACCTGTGGTCAGTATGACACTAACGGTGGATGTAGAGGTCGCACGAAGGCAACCTCATGTATCTCATACAGCAGTTATTTACAGCTCCGCTTCTTTGATCCACACATGGAACAAGCAGTGTCCGCATGGAGGACATAACGTATTACATTTACATATACAATTATTCATTCAGCAGATGCTGTTCTCCAAAGTGACAAAGATCTCAGCGAAAAATACAACTCAATACAAATACATTTCTGACATTTTCATTCATTTTCACAATCTGTGATTCATATTGACACATTCTTTCTTTAACATTAAAGTACTGTCTTCCACTTATATTTATATTTATATTAAAAATTGGGTCCACATTTTCTCTGTGCTCAATAAGAGGGCGGGGAGCATCTGATCCTCTCACTCACGGTTTTATCACATCTAACTTACAAGCTGCTGCAACAAGTCAAGACAGGTTATTGCAGGTTTAGTATTGACCTGCTACACTCCTGCTAACAGAGTCACTTTCAGCAGCAGTGATTCTTCTTTGTCTGATCCTCAAACATCAATTTATCTCAGAAAGGTCTAAAAATACTCTGAGCGCCTGTAAAACAGCAATATGATTATCTGTGGATGCTGCATTTCAGAATGATGCATATTCTGATTATCATTCAGATTATCAATGTTGTGGAATGATACAGACGAATGGTTTGTCTTTTTTTCTTTTTTTTTTTAAATCTGTGAATTTAGCCACAGCAGTCATTTGAAACATGCCCAAACACAACCAGTCCTCAGAAACTTCAGCTGAGGTTTACAGGTCAGTGTGAGGTCAGGTTCACTACTAGGCCTGTGCTTTGATGAACCTCGCTCACACGCTTTTGTGAGGCGCTCGCCCTTATCGGGGTCGTGCCGACCTATCCCACAATCATTGGCTGCTGGGCGAGGAAGGGTACAGCCTGTATGGGGTACCAGCCTATTGCAGGGTAGCGTCACACCACTGGCATTTTAGGATCACCAACCCATCCGAAATGCACGTCTTGGGAATGCGGGAGGAAACCCGTACAGACACGAGGAGCACGTGCAGACTCCACACAGACTGCTGGAATCGAACCTACACCCAAACAGCATAGCAGCGTTACCCACTGCCCCACCATGCTCCCCTTTCAATAACCCTCATTATCTCAAATCGAACATACCAATTACATTTCATCCTGTACAGTGTATTATTGAGACGGTTCCAATATCATTCCTTATAAAGGCTTTCAATATACAAAGCAAAAAGGTAATGATCTGTGTTAATGTCTAAATGAGTTAACAGGAGCCTGTGGATTTACTCAGGGAATAAGGCCTGACCCGACCCTTTCAGCTCCAAAACAACCTGAACCCAACCTCTTCAGCCTATACTGGACGTACTGGTGACTAAATTGAGAAAAGGACATTTAATGAGGGAAGTCCATTGTATATAGTTTTAGCCACACTGCTGTCACACTGTGACCCTTCACAATGTTATTACTGTTTTTATTGTGTGTGTACAGAGAAGTAGGGCACGAAAATAGGAAGAGGACATGGGTAAATAAAGTTACGTGGGAATGCTCATGCATTTATTTTCACAGGAATACACACGTGCACTTGGTGTCTGCGCAATATTTGGTCCTGAGTTATACAGGAGTGTGTCCCCTGCCTGGCCTCCAGAGCGTGTGTCTTTTCTTAGGAAGGAAGGAAAGTGTCACGACAAGCCGGATGGAACCTGTGGTTTTGCTAATGAGACCGAGAACTGCGTGGAGCCGCACACGGCGTTCCACCACCTCTCTCACCTGTTGCTCGCGGCCTCGGCACCTCTCACTAACAACCAAAAATGGGTCACATGTTTGACGTGTGATTCCTGTATTTCACACAGAGCGGTTGCTTTTGGACCGCAAGGTTGCAGGTTCAAATCCCACCTTGAGTAACGTACCTACCCTAAATGGCTCCAGTAAAATTGCCCAGCTGTGTAAATGGGTAAATAATTTTAAATTGCTTTGGGAGGAAAGCATCTGCTAAATGAATGCATGCGATGTAAATACACACACTAGTTTCTTGAATAAACAATTTCAGTGCTGTTTTCTTTTAAACTGACAAACAATCTAATGCAACAATAAAACTGAACAGACCGACTCACACACGCTGGCTGAAGGCACTTGTCCCAAGCGGGGTCTCGGCCAACCGGAGCCTGACCCAGCAGCACAGGGCTCAGGGCTGGAAGGGGAGGGGAGGGGACACACCCAGGACAGGACATCAGGCTGTCACAAGGCACCCCAAGCGGGGCTCAAACCCCAGACTCACCAGAGAACAGGAGGGGGTCAAACCCGCTGCACCACCACACCCCCCTAAACTAAGCAGATTAATAGTTAAATGAATTAAATACAGTGAACCTGTATTTTCAGCAATATCCCCCAGAAAACCATGTTTGCTGAAGAAAATCAGAAGAGGAAACGCATCTTTACATACACGGGAACTGTCTCGAGCTGTACGCTTGCGATAAACACTTGGATTAAATGTTCGTTAAGCTGAAAAACAAGCAAAACCTCTAAGGTTACGCTAAAGAGGTTTCATCATCGAAATGCAGGCAACCATCTAGATTCAGGTTCTGTGAATTAAAGTAGGGCAGCACAGTCAAAGTAGAGGTTCTGCAACTGAAAGTAGGACAGCTTGAAATGGGAACATGCCTGCAGTGTCAACAGCAAACGCCCTTCATTCTCACCGGAGCTGCACACCAACCCTGTGAGAGCCCTTGTGCACATGTTCGGTAATCACATGCAAATTGCCTCCTTTTTTTTTTTGCCACTGGCAATTTTATGAGTCCAGTGAACCTCTTTAATGAGTTTCTGCATACTCCCTTTACTCCATGCTGGAGCCATGAACTGAGTGTGTGTGACAGATCACAATCCTCAGCGGTGTCATCAGATGCCTAAGTGTCTTGACTTGTACAGAAAGTCACATTCATTTGGCGACTGCAAAGTTTCCCCAGCGGCACGCAGCGGACTCACAGCGGACTTTTACAACATGTACTATACATACGAAATGCTGTCAGTGACAAGAAAAGCGCACCTTTCAAAGCAATTTTAAAACTTTATGACTATTTTTATGAGATGTTCATAGAACGCATCGCAAAAACACAGCATACTGTACGGTGTGTCACTTATTACTGGTAAAAATTTTCCGTGTTAGAATTTATTAATTAAATGTTTTAAAGAGTCCTTAAAACCACAAACCGGTCTAAACTGTAGCTCAACACCTTATGCTAAAAAAACAAAATAATTAAAAAAAAAATAGAAAAAACTCCCTGACAGTGTGCCCAAATACCTACTTAATATTCAGTGCTGATTGTAAATTAATTCCCATGTACAGTCATCCCCCAGGTTAATAAGGTGATTAATATGGACACAGTTACTTCAACAGCTGACACAGCCTTAGTTATAATAACATTTACGTTTATTTATTTATTTAGCAGACGCTTTTCTCCAAAGCAGCTTCCAACAAACTCTATGTAGTGTTATCGGCCCACACACCTTATTCACTGTGGTGACTTACCCTGCTAGATACACTACTTACAATGGGTCACTCATCCATACATCAGTGGAACACACTCTCTCTGTCAGATTGGTGACTCCAAATTTTCCATAGCATGCCAATATTTGTGTACGTGTGTATGATGTATGATGCGCGTTCTGCCGACACCACCTGAAAAGTCAAAAACCATGTCTAGCCCTGTCAGCACAGAAAATTTATGGCATATAATAACAGAATATAAATCTGCCCTTAATTAATAATTAATAAAACATATCAGAAAAATAAATTATTAATTATCAGTCATTAAATTAATACTTATTTATTTATTTATCGTTTTATTAAAACATGTAATGCTAAACGTGTATAAAAAATATATTGTAATTGTAAATATGAAGAACCCAGAAAAATACCTAAATACACAGAATGAATAAGCATATAAATAACACCCCCCTCCCCCCAGAATCGATCCCCCATGTGTCTCCTTGTGTTTGTGTGGGTTTCCTCCTGCAGTCCAAAGAGAAGTATTTCAGGTGGATTGGTGACACTAATTTACCAGTGTGTGTGTTTGTCTCTTACTTGGTCTGTACCCTATTGCAAGTCACCTTGGACAAATGTTAATAATCGGTAGTTCTCCACTGTTAGTGACTTTGGAGAAAAGTGTCTGAGCTGTTCTCGAACCCCATGCCCACCAAGCAGCATAGGACCTGGGAAACACTGGCTTTGCCCATTTTGCAGTACTAAGCCTGCAAGTTCACGTTCATTAATTTCATTTCACTGGCACATGATTTTCGAGAACGAAAGAAAACCTGAACGTTGCCGCCGCACATCTACGCACCGCTTGAAGCAAACACGCCTAGTGTGTCGCAATAATGTTTTTCTCTCCGCAGGACCAAAACGAAACTGGAAAATGAACGAAACGAGTACAGTGGAATACGATTACGGGCCTTCCCCCTGCGACATGGACAGGAACCGCCAGGTGGAGCAGGCTGCACAGCTATATGTACATTCCGTTATCTGTGTGTTGGGTCTGGTGGGCAACATTTTGGTCATAGTCACATACACTCTGTACAAGAGGACCAAGTCCATGACGGACGTGTACCTACTGAATGTCGCCGTATCTGACTTGATGTTTGTCGTGACCCTGCCGCTGATCATATACAACGAGCAGTACAACTGGGACATGGGGAACTGGGCCTGCAAGCTTCTGAGGGGCATGTACAGCATCAACTTGTACAGCGGCATGCTGCTGCTGGCTTGTATCAGCGGTGACCGCTACATCTCCATCGTCCAAGCGAGGAGATCCTTCAGGATCCGTTCTCGAACCATGGCCTACAGCCGCATCATCTGTGTGCTTGTATGGATGGTGGCCCTGGGGCTGTCCATCCCGACGTTCATCTATTTTAAGAAATATGACGAGAACGATAATATCGTAGAATCCTCAGAGTTGGACTTAATTAATTCCGGAGAGAGGGAGGCAGTGTGTGATTTTTGGTTTGAGAACAACAGCACAGCTCCGTTGATGAAAATTATGGTTCCGAGCACACAGGTTGCTGTAGGGTTCTTCCTTCCTTTTCTCATCATGTGCTTCTGCTACTCCAGCATAATCTTAACTCTGCTCCGGGCCAAGAACTTCCAGAGGCACAAGGCCGTGCGGGTGGTCGTGGCTGTGGTCGTTGTCTTCATTGCCTGCCACCTCCCCTACAACATCGCACTGCTGTACCACATTGTAGATATGTTTCGCCCAAAGGACTGTAAAGAACAAGAGTGGACAGAGATGGCCCTCACGATCACAGAGAGCCTCGCCTACCTACACTGCTGCCTCAACCCTGTGCTCTACGCTTTCATAGGGGTCAAGTTCCGAAATCATTTCCTCAAGATCCTGGAGGACCTGTGGTGCCTGGGCAAACGGTACATCTATTCCAGACGTTCCTCCAGGTTCACTTCAGAATTCTATGTATCCCGGAAGTCCACAGAAGGGTACAACAATGAAAATGCATCTTCATTTACCATGTGAGAAATGCACATGGAGCACTGACTATATTTGTTTAAAACCTGCCCTTTAAGTCCTCAAAGAAAATTATGAAAGCAAGATGTGCGGATCAGTTGGAAGAAAATAAAAAAACTAGGTAAATGAGTTCTGTGCCACGGATTTCAGGGTTTTCCTCAAGCTGCACTGCAGTAGAAAGGATGTCAAAAAGGTAAATGGCAAACGGATGCATACTGTCGCTTTGCCAAGAGCAGCTGGTGGCACAAGAAATGCAAAAGGTGTCAGTGCAGTGAATGTGGATCCCTGCAGACCCGTCAGAGTTCTTAGAACTTACGCTGAAGGAAAAAGTGCTACTGATTTGCTTGTGTCACCTTAAAGAGTGTCATAGCTGCTGCTGGCCACCGATTCAATGTGCCCCTTCTGCCACCATGTGTCCCCCCTCAAAACACAGGGTCTCGGCGTGCAGTTCTGCCCGAGCAGAACTAAAACACTGAACAGCAAAATCCACCGTCCGAAAAACCAGAAACTTGGAGAAAAATGTTCTGTACATCACACAGAGAAGAGAGAATTGTTTTTTTTTTTTTCTTTTTTTAGCTTCATTGTTAGAAATGCTACTGTGTCATCAGAACACATTTAATATATTAAATTTAACTAGAGTGGTTATAATGCTGGAGGGTGCGGTGGCGCAGTGGGTTGGGCCGCAGTCCTGCTCTCCGGTAGGTCTGGGGTTCGGGGTGCCTTGCGGCGGACTGGTGTCCTGTCCTGGGTGTGTCCCCCTCCTCTTCTGGCCTTACGCCCTGTGTTACCGGGTAGGCTCCTGTGACCCCATGTAGGACAAGCGGTTCTGAAAATGTGTGTGTGTGATTATAATGCCAAAATACATTTTACAGCCTTCATCCATAGAATTCAATCACTTATCGTTTGGTATTTTTTGTATTTTTATATTTTCAGTTTTCTGATTTAAAGAAGTATTTTAGTCTTTTTTTTACTGGGCAGCAGGTAACAAAATGCTTAGTACTGCTGCCATGTCCTGTGCTTCCATTAAAGGATGGTATTTACTCTCAGTTGCCCCAAATATTTGCTTAAAATATTTACATTTATTCATTTACATTTATATTTATAAATATCCTTGTAAGAAATCATAACTGAAATCACCAAGACTGCTGTATGAACTGGGGCATATATTAATTTGATAAAATTGATCAGTTTAGGAAGTGTCTGCTATAACTGTCAGAATTAAGTGAAAAAATCAGAAATGGTCATTCATGCTTGTATGTACTTACTCATTTTTAACCTTCAAATAAAATGTCTTATTCTGAAAGTCTGCTTTTTTTAATTAAACCTCATTTTGTTTAACTGTTATGCTGGTTTTAAGTGGTATGCTTTCAGATTCACGCACTAAAAATATTACAGTAGTTACTACATATGCTTTCCTCTTGCACGGAAGCTGAATAAGATCAATCGCAACAGCTTTGGGAAATTTAAGCAAACAGTAGAAATACATTGAAAGAGAAGATATGAAATCTATATTCTATAGTCATCCCATAATCATTTAATATTTTCGCTATACTGTATTGCAACATAATGAAAAACCCAGTACAGTATGTATGTTTATGCAGTGCTGAGAAAGTTTCTGAAGGGAAGCCAAAGGGACAAGGTCCACAGTTACACACATCATTTTGTACTGTCCTCTTTTTGATAATCCAGGGCCTTTTCTCACATAGTAAGATAAATTCTTTTTTTTTTCTGTAATGTTTGCAGCAAGAGGGGGTGCAATGGTGCAGCAGGTTTGGCCGGGTTCTGCCCTCTGGTGGGTCTGGGGTTCGAGTCCCGCTTCGGGTGCCTTGCGGCGGACTGACGTCCCATCCTGGGTGTGTCCCCTCCCCCTCCAGCCTTGCACCCTGTGTTGCCGGGTTAGGCTCCGGTTCGCCACGACAGTGCATGGGACAAATGGTTTCGATCAGTGTGTGTGTGTGTGTGTGTGTGTGTGTGTGTGTGTGTGTGTGTGTGTGTGTGTGTGTGTGTGTGTTTACAGCAAGTGAATAAATTAGTGGAAGCACTGCATGAAAAAGAGCATAAACTCTCAAGGAGATGCATTACAAATACAAAGGGAGCTGCACAAGGTGAGTCACATTTGTGAATTCCAAGTACTGATATCTGTCAAATATTAAAGCTCTAAGAATGAGCACTTTAAAATGTGAGACTCTTAGCAACATGGGACTGCTAACAGTCTAAATGAGACCAAGCAGTCAGATTCTGAGCTGCAGATTGGTCAGAAAAGCTCTTTTAAAATAGCGTGCATGGGAATTGTTAAGACTCACAACAGGAAAGCTTTTAAAAAGGGTGAAGGGGGCCAGAACTGACCATGGAACTGTACCAACTCCTCCGTGAACCAGCAGAAACAAAACTATGTACGGAGCTTCACTAAGTTGGTGTACGTACAGGACATCAGTATCCATAACTACTTGTCCAAGTCAGGGTCCTGGTGGTGCGGAGCCTATCAGGAAATATCCCAGAAATAGTCAGGGTACACCGTAGGACATGACAGCAGAGCACAACGTAGCTACACTCTCACTCACTCACACAGACACACACACACACACAGAGTGTCAAATCCACCTGAAACACGTCTTCAGACTATGGGGGGAACCACAGCATCCAGAAAAAACCCACACAAACACTGGGAGAACATGCAAACTGAACGAGGATTGAACTGGATTCGAACCTACAGCCGAGCAGCCAAGGGGCTCAAGTGAGGAAGTGTTCTACTCCGGTTTGGAACACGCACAGGTTTGTCCCTGTGATGACTCTTAATGTCCAGTAGGAGGCAGCATGTCCGCAACAGTAGAGTAACGTGGGGTCACTTTTGTTCTCTAGACGTGAGTGCTGCAGTGTCCTGAAAGAGAAAAAAATGGTGGAAGGTTATCAGGATTCATCTGTCCTGTGTTTTATGCACCTACTTGAGCGATGAACATCGGTACATCAAGAATTAGAGTCACATGTCTGCAGCTATGTCTCTTTCTCCTGATGTAATGAACAAATTGTATTTTCGCTGAGATGTACATCGCTTTGGAGAAAAGCATCTGCTATGAAAAAATGTAAAAGAACCTACAGTACCTATACATAGAGAAATCCAGGTGGCATAGTGGTTAAAGTCACTAACTAAGTGATTTCACAGTAAGGCCATTTAATCTACAGCAGCTACTGTAGTGGTTACAGCTGCTGCCTTTGGAGCTAAAGGTTGCATGTTTGATCTCCAGCTGTGATACCTTTGAGTAAGTTACTTACCCTACATAGCTCCAGCAAAATTACCCTTCTGTGTAAATGGCTTTGGTGAAAAACGTGTTTAAGATCTTTTACATCTACCTTAACTGGTACTTGTGGATGGCTGAGACTGTCGACGAAACAGGGAGTACAGCATATAGAGGAGCTAGTGCTGTTGTAGAAGTGTGAACGCAGGGCTCCGCAGGCTGGGGGAGGTTGGTTTGTTGTAATGCTGGCAGTGGATGGAGAGGGATAATATTTTTAAACAGCTTTATTAGGAAAAGGACAACACGCACACTTTTCGGAAAAGAAAAAGTATCCTAAATCCTCCCTCCCTCAGCCAATCACAGCAATGTTTAAATCCTAACTACAAAATGTTTACCTCAGCCAAAAGAGCAGATTTTACATTTTATAGATATGTTAATGTTTTTTTCCTCAGAACCGCATGTCCCATACAGGGTCGCGGAGCCTACCCGGCAATACAGGGAATAAAGCCAGAGGGGGAGGGGACACACCCAGGACGGGATGCCGGTCCACCGCAAGGCACCCGAAGTGGGACTTGAACCCCAGACCAACCGGAGAGCAGGACCCGGTCCAACCCACTGCACCACCACACCCTCCATATGTTAATGTTAATTCAAGTAAGTCAAAACAACTATGAAAGCACAAATGCTCTGGCAGAAGACTCGGTGTCCTTGAACTCTCCAGAGTGGAAAACATGGTGAGGCAGTGGATAAAGGACCTGTTACAAAAATACCCTTTTATTGGATACTATGCCTGCTGCATGAAAAGGTTAAATATTGTGATATTGTGATATGTCCATTGCAGCAGTTTTTCATTGTGCAGAACCCATTAACCATATTTGTCATCCTAAGCATTTATTTTCCAGCCTGAATCCAGATTATTTTTTGAGTAATTCTCACAAGTACTGCACTAAATGATGCAAGAATATACAGGAGAAAAACTGATCATAAAAACAACCCTATATATATTTTACTTTCGAACTTCACACATAGTACAGTTGCATCATTAGGTTTAGCACTGAAAAGATGTAAAAGTCTTTTTAAAACAATTTTATTTACTACCTGATATTTATAGTCATACCAAGAAATAACCCTCCTCCATTTGTGAGACTTGTCATCCAAACTGAGGAAATCATGATCCCACAATAAAAGTTTGAAAAACTGAAACAATTTTTACACTCTAGATGAGCTAAACGTTTGTGTTTTGTTGTGTAAAGATGGTCATATTAATTGCGTGTTGTGTGTCAAAATGAACCAAACGTACTATATTTGTCCCACCTTCACCACTGAGATGGCCATATTGGTCTTACTGTGCAGGAAGACACTGAAGCCATCTGTGCTCAGCATGTCGCTTAAAAAGTAGCCACTGTCATGTCTCCCACACATTTCAGGCTGAATTCACAGGATGATCCACTTCTGTAAATGTGGGGTTCAGGAGATTGGTGACAGTAAACACACCCCTCTTGGCTGTGCCCAAGCTTGGAATGCCACTGCTTAACTGAGCACCACAAATGCCATCTAACTGCAACAATCCCATTGCTTTTCAGATAGAGCTCATCAATGTACATCTGACCCAAACTTATTATTTGTGTCCAAATTATTACCTGCATTAGGTGTTTGAAAACTTGATCAGTTTCTTACAGATGAAACCTATGGAATGCACCTTAAGTTACATTCCATAGATTTCATCTGCAAGAAACTGATCAAGTTTTCAAACAGTACATTGTTACAAGCATCTATTTTCAAAAATGGTCTCTGCATTTACAGATTTTTTTATATATATAATGGAAATAATCAAAACATTATTAACAGCATTACATTTAATTTATTGAGGGATTTCATAGCAAACAGCAATCTGGAATTGGATATGTTCTGCTGAGAAACCCTCTAGATGCCTTTTGCAGTCTAACATTATAATCAGCTGCAGCTAAATATTAAGCCCAGGCTCTATATACACAAACATGCCACTGACACTGTTGCATCTTGTGAACTTCTTCTATCGACTTCCTTGCAGCACCTTGTCAAATCTTATATCTTATCCTTATATTTGTCAGCCACTCTCTGTTTCAGGGACTGCATGCAGTTACCGCTCACTATGCCCAATATCCATCCATCCATCCATCCATCCATCCATCCATCCATTTTCTATCCCGCTTGTCCTAGTAGGGTCGCAGTAGGGAGAACAGAGAGGCCCAGCTGCCCCTGTCCCTTGCAGCTTCCTCCAGCTCAGCCTGGGGGATCCCCAGCCGTTCCCAGGCCAACTGTGGGATATAATCCCTCCAGTGGGTCCTGGGCTGACCTTGGGGCCTCGTCCCAGTTGGCCGTGCCTGGTATACCTCAACCTGGTATACCTCCAAAGGGAGGCACCCAGGGGACATGCTTATCAGATGCCCAAACCACCTCAACGGCTCCTCTCAATGTGGTGGAGTAGCGGCTCTACTCTAAGTTCCTCCCGGATGTCTGAACTCCTCACCCTATCACGGACAGTGAGTCCCAACACCCTGCGGAGAAAACTCATTTCAGCTGCTTGTATCCGCGATCTTATTCTTTCGGACATTACCCAAAGTTCATGACCATAGGTGAGGGTAGGGACGTAGATCGACCAGTAAATGGAGAGCTGAGCCTTACCCTTCACTACTACAGTCTGGTACAGCGACTGCATTAGTGCTGCCACTACTCCTAGTCTGCAGCTGATCTCACACTCCCTTCTCCCCTCACTCGTGAACAAGACCCAAAGATACTTAAACTCCTCCACCTGGAGCAAAGTCTCTTCCCTTACCTGCAGGGAGCATGCCATCCATTTCCGTGAGAGAACCATGGACTCAGACTTTGAGGTGTTGATCCTCATCTCAACTGCTTCACACTCGGCTACAAACCGTTCCAATGTGTGTTGGAGGCAACCATGTGGCAGTGCCAAAAAGACAACATCAGCCGCAAAACCAGAGACATCACCTTCCGACTCGCACACAGAATGCCCTCCTGGCCTCGGCTGTGCCTTGATATCCTGTCCATGAAGACCACAAACAGGAGTAGAGACAAGGCACAACCTTGGCGGAGTCCAACACGCACATTGAACGGGCTTGATTTAATGCCGAGTATGCGGACACAGCTTTCGCTCCAGAGACCGAATGGTCCGCAGTAGTGGCCCTGGTACCCCATACTCCCTAAGCACCTCCCACAGAATTTCCTGGGGAACATGGTCAAAGGCCTTCCTCAAGTCCACAAAACATATGTAGACTGGATTGGTGAACTCCCATGCCCCTGCGATTATCTGTGAGAGGGTAAAAAGCTGGTCCACTGCTCCACGGCCAGGACGGAATGAGCATTGTTCCTCTTCAATCCGAGGTTCAACTATTGGCCGGAGCCTCCTTTCCAGCACCTGGCATAGACTTTCCCAGGGAGACTGAGAAGTGTGATACCCCGATAGTTGGCATACACTCTCCAGTCCCATTTCTTAAACATAGGGACCACCACCCCAGTTTGCCAGTCCAAAAGCACTGTCCCCGAGGTCCATGCAACATTGCAGAGGCATGTCAGCCATAACAGCCCTACAACATCCAGGGCCTTCAGCAGTTCCGGGCGAATCTCATCTACCCTGGTTCTTTGCCATGGAGCTTACCAACTGCCTCAGTGACTTCCACCAGGGAAATGGACTCTGACAGCCTGGAAGCTTCTGGTCCTGACTCCTGTAAAGGAGGCGTATCACTAGGGTTTAAGAGTTCCTCAAAGTGCTCCTTCCACCTCTCGACAATGTTCTCATCAGAAGTCAGAGTTTCTCCACTCTTGCTGAGCACAGCCTGAGCGAAGCTCCTCCGACCCCTTCTGAGCTGCCGGATGGTTCTCCAGAACCTCTTTGAAGCCGGCCGATAGTCGTTTTCCATGGCCTCTCCAAACTCCTCCCATGTCCTGGATTTTGCTTCTGCAACTGCAGCCGCTGCTGCCTTTTTCGCCTGCCAGTACCTGTCTGCTGAGTCAGGAGTCTCCAGAGCCAACCAGGCCCTAAAGGCCTCCTTCTTCAGCTTGACGGCTTCCCTTACCACCGGTGTCCACCAGTGGGTTCTCAGGTTGCCTCCCTAGTTGGCACCAACAAGCTTTTGGTCGCAGCTGTGCCTGGCTGCTTCCACAGTGGAGGTTTTGAACAGGGTCCATTCAGACTCCATGTCCCCTACCTCCTCCGGGACATGGGAGAAGCTCTCCCAGAGGTGCGAGTTAAAATCATTCCAGACAAGGTCCTCTGACAGTCGTTCCCAGCACACCCTCATTGAACGCCTTCGCCTACTGGGTCTGTCCATCAGTTTTCCCCGCCATCTGATCCAACTCATCACCAGATTGTGATTGGTTGACAGCTCAGCACCTCTCTTCACCCAAGTGTCCAGAACATGTGGCCTCAAGTCAGATGAAACGACTACAAAGTCAATCATTGACCCTTGGCCCAAGGAGCTCTGGTACCAAGTACCCTTATGAGCATCCTTGTGTTCGAACATGGTGTTTGTTATGGACAAACCATGAATAGCACAGAAGTCCAATAACATTTCACCATTCGGGTTCACATCAGGCAAGCTGTTCTTCCCAATCACCCCCCGCCAGATTTCCCAGTCATTGCCAACATGAGCATTATAGTCCCCCAGCAAGACTATGGAGTCTGTAGGTGGGGCCCTGTCCAGAACCCCACCCACCCTCTCCAAGAAGGTTGAATACTCTAAACTGCTGTTTGGTGCATAAGCACACACAACAGTCAAAGTTTTCCTCTCTGCAACCCTAAGTCACATTGAGGCGACCCTCTCGTCCACCGGGATAAACTCCAACTGTATGGCAGCCAGCCAGGGGGTTGTGAATATCCCCACACCCGCCCGGTGCCTCTCACCCTGTGCAACTCCTGAGTAGGAGAGGGACCACCCCTTATCGAGGAGTTTGGTTCCAGAGCTAACACTGTGAGTGGAGGTGAGCCCGACTATATCTAGTTCGCATCTCTCAACCTCCCGCACCAGTTCTGGCTCCTTCACCCCAGTAAGGTTACATTCCATGCGCCAAGAGCCAGTTTCTGTCACGAGGGGCCGTGATGCCACACGCCACCCTGCCCTCTCCTGCTGCCTGTGTAACCCTGTAAATATATTGCACAATACATTACACCATTAGCAGATTTAACATAAATTAAGGGAAATAATTTTATGATAGAGAGGAATTATTTTTATTTTTTTCATCATTTCTTAGAATTGATTGACTGGGTCAATCATCCAGTAGGATGAGAGCACAACTGGAAGTCCCGCCTTCCCACGTGGCAGTTCTATGAAGAGCGTCACTCATTCAGTCTTGTAACTGAACGTCGTGAATAGAGCGCACGTGCGAAACTTTTGACTGAGTGGAATAAAATTTAAGACATTGAGAAAATCACTCCACTGCTGTTTCCGTTGCACACGGATTCGGTCAGTTTTAATTTTTTTTGGAGCAACAACGAATTTCTACGCGAAGGCCGCGTAGATGGCGAGCCACCCAAAGAACTGAGCCCTTGGATTCGGAAGACTGAACTAAAGAACTCGATTTTCAATCTTCAAGTGAGGAGTTTGGCAAGTTTTGTGTTATAACGAACACTATGACTATCACTACTTGATGGACACGATTTCCCCTGTTGGAACTAATTTAAACTTCGGTGACTGACTGCTGTGTTGAAACTGGAAGCACTGAGAAATTAATATTTGAACTGTAAATATTGATTGTGTTACTACACACACTTTCAGAACCGCTTGTCCCATACGGGATCGCGAGGAACCGGAGCCTACCCGGCAACACAGGGTGTAAGGCCGGAGGGGGAAGGGGACACACCCAGGACAGGATGCCAGTCCGTCGCAAGGCACCCCAAGCGGGACTCGAACCCCAGACCCACTGGAGAACAGGACTGTGTGGTCCAACCCACTGCGCCACTGCACCCCCTGATTGTTTTACTAGTGTGTTAAATTTTAATTGTTAAACAAGTGTTAGCTTGGGTATGCCTAGTTATAATATTGGGGTGCACCCTTAGCCCTTTGCTACAATTTGTATGGTGTGTATTGTGTGCAAGCAAATTATTATTATTTTTTTTTTCCTTGTTGCTTTTAAGTTATCACAGTTCAGTTTTATGTTATTTAAGGTAATGTTTTACTGAAAATAATGTACATGAGAAATAAGAAAAATACAGTTTTTGGTAAAGTTTAATAGTTAAATTTAATAATTGCCAAATCGAGTGGTCCTTTATTTACACCCCCACAGACGAACCTACTGGCCTTGGAACAAAACATTACGCCACGTGTTGCACGTGTGTTACACCTGGTATACATTGCACCCAGCTCCCGTGTTGGACCTTGGAGGTGGTGGGCCTACATGGCCCCCCCACGTTGCCTTTTCAGGCTGAGCCCGGTCGGGTTACGTGGGCTGCCCGGTCACCAGGCGCTCGCCTAAGAACGTTACCCCCAAGCCTGGCTCCAGGGGTAGGTGCTGGTGACCCTATTCCGGGCAGGGTAAATGTTCTCCTGTTTACTTTTTCCACGGAGGTTTTTGGATCGTGTTAGTCTGGACCTTCACTCCAGACCTGTTCACCTTGGGAGACCCTACCAGGAGCATACTGCTCCCGACGACATAGCTCTGGAGATCCCTAGATCACGCAAGCTCTTCTGCCACACCAAGGCCCCGATCCAGGAAGGAATGCCCAATATACAGACTCATAAACATAAATCAGGGTGTCCTGAGCAAGATGCTGGAGCTTTTGCTGAGATGTATAATTCTGAAACTGAAACTCTTAAAAGCAACGACTTATTTCAGCATAGTGACAACTGCCTGTCCAAAAAGGCCAGTCTATTACAGTAGAGTGCAAAGTGTCCTTTGTGATACAAGGACTCCAGTTAAAAAGAAGAATCACATGTCTGAGTATGTCTCTCTTTCTCCTAATGTAATGCACAAATTGTATTTTCTCTGAGATGTACGTTGCTTTGGAGAAAAGCATCTGCTAAATGAATAAATGTAAATGTAAAAAGACCTAAAGTTGCACTTATCAGTGACCGTAGCAACAGTCTGTAAGATCAGCAACTAAAATCACAAATAAGAATGCTGAAACCCAGGGTATTCTGATCAGCTCTTACAAACTCTTCTGAACACACCGAACTTTGGAGGGAAATTCATATTTCAAAAAATGTTTATTATCGTTTCAAACAGACAGATGAGAGAAATAAGCAGATTTATTAATTGCAAACATAGTTCCTACGGTGGGGGAGAGCAACCAGGACAGAGCAGATAAAAAGCTACAAGTGCAATAAAACAGCTGTTGGTGATGTCATTACACACAGTGAAAAAACGACATGGAAAATACATTTTGCAGGATGGAATGTGAATAGCAAGCGAAGTGGGGGGATATTTTGAAACCTGAAAGGGGTTCCTGCAAATGGTACCGACTTACAAATTTCCTCAGGAAATGAAACGTTCAGTCATGCCGTTGCAGTGCTCCGGGGTCCTACGGGGTGAAGGTACACAGTGAACGAAGGAGGATGCGGGGGTGGTGCGTGTGCTATGACCAGAGGTCAATCCCATGCCGAGCTTGCCGGTCACATTCTTATTTCACAGCGAGCTTTTTCCCTCAAGAAGAGAAATGAATCATTGTGTATCCCAGCTTGCTCACCGAGATGACAAAGCAAGCTGTAGCGCATGGGAGTGTCGTTGAAATGCAAGTGCTGTGTCAACTCCCCGAGCCCCACGAGACTGGTGCACAATAACAGTCGTTGATTGCAGCAAAAGTATTTGGAAACCACGTTCAAGATATTGCTTCACACTGTTTAAAAGTATGGCTTAAACACTTTTCTGCAGCTCAAAGGAACAGTGTTTATTTGAAATTAGAGAGGTATGCAAGGACTCAGATCCAACCTCTGCGCAAGGCTGAACCTTACAGATGAATGCAGTGTATTAGTCAGCAGCTCTGGAAACATCATCAGTCACAACGTCGTTCCTCCTTCAAGTTGCCAAGTGTCCCCTGATTCCAGACTGCTGGTCCTTGGCCAGAATTGAGTCAAGTCTGGCCTGGGAAGCTACGAGACTTGAAGGGTCATTTATCATAAAGCTTTACAGCTGCCTACCAATTTTCTCTAAACTCTGGGCCTCTTGGAAGAACAAAAAGAAAAAAATACTTTGCTTTCAAATGCTGCAGCCAAAGAAATGCTTTCTTATATTAAAAAAAAACTGGCACATCTCCAGTGGAAAGATGCAAAATAACATTCAGCTTTGGTTTTTCTTGCACAGTTAATCAGGTGCTGTTTTAGATATTCTAGGCCCCGGTTGAAGTGCGTCTTCCACAGAATTAAGTGACTAAGAGCAACGGTGAGCAAATATGCACAAATAAGCTAAATGTTTTTGTGCAGTGGGCAATAAAGGAATAACAATTTTGATATGATTGACTTGAAGGAGTCATTCTTGCATTACATTTACAATATTCATTTATCTGACACTTTTCTCAAAAGTGACTTACAGTGTTAATCTACCTACAATTATTTATCCATTTATACAGCTGGGTAATTTTACTTGAGCAACTTAAGGTAAGTACCTTGCTCAAGGGTACTACAGCAACCACACCCCAGCCAAATGCACCTGGCACACATCAGAGGGGCGAGTATAAAGGAAGGCACACCACCGCTCCCAGGTTGTGATGCTTACACTTGGGTCCTACCCCCTGTCTCCTGCCCTGGGGTGCTGGCATACAGCTAGAAGCTGGATCCAAAGGCAGTGGATTTAACCACTATGCCACCAGCTGCTCCGTTGCCAAAAAAAAAAAAAGATATCAAATAATAATAATAAGTAAAATAAGAGAAAAAAGAATAAGAAGCTAATAATATTAAAAGAGAAGACAGCTACTCTTATCAGCTCACGCGCAGATTTTGCATAGATTCATTGTTTTGTAGCCAGCAAAATACTCCAGGAACAACATCAATAAGAAGAAAGAGGAGTACTACATGGTGAGACGCGAAAAGAAAAGAACGCACGCGTTAGGTGGGAGACTGGACTATTAATCAGTGGCACAGGCTGCCCCCTTTGCGGGAATGACTCTCGGTGTTTAACATGCAAAGGAACACACTGCGGTACGAAAACAATCCACGTGAAGCTTCGCACTTCGCACGAACCTGAAGCGCATAAAGGTGAGATGTTTGTTTGGGACACAGGACGCCGGGTGGCTGCGCTCCGTCGGCCCGTTACGCGCTGCTCTCCGGCTTCTCCGGCCGGCTCAGGACGAAGGGGAGGAGGGCGCCCTTGGCCTCCTGAGGGGCTTTCAGGGGCTCCTGTCCAAAGCTAATGTTCTCCTCGTCCAGGAGGCACTGCAGAACCTGCGACCTGTTCACGCAGTACACGCGGTTTCCCACGATGGCGCACCTGAAGGGCAGGGGGTGCTCCTGCTCCAGGGACCCCGCCTCCTGCCACACCTTCACCACGGTGTTGTAGCGGAACACGCTGATCCCGCGCTGCCGGTTGACGTCGAACCTGTAGATGAAGTTTTTGAAGGCCACCATGTCGGTGGACCTCTTCCTGCTATTGTTGTAGGGACACTCCTGCCACTCGTCCCTCCTGGGGTCGTACTTGAGCAGCCGGTAGAACAGGGAGCCCCCGGACACGTAGATCTCTCCGTTGCAGGCGGTGGCTTCGTGCGCCACGGCGAACGCGCCCCTGGGCAGAGGCGCCACGGGAGTCCACCTGTCCACGCGTGGGTCGTACTTCTCCACGGTGAAGAGACACTCTCCGCCGACTGCGTACAGGTAGCCGTCCAGGGACACCAGTTTGAGCTGGGATCGCGGCTCAATCAGCGGCCTCATTTCACTCCAGGCGTCGGTGACGGGGTTGTAGCAGAACACCTTGTCCGACACCTTCCCTTTGTCCCCTTTTATTCCACCAGCCACGAATAAATAATTATACATGGTGCACATCCCGCAGCCCCGGGTGTTCACGTCGTCCGGCATCCTGGTTAGCGGCCGCCACTCTTTGGATGTCTCGCTGTAGTAATGTATCGTGCGCGTTTCCTCCGGGCAAACGACACAAAGAGGACTTTGAGGACGGCTGCTGTCCCGGCTGGGAGGTCTGCTCCCGGGGCGGTCGTACACGTCGCTCGTCTCGGCCACCATTAAGCACTTCTTACCTTCCAGGCGTGTTCGGAGGACCAGGTCCCGCTCGTGTGCGCTCAGGCGCCCGTACACTAGCGGCTCCCTCAGGATTTCCAAGAAGTTGTCGCTCATGAACCGATACGCCCTCTCCTTCAGCTCACCTAGTCCTTGCTTTTTGGCCGTGCTCAGGATCTCGTAGCAGTTCTCCACTGTGATGTGCTGCGACATGCTGTCCGTGGCCGCGCCGCGCCGCACCGCACCGCACCGCACCGCACCGCGCCGCAGCGAACCGTACGCGGGAATGTGAAGCGATCTGAAGGACCTTCGCTCCGGCGATCACCCCTGCGACATTGCCCTCGTCCACCCGCATCCGAGACGAACAAATATATTTGATCGAAACCGACAAGGTGGGACAGCAGCTCAGCCCTTTAATGATTCTTTAGGGCGTCTCTGGAGTGTCTGGCTTTGAAATAGATAGAGTCACTCTTCTGCGCCACGATGGATTTATGCGCGCGGATTTTCTTCCCATACACTTCTTGTTGCGAAATGTGCTTCTCCAGGTGAAGTGCAAACGTCCTCATCAGCCTTTCCGCTGTCCTTTCGTCCACCATAGCAATGCTATGGAGATTCGGGATGCGTGAGGGCGCGGTGCTGTCGCATCCACTCTCCAAGTGACCGACCTCGTGTGCTGACCGCAACCCAGCGGAGACGCAGTGAGGTAACAAGGTTCCCTCCTCTCCCCCTCCGCGCCCCCCTCCTCCTCCTCCTCCTCCTCCTCCATCGCAGGGCTGCTTTTCGCCGTCATCTCGTCAGCCTGACTCGAAAGCACTCCATCGCCGCAAAGGACGCAGCGGAGTCGCGTTTCGGAGCGATGGACAAGAAGAGCAGATCTTCGGTCAGTCCCTGGTTCTCCTTCCAGCCATTGCACTCTATGAGGTGAACAAACAGTCCATCCCACGTGATCATCGGTCGTTCCCCATCCATTCGTGCTCAAGGTGATCTTAGCCTTCCCGATGTTTCCATAATCGGTGGTGACCATCAGCATCACTGGTCCTTTGTGTAGTGACTCTAACTCAACGAGACCCCACGTCACCGTTCGATCTGCAGCACTTAGGTTTATATTTGTAGCTGACACCTTTCTCCAAAGGGACTTAGAGTGTTAACCTTCTTACAGTAAAGTCCCCATTATGATTAATACAGCTGTGGAATTTTACTGGAACTACACCGGAAAGCACCTCGCTCAAGGGTGTACTGCAGCAGGAGATGGGACTCGAATCTGCGGCAACAGCGAACACTGACTCCAGCGACAGCGGCTCTAACCACTACGCCACCTACTGCTCCTGCTTAAAATTACATTTCCTGTGGTGGGCGCGTGTAACCACCGCTCCGTGGGCACAGCGGCCGTTCAGCCCAAAGTTGAGCCGCACCGTCTCCACACAACGCGAACCGTTAGAGTAGCGGAGCTGCGTTTTATTGTATCTCAATATTTCTGGCGTATTTTACGTGCACTTCAAAGCAAATTTACCTCGGTTTCTTTTTTTTTTTTTTTCTTTTCCTAAACTCAACGACCACGTCGGTAGCTCCTGAAATATGAAGCGCGCACTTGGAGCCCGCAGGTGCCGCTATTGCACGGAGTTTGCTTCAACACTTGGGGGTGTGGAGTTCCAGTGTGTCTGTGTCTTGAGGATTATTCAAATTTAAAGCGCCGCGAACGCGGTTGTGTGCACTTATAAATAGTGGTGGTAGATTTTTATTTATTTATTTATATATTTGTTTTTTTTGCTGCTTTCAGGAAGTGCATTTGTTCTCCGCCATCACCAGTCTCGTATGGAGGGGTCCTTCCAAAGAGAACATTGTGACAGTAGATGAAGAAGGGAATGAAGGGTGATTTCCGCTCTCAGCTTCCTGCTCTCGCTTCTCCGTTTATTTCTAAAGGAAAATGAATAAAAAACAATGTCCTGTATGTCAGCATGGATGGGGGCGGGGGTGATCCACGGAGCCCAGCTGTTCTAAGTCGTTAAGAAATCATCCTTCAGACTGTCCTCCACAGTGATCCACTCTCAGGGCTTCATGTCATGCCATCCTTTTCTGGTGGAATAAAGTGAGATGATTATTCACATGAAAATTATGATGAATGAAGGAATACAGAATACAGGTCATTAGCGAGACAAGGGTAACATTGTATACATGTTCAGTCAAGTATAGTGATACATGGGGGACACGGTGGCACAGCATGAAGTGCTGCTGTCTCACAGCAGCTGCGTGGTGCAAGAGGACGTAGGTTTGATCCCCCTCCAGTCGATGTGGAGTTTGCATGTTCTCCCTGTGTCTGCGCGGGTTTCCTCCGGGTGCTCTGGTTTCCTCCCACAGTCCAAAGGCATGCTGTTCAGGTTCACCCAGTGTGTGTGAGTGACAGAGAGTGTGTTCCACTGACGTATGGACGAGTGACTCAGTGTAAGCAGAGTATCCAGCAGTGTAAGTTACCCTTGGTGAAAAAGGTGTGTGGCCTGGTAACACTACACATGATAGAGTTCATTGGAAGTCGCTTTGAGAAAAGCGTCTCCTGAATAAATTATAATACATGTAAAAATAAGGTAAATGCAGTACATGTAGAGATTTCAGGCCAACGACTGGCGGTGGCGCTCGAACTCAACAGCTACACGCTGCGTTAATACGTTACAGACGCAACTTCACGAAAGGTTGAACCACTTACACAACGGAGCAGTCTTACTATAGTAATTCAGTGTTCAAAGTACCTCGATCGCTGGTACCGTGGCTGTGTCACCGTCAAAGACTTAGTCGTTATTTCACAGCGATTAATGCTTCCAAGACTTAATTATTAAATGCAATTTGAACATCATGATTAAATAAACATGATTTTAAACGCGATCATTTTCGGTCCTCCTTTGAATTGAAGTGTCATTCACGCTTTTGAGAGAAAAACAACACGTTTAATCCTAAACACTGACGGTTCGGCGTCGATTATTTTAACGCGAACGTGCGGGGCGGGTAGTGGTACCCCACAGTGTCCACGCAAGCCAATGCACCCACAGAAATTTGAAATGGGTGTAATCGTGTAACCCCACTGACTGAGAACTGTTGCGATTTTCTTTGGATCCTCCTCCAGTCCCCGATTACACTTACATTTACATTTACATTTTAGCAGACGCGTTTCTCCAAAGCGACTTCCACTGAACACTATGTAGTGTTATCAGCCCACACACCTTATTCACCAAGGTAACTTACACTGCTAGATACACTACTCACTCATCCACACTAGTGACACACTTCCATACACACACCTCCCGCTCAATGGACAGGAGGAGTCAGCTGTGTGTGACACTCTTACAATGTATGTTTGGAATGAGTGAGAGACAAGCAAAGATGTGACAGTACAAGGTAAGGCAGGACGAAGGGATTCGAACTCACCTCGGGTGAAGGAGCGCAGTTAGTGCAGCGGCGCCTCCGTGACGCGTCCGTTTCTTATTACGCAACACAACCGGAGCTGCGGCGCAGCGCTCGTGTCCCGAAAGAAACCACGAAGAACCTCCCTGTCAAAACGGAGCTGTCGCCGCAAAACACGGTCCCGGCCAGCCTCTTTCACCAATAAAATATCCCTGCGATATCCAACAACAGCGAAAAGGTGGTTTTGCAATAAAAGCGCGATCACTTCTGGTACCACGTGGAGGGATGGAGAGGTGCTGTGGGTGCAGTGCACGGGGATGATGCCTGTGTTTTTCTTTCACAGGAACAGCCACACTGCTCGACTGAAATTAGCTAATGGCACAACAGCAACAATAATAATAGACACACCTTTACTCTTCCAAAGCTGGCTAAGGGTATGAAGCTGCACCTGCTGGACTGTGTTGGGCAGCTGATGATGACAGGGATGTACAAGACACACACACACACACACACTGGCTGAAGCCATTTGTCCCAAGCAGGGTCACGGCAAACCGGAGCCTAACTCGGCAACACAGGGCGTAGGGCTGGAGGGGGAGGGGACACACCCAGGGCGGGTTGCCAATCTGTCAGAAGGCACCCCAAGCGGGACCTGAACCCCAGACCGGCCAGAGAGCAGGACCAAACCAAACCTACTGCGCCGCCGCAGCCCCCTGTACAAGACATTTCTGAATTCATTACTGTAAGGAAAAGCACTGTACTCTTACACTCAGATGTGTTCTGGGAGGAAACCTGTCAGAACATCTTTTGGTGTTTAAAGGCCGACTGCTGAGATTTTTCATTAACTCAGCTGTGGGATAATAAATTATATTCTCAGACACCGTACACGTGATGGGATGAATGGAGTCGCGGAAAAGCCAAGGCAGGGTGTGTGCAGGAACAAGGGAATTGAGGGGCTCCAGCCGGTAAAGTCACAGCTCAGGTTTTTGAAGACCAACTCGCAGTGTCAGTCCAGACATGCGGAAGAGAGGACTGGGAACAGTTGATTTCCATGCCAAAGATGCAAGCCAGTTCAGCACTGAAAATATTCATGTCTGGTGCTTTATACTCTATGTTTCCATTTATTCATTAACAACTTTCAATGTTAAGATACCTGCAATTATTTACCAGTGTTATACTGTTCTGTCATTTTTACTGGGGCAGTTCAGGGAAAGTACCTTGCTAAGGAGTACTACAGCAGGAGGTAGGATCTGAACCTGCAATCTCTGAGTCCAGTCACTAACCATTTGACTACCTGCTCTCCACCATACGTACTGTATATGTTACAATAAACTAAAGGGGACCAAACGAAATCTGGTAAAAGCTACTTCCAACACTGTAGAATGAGATTATAAGTGTGTTTGATACCATATTCAGAAGGTGAAAGGACAACACGGATGTAGCTTTGCACAGCAGTACGACGCTCTCACCCAGATATTTGTGCTCTGTTGGCCTCTAGCAAAGTGATGTAACCTCCAAAGTGTGGTCCTTAGAAAGTTTCAGAAAAGTCTTGGCTTTAGAACAAAGTTATATTACTCTACAATACTTGGAAAAATTTGATGAGTTCATTTGCAGGCTGCTTCTCACCAACAAGCAGGGCATAAAATATGACAAATGATGTCAGAACCCGAGGCCCTTTAGTGTGGATCTGTGAATGACATTAATAAACCATACACACGTATCTTACAAATTGTAGAAGCAGCTTTGTTCACTTTCCAAGTCAGACAATCCTACTGCATGCATGGGTACGGTTACTATGGCAATAATACTCATTAGGTTTCTGGTTTCCATAGAAACCTGAGCAACCTGCATTGCTGAGGAATATGCCCCATGAGTTATCAAATTTCTTTTTGTAACAGTTCTTTCTTTTATTTGTCTTAAGTGATGCAGGAAACAGAAAGGAAGTTTACTGACAATTGTCTGTATGTTTTCTGGTGTATTTTAATGTCATTTAATTATTTCAGCTGGGGGGCGCGGTGGCGCAGTGGGTTGGACCGGGTCCTGCTCTCCAGTGGGTCTGGGGTTTGAGTCCTGCTTGGGGTGCCCTGCAATGGACTGGCGTCCTGTCTGGGGTGTGTCCCCTCCCCCTCCAGCCCTGCACCCTGTGTTGCTGGGTTAGGCTCCGGCTCACTGCGACCCCGCTTGAGACAAGCGGTTTCAGACTGTGTGTGTGTGTATATCAGTCAGATTTACACATGACCCAGTTTAAAGTATTTGTGTTTCCACAATACCTCTGTCCTACTTTTTGTTCTCACTTAATAATTTGGCTCTGGTATTTATTGCTCTTCAAAGTATACTGTGACCCTTTCGATTTCTCAAATCAGTCAAGATAAAACAAAAATGATTGAATTAATCACAGGTGCTGACAGAAATCATAGCTTCAGTGAAAATATATTAAGGGTGATAGCCCTGAAAAAGTCCAATCTTCGTTCTTTTCTTGTAAGACACGTATAGGTATTTCCTCTAAACTGAAGTTAGGTAGAGTTCAGAAAAGTTTAGATTTTTTAGTAAGACTGATTCTCAGAGTTATCTTAGCCTACTAGATTTCAATATTAGTAGAACTGAGATTTTATCTTGGAATGTGGTAACACAATACAAGCTTACATGAATATTGTTCAATCAACCATTCAAACAGTCTTTAACATGAGGTATGGTTTATCTCCCTCTGTACTGTTGTTAAACCACAACCCAAACGTCCTTTTTGATGAGTCACAGAATGTGGGTAAATTACCCTTACATATTACATATTTGGCAAGGAAATGTATTTTACTGCTATGGTCCAGACCAGAAGGTCTTTCTGTAAATATGTGGTTGACCCAAGTACATAACTTTCTTCTGCTAGAAAAATTAACGTTTTCTCTGCATAATAAGTCAAATAAATTCTGCAATGTCTGGACACTCTTAAGCGACTTCTTAGACAGTGCTGCTTGATCATCTGTGTAAAATATTGGAACGTCTTGCTTTGCATTGCATTATGTATGTGTACATATTTGGAATCTCTTGGTCTGCCTTTCCTATCTATGTTACTATGACCCAGTGCTGTTCTCTTCTGTTGAAAAAAAAGAAAATAGACATTTTATCATTTACTTAGGTAAGATTCATTACTTAAAGCACTTTTTTTATCTTTCTACGCTGGGAATTTCAAAGTGGTGATTCTTGGAGCAAGAATATGTTCGCATTGGCCTTTTCCAAATAGGATTTGGCTTTTTCTGAGCCAGTCGAGGTGGTTTGGGCATCTGGTAAGGATGCCTCCTGAGCTCCTCCCTTTGGAGGTATACCAGGCACGGCCAACTGGGACGAGACCCCGAGGTCAGCCCAGGACCCGCTGGAAGGATTATATCTCCCGGTCGGCCTGGGAATGGCTGGGGATCCCCCAGGTTGAGCTGGAGGAAGTTGCAGGGGACAGGGGCGTCTGGGCTGCTATGTTCTCCCTATTGCCACCGTGACACTAGTAGGACAAAGCGGGTATGAAGATGGATGGATGGATGGTACACTGTGAGTGAAAACACTTAGAAAAAGTTTTGAAAAGTTTAAGCTCTGGTTTAAACTGTTGTCCCAAGGTGAAATCTGTGTGGAAGTGTGAAACAAAGAGGGTTAGATTCACACGGGTGTTTCTCGCAGGCAATAATTTGAGAATTGCCATGGCAACTTAAAAAAAGAAAAAATCAATTTGATATCACCGTACTATTCTGCTGGCAACCTCAAGTTCTGAAGCAGTGGAAACTATAAATACTTGTATTTTTCTCTTATATCAAGCTTAATGTGGTCTTATACTATAATTAATCTGTTACCAATGACCTTTAATGCTAGTTAAGGTCTCACAGTGCAAAGGTTGGTCATTTCTGAATGGGCCTTATGATCAAATTTGCCCCATGCCAAGATAAACACTCCTTTCCTCCCTCTCACACCGTTTTTTCCAACCTATCTCTCTCTCTGACAAACACAGACACAAAGGGAAGCTCCAGGAAGAGTGCTCTGTACGAAACAAAAGGCTGCCATAAAGAACAATTTCTCTCAGAGGAATATTATGTTATTGGATTACTGGAATGTTCTTCCACCATCAGTGTGGAGCTGATGTAATTCAGTCAGCTTCCTCCCACTGGTCCTGTCCTCTGGACTGTGTTACTTAATGCTGAACAAATCCAGCCGTTTTGTCAAGGTCACCTTCGAGAGGCAGTGCCAGCAATGTGCACACTGGGGCACATCCACGGAACCACCAAAAGCCTTGGCACATGGTGTAGAGCAGAGCACAACGCACATGCTGGTAGTAAGGGTACACGTTATACATGACAAATATAGTCATACAAAGCGCAGTGTACATCGGCGGATCCAAGTTTCATCTGGATTCAAGGCTGAGGGGCCAGGCTTCATGCTTTCATCTTAAGCATAAATGACATTGAAAAGCATGAGGGATTTTTATTGTGACAGCATCCTCAGTGCTTCCCATGGGTTTAATAGATTGGTTAGAGCTTGATGCTATTAAAAACCCAAGTCTTTCTCCAGTCTGTGCTTGCAGCAGATTTTACAATAATTACTGTGGTTCAAATTGAGCTAAAAGAAACTTTTTCTTTCCTCTAGAAAACGGTTATGCAACCCTCAAGGGCAGATGTGTTCGTATTTTGGCAGGAAACAGCTGCCATCCAACAGGACTTGTCTCATTCTCCTCTCTCGCTCGGCGCTGGGCATGACTGCCAGTATAACATGGCTTGACGTGTGTAGGTGTGCAGACAAGCTGTTCAGATGTTCCCACTAAGTCGATTACTGCCATAGCTGCAACTGGAGCAAGGTGCTGTAATGGAATACTGTGCAATATTCTGAAGCAGTCTGGACAACAAATACTACTTGGAGTAATAGTAGTAGTAGTAGCAGTAATAATAATAATAATAATAATAATAATAATAAAAACAAAAAAAAACATAAATCTGGAAACCATAAACAAAACAAGGCTTAAAAATAAGCTAAGAAGGAGGGAAGGGGGGGTCTACAACTTCCATTGCAAAGATTTCCAGTCCATCTGACTACCTGCCTAATTGAAAGGCCATCACTGGATATTCCTAAAAGGGTGCCAACGGGAAATAACTGTTGTACATGCGTGAGAGAAGCCAGCCCTGTGAACAAAGCCTTTGCTCCATGGACTTCACCTGCACACAGCAGAGGGAGTCCTATTGCATTACAATGGACCGCAGATCACCAGGGGAATAAATGTCATATTAAAACAAGCATTATGGAGCGTTGCTCCTTTCCCTGTTATGAGTCCATAGCGGAGAGCTACTGAGCAGATTAGAGGTGTGCCCTCTGGGACAAAAAGCGGTCTTCGCACCAATTTGGTCCTGTTGTTGAGATGTTTCTTTCTGATACACTCTCATGACATGAGATGTTGGCAAGAGCACAATACTGTATGAGAGCTGGAGATGTCATGGAACTGGGCTGATTTAATACTTACTTCCAGCAATAATTAATGTGAACTCCATCTCCCATAACAATGAAATTTAGCAATTTATTCATTTTCAGAGGCATTAACTGCTTCATACGTCAAATTCGTGGTCAAATCTTCTTAAAGAAAAAATGGGTCACAGCAACATTAACATCTATACGTAAAAGGAAAAGCATAATATAGAAACACAAATATACAGTACTGCCCATGGAATGAACTCTGAAATGTTTTAGAGGAGCTTCTGTAGTCTCAATGACTTGGCCAAGGCACCCTGAGGGTGTCTCTGAAGACAATGTAGACCACCTGCAATGTAACCAAAGTTTTCTGCTCTTCAGGCTCAAAGGGCTTCCTTGACTAATTAGTTGTCTGTTAAGGTCCTTTGTCCCCAGTAATGACGACTGTAAAGGATGATGTTTGTTTCAGGTCAGAGACGGTGCTGCTCAGCTTAGTGAAGAAGACAGAGAGGCACAACACTGCCGTGTTTCTATGTGCAGCTCTGTGACGGAGATGTGGAGGCAACAGCAGGGAGATCCTGGTTACGAAGGCACCCAGCTTTTGACTCAGTCATACGCATCAGCACTGCCTGCCTTGTGGAGCCCAAGTGTTCACCTACTGCATCATGACTTTGTGCTTTTCATGTTAATTAGATGCTAGGAATGAAGTGTGAGCATTCCTGGAGTGGAACTCAAGCTCTGGGATGTGGCGTGATATTAGGGGTCTCCATCAGGACCCCTCTTTCTACACGGAGAGCTGAGTTCTGACAATCCCAAGTAGGCAGGGATCTTTGAGTGTCCTCTATGGACAATCAGTGTCTTGCTGAGTGAAGATGTGGACAGGGTGTTGTCCAGTCAATCAGTCAGCTGCTCATTCCAGAAAACACTCAAGAAACCTGCGAAATAACAGCCAGCGAGTAGCGCTGCTGTCTCACAGTGCCTGGGTGGTGCGAGAGGACGTGGGTTTGGTCCCCGCTCAGTCTGTGTGGAGTTTGCATGCTCTCCCTGTGTCTGCGTGGGTCTCCTCCAGGTGCTCTGGTTTCCTCCCACACTCCAAAGACATGCTGTTCAGGTTCACCCATAGTGTGAGTGACAGTATTTCCAAAAATAGGTGAATTTCAAAGCCAAAAAGACTAATCTGAGTTTTATGCAGCATGATGACTGCACAACAGGCAACTACCAAGAAAATGCCCATAGAGACAAATACCGGAGAGTGTTAATTAGCTACATCACTAATGAAGATCACTCACCAGTGCGCTTGTATGTCACGCAGCTTGGAATGAACGCTGCGCACTGATCGAAATGGCCACACGAGGCCGCTGTTTCACCGTAAAGCGCTTTCCTAAAAAGTGGCTTCTTACAACATGCAACATTTTGTTCTAAGAGTTACATTCATACTCATATCATACTGATACTTATACTGATGAGTTCATGCGTACTGGGAGGCAGTGTACTGTGAGATCAATATTTCCACCTGACACCTGTACTTTCAGATACATGGAATAAAATAAAAAATAAGACGGAACGTAAACGTAACAAAGTGCAACATTTGGCCTGGTTTTCTTCAAAAAAGTTTAATTGCAGAACTATATACAACAGATTACCCTTAACACTACTTAAATCATTGAGAGGCAGATTCATAAAAGGGGAGTTAGGGCAAAAATACTGAAGCACATTTTATAGGCAAACTGAATCAAATAATCTCTGTTGTTCAAATAGGCGAAAATTGGTCATTTTGAAAAATAAACACTGAACATCCATAGAAATAAACAAGGCAGGTAAACTAATTAATAGAAACAAAATGGCCAAAAAATAAATTAATTAAAATAAATAAAAAAATAAAATAAAATAAAGCAGAAATACAAAACCATCTTTAGAAGTCAGCAATACCAAAAGCAATGGAACAACAAATTATACATTCAACAGTAGTATCCTGCATGCTGCAATAGCTTAAAAAAGAACTTGAACAAAAGAAAAAATTAAACCAACTAAAACATGTAAGAGCCGAAAATAGGTCAGTTTAAATTAAGCACATATTTATAATATTTATATATGTATATTTCTTTACAAATAATGAATATTTGGCATTATATTCATCCTCATTACTGATATGATACTTAAGAATTCAAAATAATTTTAAGCGGGGCATCTGCCGTACACACCATCCGTTTTCATATCACACTCCAAGATGCATGAGCGGCGAGTGACAACACATTCAATGCTTTCTCCACCACCAAAACAAATGAGCAAAACTCTGACTGTTCAAAAGCATTTCAAACCAAGGAAACTAAAGGAAACGTGCAGGATATCGTTTACCTTTCACGTAAGGACAGCACTGTCCGCTAGGCCAGTGCCGGGAAAAAAGAGAGTGCAGGAAAGCAATGCTGATGCATGGAAATACTTCAATCCCTGTTCTCACGGCAGAGTTTGCCAAGGGTTTCATAGCGAGTTATAGGGTACGAACAGAATGCGCTCGGGTCGCTTCTTCAGAGTCGGCCGTTCAAGCCGGAGGGACGGGGTTGTGTCCTAATTCACACTCTGATTCTCTCACTAATATGTAGCCCACAGGAGACTGTTGCAGACATATTTGATAAAGGTTATTGCTAAATAGGCACGTTCGAGCAGTTTGCCTAATTTGAACTGGATATGCACTGAGCAGTCAGGTCCTGTTCCCTCAGACTTGGTGCCAGTGAAGTAAATAGCCCGTCGTTCTGTTTTCTGTTCTTTTTTTTTTTTTGGAATTAAGACATGGAGAGTAACACTGACTCTATGGGGAATGGAGAGAATTCGTTCAGGACATCTACCCCAAATAATAAACGATAAAAAATTTGGGTACGAATAAAGTTTCAATTCAAGTGTTTTTTTTTTTTATTTTTAAATTCTTTTTGAGTACAGTGAACTATATCTATAATGGCAAAAAAGACAAGGGAACAATACCCCAGAGAACAAGTGTCCTCAGAATTTAGAGCAAATCATAAAAATGCAGCACAGGAAAGAAGGAATCGATGAATCGCACAGGCAGTTTAACAATAAGCCTGCTCATGAGTATTGATTGTCCAACCGAAACGAAACACCTGCCGATACCACACGTGGATATCACAGCCACGACGAGGAGAAGAGAAGCTCAACACCTGACGCGGGAACGTTCTCACAACGTTTGCATACCGGTGCAGCGGCGCTGTCACATTTCGCTACAACGTCAAGGCAACGTTGTGAGAGGCCCAGCACTCTGTTCACTGGGTGGAAGGGACTGCGCCCCAGTGGAGATAAACCCCACATTGGTCCCTACGAAAGGCTCCTTTAAAGGGCTGCCACAGAACATATTACAGAATTCCTGACTTGCTATGGCACAGTCTCTTATTCTAAAGACGAGTGGAAACGAGCACTGGACAGATATGTCAAACTCGCGTTGGGGGAACAAAAGAGCTGATGAAGAAGTCTTGGTGGTTTATTTCAGCCTGTTTACATCACCCCTCTGTTTGTCATTCTGCACACACCTTGCGAGAATGAACATATCTGTGTGCATAAAAAAAGTCCTGTATAGTAGATTCCATGAATACATCCAGACATTAGCAGAAATCAAACATGAACAATTTCAGTCAGGCAACAATGAGGAAGGTAATCAGGGGTGGGTGACAAGAGCCCTTAAATTTCCTCTTAATCCGGCCAGTCTTCAGTTCTGAATCCTTCGCCATGTTGAACCTTTTTCTGCTCAGCGTAACCCACGCTTACATAACACACTATGTTTGAGACGCGGAACAACCTCTTCATGGGTGCCTGTTTCGCCGCACGTCACAGACATTTGGATCTTTTTAAGCAACTGATTCTGTTTCTTATAAGCAAAGAGCGCTGTGTGTTTGTGTAAGTATGCTTCTGCAATTGGAGAAGGTTCCGCATGCGGGTGACTGATCAAGAGTTTGGGTCGTTTAAAGCGATGCATTGCAAAAGGATTTCTTCAAGGATCAAATAGACGAGGTTCGGGATGTCTTTGTTTCGTAGTGATGACCTAAAAATGAAGCATCAGCCCACCGTTTTGCACCGAAGCGGTAACCCGCTTGCGTTTAAAGAAAGCAGTGTATTAGGGGAAGGAAGAAGGGCACAGGATTGTGCCCACGGAGTGGGATTAAGAAAGGGGGAAGATGAGAGCTGACCTCCATGGATACCAGAGAGTGAAGTGGAATGAAAAAAAATGTACTGATCGCAAACAGCAGACACCTGGATCTTGAGGTAAAGAGACCAGTGCAGAATATGCGCGATACAAACTGGAACATGTCTGACCCGGTTGCATTTGAAAATGATGCTGCTGCATCTTCGGTTTCTTTTTTTTTTCTTTTTTTTTACAGTTCCTCATTACTAAAATACACAGAGGCTGAAAGCTTACGTGTCTTGTGGTCAATGTGTCATGAAAACAGGAGCAATAATATATACTGGCCTATTGACCTCATGCATCTGCTATGGCAACCCATAATTCAACCTTTCAGCCATGTATAATAATAATAATAATAATAATAAATTGTTGTTATAATTATTATTATTCTGTATTATTTTAAAGCTGCAGCCTTTTGGTTTGTTTAACATTAGATGCCTTCTGATCCAATCTGATTAAATACAAAGTCAAAGCTCTACTCTGAGCATCTTTCACTGGTGAATATAGGAGATTGCACTTTTCTTTTTCATATAGCCCTACCACTTTATTTATCCCCCTATAGAAGGGTCGGCTCATTGAAAAATGTGAAATATTTGTGTTCACAAAGTGTGCAACCCCAATATCTATAAATTCCCTGGACAATATTTTTTCCCCATTAATGAAACATCATCTCCACCCGGTATTTCTCCTATGCGTATAAGTCACCACCAACAGAGCAGAAAATCTTAATAGAAGTTTATTTTACTGAGAGAGAAGAATCTGCCAGTTTAAAATATTTCCTGGGGTTTTAGAATTACATACAACTATCAAAGCACATTACAATGTCACTGATTGAAGCAGGTAACATGACATATCTTTCAGGCAATATCTAGTCACACCCAGTTGAGTTTAATTTGTGCTATGTTGCATTCCACTTTAGAAAGGAAAAGAGGAACAAGCTAAGCATGTGGATTTAATTTGAATATAAAAGGCTCAGATATAGCTTTTTTTTTTCTCCCAGCCCTTTTTGTCATGACATAATAATCTGAGCACAACAGTATGTAATATACTTTATGGTTCGCCAAGTGCTTACAAAAGCTGCACACTCCAGTCAAAGTAGATTCACACGTAACACATTCACTCAGCTTAGGCTGTTGAGTGTTTAGAGTTTTATTTTAAGGCACCTAAAGAAGATACTCCTTCCTCTGACTAGTTACTGTACATAGAGAAACAATACAAACTTCAGCAGAAATAACTAGATGGACACATTCTGGTCATACTATTTTTCAAATTGAGTTATTAGAACGGCGTCAGGCCATCAGGACCCAACCAGCCGCATTAAATTCAACAACAAAGTTGCATAGTTACCCCTTGTGGAAAAAGTAGCATCCGGGGATATATAGCTATTTAGAAATGAATTGAAGAAGTGAAAAGAAGAGTATGCTTATTGAACACCGATCAGTTATGGCCACCATCACATACTGTATATCAGTTCAAGCAAGTGTTATAAATATATCATACCACATGTCAAAGTAGCAATAAATAATAATTGGCAAATGTTGAATATATTGCACTGATTGGCATTAGTTTCCTTGTGTTTTCTACTTCAGATTCTAACATTCCAACATATTACTTCCTGCAAAGGGACTCAGGTTTGAAGTAATACGATTCTAAGCAAACAACTGGCTTCCTGCGGCAGGATAATGAAATTCTCACTGTTACGTTGCAGACGGAGGCTAGAGTGAACCCCTTGCTGTCAGTCACTACACAAGTAACAGCACACAATTACCGGATACAATGAATAAGCTTTAATACACCGTAGGCATAAAATACTTTGTAGTATCTGCCTGTGGGATATGACACAATTATTTTACAGATAAAGTGTTCATTTGTGTTACCAACTGCGAGGATGTCGCATGTCATTGTACGTTGATAGCAGCAGCCTGTGACCCTGTAATGTGACTATGTTTGGGAATAGGCTTAAAAAAGTCTTTCAACACATCATAGTAATAATAACAATAATTATAATAGTCATAATGGTCACAATAATAGTAATAATAACTCAGAAATAATATGTGGCCTCATTTGTTCTGAACAGTCACAGCAAACTTTTGGATTTCTCATGAACGAATCCATTAATTAACTGCTGTAACTTAGTTAAGACATTATGAGACAGCAAGGTTACCATGTCATTTCTATGCCAAAATGAAATTCTTTTAAAATCAGCGTGGCAATGAGGGGGAAAAAAAAAAAAAAAAAAAACTAAGCCAAAGTGTCAAAGTTATTGATTTATTACTTGCTATTTAATTTTTTTGCAACAATACGGGCTATACATTCAGAGGCATTCCATTACAGAAACTGAGACGTTCCAGTGTAGAACCTATTTATTTATTCCCTGGTGTCTATGAAAAACTTAGGGTTTAAGTTGTCTCTGAAAATTGCCTCTTTTTGATCATTCGTGTTCACGGCCAGCCATTTTAAAGTGGCCAGCCAACTTTCTGTCATTCTAATGAGCATCTGATAAAGTCCTTCCCAGGAAAATATATATATTCTTAAATGTAATAGGTTCACCACAAGTTCTCTTACAGCCCTGCTAGAAAAACAGAGCAAATCAGGAGAATTATATATAATAGTCTAGATTCCATCATTCAGACAAATCCAAAATTATACATATTATATATATATATTGGAAAATATAGAATTTGTTTCTAATTTTACAGATGTTAATTTATGAATATACAGTATGAGTATGCTAATACAAATGGCATAATTTCATTTATCGTAAAATATGTTGTAGAATATCTTCAAAGAATGTATAAGGGAAAGTGGAAATCATATTTTTTACTAAAAGCTGTATGTTTCGACATATATAAAAGCATACTTTGATTATGTAATGACTTGTATTGCTTTTATTCCATAGGGGAGGCATTTACAGATGTTTGAGTGCTGAAGCGTATCTCTGGGTGACAGTATGTGTGCACATTGAGCTGAGGGGCAGACAGAGAAATACCAACATGACCAGATCAGATGAGTGGCACATTTCAAGCTTTCTAACTGCAGGGCATTACTCTCAATAACATGCCTGTTTCATTGACTGATCAACATGTCAAGGGCTTGGATTCACGAGGAAAATACCTGGTACTCCGACTCCTAAAACCGGTGACTTTGGCATCTTGAAAGTTCTCCAGACCCTACCCCCTAACAAGTGGTATCATTTAAAAGCACAGAATGTTGTCTATACTGTGCATTAGGACCTAACATTATAGTGTGTGGAGTTCGGGAGAAAAACTGAATAATGTGTCCCCTAGAGTGGACAGAAGTGAATGGCTGCATCTCAGGAGATTAATACGAAATTAAACCTGACAATGCACCCTTGTCATGCCTGATTTATCACACTCAATCAGCATGTCCAACACCATATATATAATATAAATATATGAACTTTAAATGAAAGACTTTGGAGCAGAATATAAAAATCTTTGAATTCTCATTTATTATTAAAATCGGGTGAAATGCCCAGTTAAAGCAAATGTCTAGAAATCGGTAATTTCATAAGTGTTTATGTAGTCCACATGTCCCCAGTGGCACATCAGTCTGCTCTGAAGGGACGTGGACAGGACCAAGGGTCTGTCTGACGAGCCGGACAGCCCCTCGCAAAAAGAGGGTCAGCGTTGGGCCAACCTCTGCAGTACATTAGAGGGGGGTGACCCTGCAGTTGCAAAGTGCTCGCAATGATCACTGCTCCTTTTCCATGTAAGAGCTTTCAAAGACACCACACCTTTTCCATAAATCCTGCAGGGGTGCAGATTTACCCATAATGCCCTGGTACTCGCCGCAAATGACAAGATTCCTTTGATCCCTGCCTTACACCTATTGTTAAAAAAAATAGTCTTTACTTTACAAAGATGATTATGTCTAAGCAAAGTCAATTCCTAACCATTTTAATTAGGGATGCACTGAGATACTAAATACTCCCAATATAAAGTCTTCATTTTACTTAGGCTCTTGTACACCTAAGATTTGTTCAAGGATACCAAGAGTAAAAAGCAGCACCATTTACAGTTCGCAACTGAACTGTGCAAAAGTGTTGTTTGCATTTTTATGCATTATGACCCAGACTGCAGTAACACTGGAAAAAAAAATTGTAGTTTTTTCATCTACATGTGGAATGTCAGTCTAACACCGCTGTTAATATTAAACACATCCGAACGTAAGTCACCCCAGCAGTCGGACGCAAGCTTTCGGGTCAGAGGTTAACAGAGGGGACGACAGCCAGCATGGATTGTCATCGCTGCTCGCTGTCAATGGATCTGCAGCCCAGCGCTGGGCCTCAGACCCTTCTGAGCGTAGCCTGGCCATCTACTCCATGCTCCTACTCTGTCCTCTCTCCTCAGTCTTCATCTCTCAACCCTCCCTGCAGAAGGCAGGCTCTCACAACTTGCCCTTGAGATGCTCAGATTCATCGAGACCGTGTATGTAACAACATACTTTAAATGCTAAATATCTGTCCGTGTATATACATCGCCTACTTTCCGCACATGTGTTGTAAACACCTATGATGTATTCAATGTAAGCATGATCTAATGTATTTAAATAATGATAATGGTCATATATTTTCCTGTTAATACAGATGCAAAAGTAACTGTTCCCTTCATATTGGGATTGCACTGTTTTGGGCAGAGAGGAAAAGGAGAGCTGTAAATGTGAAAATCGGAAGTCGTTCTCTTCCGGAGCGTCAGAAAAAATAGCGTTAACCGGTGAAAGCTAATTAACTTGTTTAAAAGAATCGGCACAGTCTTTGCTCTGCATCGTTCTCCATATCATGCCATAAACGTCTGGAGAAACAAAAATGATGGTGGGATTCATTTTGCGCGTTCTCTCTCGTTGCCTTATGAGCGACCGACCCTACAAGCCCCACAACCACTTGCTTCACACCACAGTCTCTCCATGTTCAACAGTAAACCACTAATGTTGTCCTGGTGCCGAAATGTCAAACAACATTAAACATTAAATACTGTTAAATACCTTCCGTCCTCCGGTGTTGTCTCCATAGTACAAAACAAAGCCTGTTGTAAAACACGACACCTGTGCAAACTTTGCTGTAAAGGAAAGCACAATGAATAGGGAATGTAGACGCTTTGTCTGCACGTAGTCAGTAGCTTCATGGTCAACCTTTGCACATCTAATTGGGCCGTACAGCCGCAGTCCTACAGCGGGGTAGGATCAGGACCGACGGTCCAACCCTGGTTTGACGTTTCAGGAGACTTCCACTTATGCTTCAGACAGCAAAAAAGCCGAACGTTTTGAACATATGCTGACATTCTGATATTCTGAACCGTTGCAGGGTCACGGGCCGATACGCCTCACAAGTAGCGATAATCTATGACCAACTATAAATCTTCAAATCTTACCTTGCAATTTAATTGCAACAATATCAGGTGATCTTTGTTACATTTCCCTTGGAAATACAAACAGCAGTGTAATTTCAGGTGCTTAAGTAATTCTTTGTATAGTAGAAATATAACATTTTTATCCAGAGCTGATGAATCTGTGACCCTTCACTCGATCAATCTCTTCTAAAAGTTACAATAACAAAATGTGTACACGTAAACCCAAATTGGCACAATATTTTCGGCACGTTTCTCACTTAGGCAAGGAGCCGAGGTTAACACACTTACTCCAGTGCCAAGGAAATGGCAAGATACTTGAGGGCAGACAAGAGATGTGAAAGAGGTTGGCACATCGGCACATGTGCCTTTTCCAGACCGCGGTTCTCAGCAAAGTGAGACCGGGGCCACTGCCAAGGAGGACACTTGCCAACGGCGGCCGAGCAGGGCCGGTCGAGGCGCCCAGAGGCGAGCGCAGCCCACGAGCGAGCCTCTGGCCTCCGACTGCACCGCGGCAGGCACCACTGAGGTATTTCTGGCATCGTCTAAGAGATCACTTCTAGTTGTGCAGGCTTTTCTTTTGAAGACGTGGAGGACAGTCTGTCGCGTCCCATGGAGGCTGAGAAACACTTTCTGGAGAGGAACTGACTTCAGTATCTGGCGGCGAGGGGTTGGGGTGGTCGTCAGATCCAAGCCACCACTCCTGGCTTCCACCAGGAGTTGCATTTCCCCCAGGGGCCCGAAGATGGTTGCTGCTGGTGAGATTCTTCAAAAAAGCTGCACTTTGTGATCAGATCTGACTGTGTTGAAAAATAAAAGACATGTCCCCCCCCCCGAACCATTCGCCATGGCAACGCTGAACCCCTGGGTGTTTTACAATTTAACATTCACTGCAGCGAGACACCAGCTAACTATCAAGCCTTTCGAATTAGCTAAAGAAAAATTCTTGCTTGTAGATACGGAGAGATGTGATGATCAAACTATATATAATAGTAATAATAATAATAATTTCCAGTTGGGGGTTGGGGGGGGGGGTGGGAGATGTGTGAGTACTCTTCACAGCGGTAACCAGTGCAAATGTGTGACTACACATGAGAGAAGGAGAACTGGCCCAGTGCGGAGGAGCGTCTGCTGCCGTACAGGTGAGGAGAGAGGGGGGAGGAGGTGCTCGCTCGCTGGCTGCGCCCCCCCCGGGACCTCAGAGCCGGGTCTGGGCCTCGGGGATGTAGATCTCGATGCTGTCAGCCCGCTCCGTTGCAGAGTTCTGTCGGAAGGAGGCGGCGCGCTTGGCGGCCATGAGCCGTCGCCTCGCCTCCTGCCGCTGGCGGTCCTGGAGGTCCAGCGACCGCTCCCGCATCACGCCGCCACGGCCCTTCGGAGGCTTCTTTGGTACGGGGGGCGGCCACTTCCTCTCCTTCATGGGATATGACAGGAAATGGAGGGTGGAAGGCGTTGGGGGTGGGACGGAAAGTGCCGACATTGTCCTTGGAATTCTCTACTTTTTCCCCACTTGTTTGGCTTTGAAACGACGATATTCCTTATGATATCCCTATTATACCCTTGTGGCGTTGACCAATAGCATATCTGCCAGCAGTCTGGTTACAGATGAGAAATCACAAAGAAACTGCAGCTGTTCTGCTTGGCGGAAAGGAAAACAGGCCAACACGGCACTGCCGCTAATTGAAAAGAGCTGGTTAAGGAGCGTTAATGAAGTTTAAGTGAAGCACTGAAATGTTTTTCTAGACTGACACACACACACTTTATTTCCTATTACACGGAGTCATGATGTGCGCTTCGCTCAGACAAACCTTCCTCTCCGGGCTTTCCACCGGCCTCCAGTCGTTACTCTTCATCTGCTGCAACTCGTCAAATTTAGCAGTGACATCATCGATGGACAGCTGCAGGAGGTCCCAGAACCCAGCCAGGTCCTGAGAAGTGGGTCTTGGCATGGCGCTGGGGTCCTATAAGGTAATAATTACCTCCGGTCACGACTTAACAGCAATGGGCCCTGCAGATCATTTTATGACGACTGACTTGCTGCAGTTGGGCTTTAAATAAATGTCCTAACGGAACACCCTAATATTTGATGCTCTTGATCTTTTCAAGCGCAAGCATTCCTTGTATAACAAACGCTTCTTATACGAGAATTCCAAGTTAATAGCAAACGTAATTTGCGTGCAGAAATTTGCGTAATGAACTCACGCTTAAGAGAAATGCCTTAGGAGAATAGAAGTTTCCACAGAAAATGCCAGCATTCGTGACGGCCGTGACATTGCATGCGTGGTACAAAGCAACAGTGCCCCCCCCTCAAAAGGGGGCGTGTCTTCAGCTGTGAATTTTAGTAAGTCGAATAGCCATGTGCTGCTCTCAAGCATCTCTCAGAAATTTTGTGACTACGTATTATCTGTAATACTAATGAACCCTAAAGCAAAAAAATGTTTGAAAGAAAGGGCCAAATGCTGGAAAGGCAAAGGAAAGGCTTATATAACAACTGAAGCGACAAAACGCATAAAATTCTCTTGAAAGGCAGCAAATGACTGTGTGATTTGATTTACTCTTCCTTTATGGCAAATGATATTTTATGAACAGCTCAGCAGAGATGGGTTACAAGCATTACGAGTGATTGCAGTAATTAGGAGGATTGCCTGGTCTGGAAATGTTCTGATATACAGAGAAAAATACACCAAACACACACACTACAGCTGATTACAGTCACCAGTTCACCTGAAACACATGTCTTTGGATTGTGAGAGGAAACCAGAACCTCCAGAGGAAACTGATGCAAACATGGGCAGAACATACAAATGCTGGACTATAAGAGCCAGATTCAAACACATTTTCAAACCTGCCGCCCTCTTTGCCGCTGTGCCACTTAATATTAGCAGAAGAAAACAACAAAATAAAAAGAAAATATAATAAGATAAGCGCTGAGAGAAAAATGAGGAGAAGAGATGAGTGGACAAATGTCATATGTATAAGCAATTATGAGCATGGTGTATCTTAAGGCTGTATTCAAAGGTGTCCAGAACTTCCTTATATTCTGGACTTGATTTAGAATTGTTTGAATTTGGATTTTTTGTTTAGAAGGGGGGGGAGCATGGTGACATGGTGGGTTTGGCCAGGTCCTGCTCTCTGGCGGGTCTGGGGTTCGAGTCCTGCTTGGGGTGCCTTGCAATGGACTGGCGTCCTGTCCTGGGTGTGTCCCCTCCCCCTTGTGCTCTGTGTTGCCGGGTTAGGCGCCGGTTCACATCGGGACAAGCAGTTTCAGACAGTGTGTGTGTGTTTAAAAGATAAGGAGGATGAACGCTGCATGTTTGGTGAAAAAATGGGTGAAACTTTAGTGCTTCAAGAATGCAGAATTTAGTTTTTTCCATTTAAAATGAAATGTGTGATGAAAAGTGAAATGAAAAGGGGGGCAGCTTCCTTGAATATTAGGGGGTGCATGCAATTCTGCTTAGAACAACTAGAGGGCTCTCTCTGGGAGACAATTGTGCCTCTTCAAAGTCTTGCTTCGAAGCAATTTAAGTAGGGAAGAAAACAAACAAACAAAAAAAAACCCTGAAATTTAAATTGTAACTTGACGTTAAATACACTATAATAAACTACTTAAAAACAGAGGTGGATGGTAAGAAGTAAGACACGCACACACTCGCTGAAACTGCTTGTTCCACGCAGGGGTCAAGGCCAGCTGGAGCCTAACCCAGCAGCACAGGGTGCAAGGCCGGAGGGGGAGGGAACACACGCAGGACGGGATGCCAGTCCATCACAAGGCACCCCAAGCGGGACTCAAACCCCAGACCCACCGGAGAGCAGGCCCCAGCCAAACCCACTGCACCACCGCAACCCCCATGAAAAAATGATATACACACACACACACACACACACACACACACACACACACATTTTCAGAACCGCTTGTCCCTTACAGGGTCACAGGGAACCGGAGCCTACCCGGCAACACAGGGCGTAAGGCCAAAGAGGGAGGGGACACACCCAGGACGGGACGCCAGTCCGTCGCAAGGCACCCCAAGTGGGACTCGAACCCTAGACCCACCGGACAGCAGGACCGCGGTCCAACCCACTGCGCCACCACACCCCCTGAAAAAATGATACTGAATTCCTTATTTGTTCTTAAGCAAATTCCAGAAAAAATTGTGCTTCTCTGAGTAATTTTTGGTATTGAAACTTGTTATTTTTACTCCAAGTACATTTGAAAAGAAAAACATTAATGTTGATATACTTCTATCACCCCATTCTAAGTGTTGAGTTTCATCCAGTCTTGACTGCTAACCTAGTTCATTCACGGACAAGAAAAAATGTTAAGATACATTGTTTTAAATATTGTGAGAGCTGAATTTTTATGAGCCATATTAATTAATGTTAATTAGTAGATCTTAATAGTTTTTAAATGAGTTATTTAGTGAATGGGGGTGCTGTGGAGTAGTGGGTTGGACCGGGTCCTGTTCTCCGGTGGGTGTGGGGTTCGAGTTCTGCTTGGGGTGCCTTGCTGAGGACTAGTGTCCCGTCCTGGGTGTGTCCCCTCCCTCTCTGGCTTTAGGCCCTGTGTTGCCGGGTAGGCTCCGGTTCCCTGCGACCCCGTCTGGGACAAGCGGTTCAGAAAGTATGTGTGTGTGTGTGTATTTATTTAGTGAATCAATACTATTTCATTATGTTTTTGATTCAGCTAACATGCTCCTTACAAGGTAATATTTTTCAAGGTTTGAAAAGAAAGAACCTATTTGCCATTTAGGGTAATTTAATATTGAATGTAATGTTTGAATACTGAGAACACACACACACATTTTCTGAGCCACTTGTCCCATACGGGGTCACGGGGAACCGGAGCCTACCCGGCAACACAGGGCGTAAGGCCGGAGGGGGAGGGGACACACCCAGGACGGGACGCCAGTCCGTCGCAAGGCACCCCAAGCGGGACTCGGACCCCAGGCCAACTAGAGAGCAGGACCCAGTCCAACCCACTGCACCACCGCACCCCCTATACTACTGAGAACACATTTTCCTAATTTTGTTGTAAAGCTGTCTTGTTTCTTTTGCTTTAGTCCTGTCCCTTTAATGGGAAATCATGACATCTTTTTGGGACTAAGAGTCTGGCTATGTGTTGGTTGTCCGTCGCAAAATGTATACCAGTTACACATCCACTCTGACATATAAACTCATTCCGTATATATCGGGTTGTCAGACAATGAAAAACTGCTACAACAACATATAGAAATATGTACTGACTTCATTCAAGTGATTTTTTTGTATGTATTTTTTTGTACATGTATTAATTTAGCTGTCTTTTTTTTTTCCTCAAAATTATTGACCCATTCTTTCAACTGAGTAATTCTTACTGAAGCAATTCAGGGTCAGTACCTTGCTCAAGGGTACTATAACAGGAGGTAGAAATTAAATCAGGACTTTTCCAGTGCAAGAAAACAGCTCAGCTTACTATTCTGCCTGCTGCCCTCAGACTGCCCCTGTCCCTGTTGCCCCAGTCTGCATAAGCATAACAGTATTTTTGTCGCTTATGTAGTAATTTTTCTTCTGCAGCAGGTATTTCTTTCTGTACAAGGTCATTGCTGTATGTATCAGATGTTCTGGAACAAACATACACTCCTGGTGTGTTAGTGGTGTCAATCTGACAATTTCTGGCTAAATCTAGCTTATTAACCTCTAAATTACTGTGGAAACCGCTAAATTAGGGGTTTGCTTGTTTTCTAATCAGGATGTCAATGTCAAAACTAACAAAGGAATATCAAATAGCTGTTAGGCACCAATCAGCTAGCTGCAAAAATCTAGCTGTATAGTGTACCTTGTATTGAAGCCAGTGCTTGCTACTATGTAATTCTGACATCTTAAATCATTATTGGAGGGAATTTAGTGTAGCATATCTAACATTGTTATTCACCTTGGATAAAAGTGTCAGCTAAATATGTCATAGTAGTAACTGATTGTTTCGTGAAAAGCATCTGCTGAAAAATACATGCAAACGTAAATGTAAACGAATCATTGCCTAGCTGTACAGCTATCGAATCAGATACACTGACTGAGTAAAGCAAGTTCATTTAGTAAGTTTGTGACTAACCCTGTAAAGTTTTACATTTTTCTGGGTTTTTGACTCTCTTAACTGACTGGCCTTATTTATTTGTTATTTATTTGGGCAGTGTTACATTTCTTTCGGGTTTTCTTGCTAGGGGTCAGTTGGTAGAGTAGGACTTAGGGCTAATGACTTGTAACCAAATTGTTGGTTCAAATCCCACTCCTTCCAGTTGTTAATTGCTTTGGATTATGTTGTCAGCTAAAGGGCAAATGAATAACATAACTGTTTGCTTGGGGCAGCAGATGGTGTAGTGGCTAGAACCTTTGTATTACAATAAAACAACACAACTTTGAGGCCCTGCTCCACCTGTAATGTCTTTAGAACGAGGTACTTGCTCCAGTAAGAGTTACTTAACTGTATAAATGGATACATAATTGCAAGTATCTTAGAGTACAAAACTGGTCAGTGTAAGTTACCTTAAACAAAGGTGCGAGGAAAACAATAGTTATTAAAACCTAGCAGACTGTGGTCTTTTACTTGTTTTGTATTTGATTTTTCTAATTATTAAGATCTAATTTTAATGGCATATTAGATTAAATTTGTTGAATATGTACACTACAGTAGTTTCCTAACATGCTTTATTACTTTTACTCCACTACATTTTTGGATGAGTACTTTCATTTTTACTTGAATAATTTTTAGAAGAATCAATTCTTTAACCGAAGTACTGCTTTTCACTACTCTGTCCACCTCTGCCTGCAAGTATCTACATACGCACACAAACAGCATAAGGTAACCCACACAATCTCACAAACACTAAGGGCAACTTAGCATCACCACTTCACCTGAAACACACATCTTTGAACTGTGGGAGAAAACCAGAGCACCCAGGGGAGAGCCACACAAACAGGGTGAGAACATGCAAACTCCAAACACACTGTGTTAAATCTGAACCTACAGCACAGCATCACTAATCTAAGCTGAGAGGACTTTCTCTGGCCCTATGTGGATCCATATTTGAACAGTGAAAGAACATTGTGTAGTCAATGATTAAAATCGCTGAAATGCAGTAGCTGAAATACTTGACAATCACACACAAGATCTCACATATTGGTGGAAGAAAAAGGTGACAGTCTGGGAATGTTAGAGTCTGGCAAGTTGTAGAAAGCTGAAGAATCTGAGATGAGATTTTCCAGGCGTGTGACACTATCAATCAACAGTCTCTCTCTAGGAAGAGGGAAGATTATCTTTTACCAAGGCAGTTTGATCAAGGCTTTGGACCAGGGTTGAAGGCCTTATTCCATGACTCCCTCAACTCCTCAGATTATTTTGATGTCTAGAATTTAGATGTGTGGTATTTAGTTTTTGTATTGTCACATTCATTGCACGAATAACATTTAATCACAGTTTTATGTGCTCATTGTACGTCTGACAAGCCTACATCTGGCTAGAGATCAGTAGCACAGCATGACTCATACACCTCGTCCATGTTGCACAGAAGGCAGGCAAAGTATCTCTAGGCTGGAAAACTTGGGTAGTGGTCCCAATATTTAGGTAATGGGACCGGAGAGTATCTTCCAGTTAAGAGGGATCACATTCTTCAGCCTTCAAGGTAAAGCTTACACTTACTGGAAAGAAGACTCTGCCAGACAGCTGAGCTTCAGAGTCAGGAGGAACAACTCGAATTTTGCCCCCAGGACAAGTAGAAGAAACTGATCGACTGAACTGGGACCTTAGTAATCACCCACGGAAATGGCAACCTCTGAAAAGCATCAATGAATGATGCTCCTTTAAAAGTACATTTAGCCAGACATACGATGACCACTCTTAACACCATAGCTTGGTCCACCATATCGGTGCACGCGTATGCACACACGCGCACACACACACACACACACACACACACACACACACCTAGGTGTTCGCACTATCACTCTTTATTCACAATGGTCATGACTGCAGAGACCCTGAGTGCTCTCTCCAGTTACCAGTACCAGCTGATAGATGAAAATATTTTGTATTTGATCACTTGAGTGGCTTATTTCTGTGAAATCCAAAAACATACAAGCAAACTCTGAATACTCGAAAATCTGAAAAGCTGAATGAGTGGCCAGGTCACTGTCAGGTCACAGGGGTCATTGTGAAATTCACACCTACCAGGTTCTGCTGACATAGCCAGTAAAACTGCTGGAATTTCTGGGACATGAGAAGCTGTGCGCTGCCCACGGCGCTCCGAATTTTCCCTAGGACTGAGAAAAAGTGAGGCAGAGGTCAAAGGAGTGTGTCTGGGAGACCAAAGCTGATGCACCATTTAGAAAAAAAAAAAAAAAATTTTTAGAAATAATAACATAAACTCAATAAATGCACAGATAAAACTGATGCTAAACAAATTACTTCATCATTTATTTTATTACAGTTTATTATTTATCATGTCAGTATATAAACACTCACTGTCCTCCGACAAGTCATTCTCCTCTGCCTCCCTCTCCATCTCCTTACACCAGCCCTCCATCCTCTTCGTTTCTGTGTGGAGCAGCTGCATGAACCAGCCTCCATCACGGCGCAGTGGTGACACACGGCCCGACTCGGGCCCCTCGTGCGTGGGCTCCGGCAGCCAAGGCTGTGGCTGTGGGCTAGGGGGCCCGCTGGGGGCCCTGTAGTCCTCGCGGTAGCTGAAGAGGCCCTGCGTGCGGACAGTGCGCACCGCGCCATACTGTGTGGGTGTGCTGGGTTCCGAGTGGCGCTGGAAGGAACCGCCGAACTGCAAGCCCTTGTCCTCCATGATCGGGAAACCCTCTAGTTCCATGTCGGCCTGAACCGCTGTTGTCACGCTGTTGGAGCGCTTGAAGCGACCGTGCCTGGACGCACATACACACACACACATACATGCGCATACATGTATTCATGCGCACACAGCATATACGCACGTGTGCGAACGAAAAGGCAGGCATACACATACAGAGAAATAGAAACCGGGAAACACACAAAGACAAGCATACATACAGGCACAAGACAGTCATATGTAAGTACACAAAACTATAAAACAGAGTACAGGAGCAAGTGCTGCATACTACAAAATTTATACAAATATTTTCAAGGTGTTAACAGCCTGACTCTGGCATGAAAATGACACAGACAATGAGAAGCTTCAATTTTACCATAACCTAATTAATACTACTGTACATATTGACAGTATAATTTCAAGGACAGCAAGTGGTAACATGAAGAACCTTGTGCAGAACTGACATTTACAACATTCCCTGCTCTGCTCCAGCTCATACCGTTTCTCATCCTCCACCTGGATGCCAACAGAATGATATTCCCGAAGCCCTTTCGTTTCAGATTCCGAGTCAGTCGCCGTCTCCACCTGGTCAAAACAGAACATCAAGGTCAAAGGCCCCACCCCTGACATCCAGGGAGTCGCTGGCCCCGGAACAAATCATTTCTTGGTCCTGATCTAAGGAATAAATTAAATCGGCATTTTTCCAGCAGCAATGTCACTGCTCAGCACATTCTACAAAGTCTCTCTATCAATCAGGTGTCTCTAGTTTAATGATATAACATTAAGTCATCAGAAAAAACAAAGTACCGCCCTTCAGAGACAGATGCACCCCTCCCAGAAGTTAATGAGACAGATCAGGCCCCGACTGGCTGGCAAACAGCCAGAGATGAGGAGGAAGGAAAGGATGGGATTGTGTGCAGATCAGTGGCACTCAGGTCTGCCTGGGAACCACTGATCTCCTTTAAATAGCTGCTGACCCTTGAAGAGCTGTTTCTACAAGCTGCTCTTGGTCTGGATCTGCAGCCTTCACACATTGCTATTGAACCAAGATGTGCAACAAAATATGTGAGACTGTCTGCATCATTGTCAGAAGAACGGTGCCTTTTAGAAGGGAAAACATGCCACAGTTTGTGAGAGTCATTTTAAACAGTTTCAGGAGCAAATATCTACTTGTCTTTGGGGCAGTAATTTGCAGTGGTTTCAAATCTATACACACACACACACACACACACAGATACATTTTCTGAACCGCTTGTCCCAGACGGGGTCGCAGGGAACCAGAGCCTACCCGGCAACTCAGGGCGTAAGGCTGGAGGGGGAGGGGACACACCCAGGACAGGACGCCAGTCTGTCACAAGGCACCCCAAGTGGGACTCGAACCTCAGACCCACCGGAGAGCAGGACCCGGTCCAACCCACCGCGCCCCCCGTAGTTTCATAACCACCATGATATTTATTATGGGATTTTAGTTATTTCTGATTAATAATGGATGTTGTTCTGGTTTTTGAAGAAAATGGATCTGGAACGGTTTAAATGCCTTCCTGTTATGTAATATTTCCATGTGCAAAATGTATTCTTGTGTGAAGGGTGGGGTGGGGGTTAGGGAACTACCTGTATTCCAATGGAAGATCTTGGGGTCTTCAGGTACTCCTCAGCCTTGGACACAAGCACAGCCTTGTCACATGTCTGCACCGAGCTGTGGCTGCCTGTCGATGCGTGCCGCCGGCCTGCAGCTGTTTCCATAGCAAGTGTCACCGCCTTGGTGCTGTCCAGGCTGTCGGTGGAATTGTAGAGGGCACGACCCAGGCTGTCCTGGGGCCACAGGCTTCCCCGAGGGTGCCGACCATCATGGTAGGCATCCTGCATGGATTCTGTGCTGCTCTGGGCCGTCACGGAGATAAGAGGTTTGGATGCAGTGCGAGGTGGAACCGGAGGGGGTGTTTTCTTGTAACTAGGGGTGTACGTTACCACTGGAAATGATCAAGAGGAAAGGGGAGGGTTAAGAACAAGGCTCTGGGCAAATATAACCCTGATGAGAAAACATAGTAGGTGAATCATGAGTGAATAAAACATATGGTGCCTTATTGAAATGGATGGAAAACCAAATGAAAGTGAGAGATACTGGGATTAGCAAACAATGCTTCAGTGTTCTTGAGCACTAAATGGCAAAGAGTACTAAACCTGTGTGAAAAGATATTCTATTGTTGCCATAGTGATGAAGGGCAATCCTTTTACAGGACAGAGCCCGTTGGGAAGTGGGGGATTATAGGAAGTTTAAATAAGAATGCCTTAAATGATCTTAATATATTGAACTGGATGTTACTCAAAGGGGTGTGCAGAATGATACATTAATGCTGGTATTCAACATAATCTACAGACGTTAGGATGTCAGAAGGAGTAAACTCTTCTACAAGAATGGCAGAATTCAAACAGTTTGTATAAGTAACTAATTAAAAAGCCAATCATTTACAGATTTATTGGATTTAACTATTGAACTTTAATAAATGAAAGGGGTTTTATAAAAGCTGAAGTTTGACCACACTCAGACTTGGTCAAAAATTCTTTTAAAACTCAGTCAAAACCAAATAATCAGCAGAAACTTCCACAATGAAATGTAGGCACAAATAGCTTCTTGACACACATTTGTGCACACGTGTTTTGTTATCGTCATTCTGTCGTGGTGCTTCTTTAGCCCTTGGGGGCTTCCAGGTGAAATTAAAAATAAAGATACCTGCACTTTGCTTGGTCTGAGCTGAACATTGTATTCTCTCCTTGGAAGCATTGTGCCAACAATCTGTTTCTACTATCACTGAAAAAAGTACCGTGCAGGCATTCATTTTTTTCAATTTATTAAGTGCCTTTTTTTGCACTTACAGTACGATTGTAAAACTTGAATTATGGTCTGAAAAGGAAAAAATACAGCAAGAAAGTACAAATAAAAAAGGACAGGTTAGTTAGGACGAGTGTCTAGTCGGTTTAATCTTTAAGGTTACGATGTGTAGCAAGTATATCTTTGACATAACTCACATACTGTACTGTATGATCCACAACAGGATAACGCACACAGAACAAGACAAAAGGTTCCAATGGCATGTAATGGTGTGCCACGAGTAGGGTAGGACCAAAATAAAAATCTATGCATTTTGTAGTAAATATACATTTACGATAAAATTAGGAAAATCTGTCCGCAGCGTTCCGAAGTTACAAAGAACATTAAATTACAATAAATGGCAAATATGTTCATAGCACTCATTAATTACAGCATTGTCATAAGTGAACATTTACTATATTTACTATTTATTTACTACAACACTAAGCTACTGTATGTGCAGCCATTTTTAGAAAAAGAAAATATATAATTAACAAAAATGAAATTAAGCTATATTTCCATTAGCAAATGAATCAACATATTGTGGAACTTCTTACATTTTGTTATCTACAAAACTGTTAACTTGTTGGTATTTCCCCACTCTAAAGCATATGGTTACATATAGTTACATGGAATATTTTCAAACATGCAGCAGGCCAGATGGAAAATATTCATGAAAATCCATATATCCATATGCAAAATTTTCAAGAGAGCTCTGCTAACAATGTGGGCTGACAGAACATTTTACAGGCTATTTTATTATGGAATATAATTGTCGGGAGTTTAGTGTAGTGTATCTAGTATTGTAAATAACTGTGGATAAAGGTATCACCTAAGATACTACTTATTAGTTACTGTACAGTGCTTTCGAGAAATGTGTCTGCTGAATGAACAAATGCGATTACTTGATATTTATGTTTTTATCAAACAGAACAAACCGTTTTATATATCTACACAACAAGGACATTTCATTCAATACCATACTTCAGAATATCACCATAGGCCATCTGTGCAAGTTGACCCAACAGTCTGAGAGTCCTAAATACAATATGATACTCTTCAAATACAGTTACAAGATACTGTATACATTTTATGAAAAAATATAGGTATCATTAGTCATATTAAGTATAATGTATGTATGTTTACATTTACTCGCTTAACAGACGCTTTTATCCAAAACGACCAACAACGAACACTATGTAGTGTTACTAGCCCACACACCTTATTCACCAAGGTGACTTACACTGCTAGATACACTACTTACACTGGGTCGCTCATCCATACATCAGGGGAACACACACACACTCTATCGCTCATGCGCTGCGGGGGAACCTGAACAGAATGTCTTTGGACTGTGGGAGGAAACCGGAGCATCCAGAGGAAACCCACGCAGACACGGGGAGAACATGCAAACTCCACACAGCCTAAGCGGGGATTGAACCCACGCTCTCTCACACCACCCAGGTGCTGTGAGACAGCAGCGCACTTATCATAAGGGTTGAAGGGACTGATGATCCTGAGTGGATCATCTTGTTATAATAAAACATAGAATCTCTAAGAACTACATGATTCTATATGCAGATCGTCCAATTTATTTTTTTTATACAAGTAGCAGACCTCATGAAATCTCCTTCATGACAACATCGATGTTTTATTCCTAGAACAATGCCAGCGCTAGGGGCTTAGTTCTGAAAATAAGCCGCCCTTTGTACAGCGTAAATTGAAAACAACCAAGGGGATCAGACAATGGCTTCTCGCACTGGTTTTATGTGAAATGAATGAGATATTGGAAATGATTATGGGTTAAAATCAAATCCTTTTGTTTTCTGTAAAGACACCTACTCTGAATTAAATCCCTCATCTCAATAATAGCAGAGCAGTTCTCATCTGATTTGTGAACCTTTGTGCAAAGATCTGATGTGCTCAGTGTATGTTGTGCATTGTTACAGATAAAGTGTTGCACACAAAGATATTCCTCAAGTATGAGAACACTGATATTATTACATTTGTGATTAACTTTCCATTATTTCTAGTAAAAACATGTCTCTTTGAGCCAAGTGCGAAGGAACCAAGAAATAGAAAGAAATTTAACCTGATGATTTGAAACGACATTTCACCTAGCCCTCCAAAACCTACATTTTAGTCTACCTTACATTTTCTGTTTTTTTTATATTTTATTTAATCAGAACCAGTCTTTTTCATCTGATACAATAGAAGCATAATGACCAGTTCTATATGTTGCTTTAGAGGAAGTCATCCGGGCATTATAAAAACAGAAGTATGCAGATGCAAAAATAAGTGAACCCCAAGTTGCATAAGCTAAACCAATCATGTAATTAGAATCAGATGTGTAAATCATAATAATTTGTTCATTTTAAAAGGTTATTTTAAGATTTAAGATTTAGATTTTACAAGCTGATTTTAATAGTTTATATAAAAATAATGACAATCCCTTTAGGGTTCATACTTTCAAACAGTACTGTGTCTGCACTTTCAGATATGCAGTAGGAAAGTAATCGGTTGTTATTATAGGAACCTCACATACATGCCATGTATATAAAGGTTTTTTTAGGTCAGTCAAAGAAGATTCATTTAGGGCTCATGTATTGATTTTTTTAATGTTCTTTTTTGCATGACATGTACCAGCCTTTTGGTTTACAAGCATCTGAGAACAGTGAAGCTGGTGATAGTTTATGAGGACGAATGCAATTATCATCCATCAGAGCAGCGGCAGGTTGCAAAACCACTCTTTCAAATTATAGGCCCCTCAACAGCAGAAACCAACCATAAAATACACTATACGAGTTGCATAATGTGGATAAGTCACCAGCATTAACTAAAACTTTATATAGACATATTGGCACAATTGGCACATCAGTGCAACTCTGGGGTACTCTGGAGTTCTTCAAGCTGCAAATAAAATATTTAACAAATACTGCTCTCCAAAGCCCAAGAGGGTCTTCACTCCAAAATGGATCAGTGACATTCCCACAAATTCAAGTGCTGGCTCACAGTTTTTGAAGATTCTGTGTTTTGAAAATTCATATTTCTTCACACACTTTGTTATAATAAAAGGGCAAACAAATACGATTGCGAGAATAAGTGTTTTGCACACAAACCTACCACGAGACAGCTGGGGCATATGAAATGACATTGTTTTAAATGCGACAGAAACCATTATCATCGCTATGCCAATATCGCAGTGAGACAGGAAAGCTGTGGTGCTAATTAAACTGAGTAACTCTGCAAATGCTGCTATAGCTATTAGACATAAAACAGCCTTGTGAGACGGACTGGATGAACAGCTCAACGATGTCAGAAATTTTTTTAAATCATTGTTTTCAGCATACATAATAAAACTTGAATGCTAAAGAAAAGATTTTTTAATGTTATTTTTAAAATTTCCTATATTTATTCCCTTATTAAAGGGGTGCGGTGGCGCAGTGGGTTGGACCACAGTCCTCCTCTCCGGTGGGTCTGGGGTTCGAGTCCCACTTGGGGTGCCTTGCGACGGACTGGCGTCCCGTCCTGGGTGTGTCCCCTCCCTCTCCGGCCTTACGCCCTGTGTTACCGGGTAGGCTCCGGTTCCCCGTGACCCCGTATGGGACGAGCGGTTCTGAAAATGTGTGTGTGTGTGTATTCCCTTATTAATTTATTCTTCTACTGTAATAATAAAACTTACTTTGACAAACCTTTTGAAATAATATCACAGGCTGGCCAACATGTTAGCAATATATTTTCACTGTTAGCTGTAATTTTTCTAATCTCTAGAATTCATTGGGACAGCTTCCTTAATTTACAGTTTGAATTTGTTGAAGGGGAGCAAACGATTATCCTTCAGATTTGACAGGGTGTTAAGTTTTATTAAAGGGCATTTCTAGTGGAATGCAAACTTTGAAGAAAGCAGGAACAGATGCGATGAAGAAGGAGAGGTAGAGAAAGAATAATAAAAATAAAGAATCTTGGAGAATAAGACAGAGAAGCGAAGGCATGGTACTAACGACCTGTGGTGATTGCAAATGGGGCCAGAGCATCTTATCTTTATAATAAACCTGTGCCTGGCCAGTCCCCATGCCAGAGTTATGGCAAACAATTTTGGCAGCTGGGCATTGGCTGAGTTCCCTGGCAGAGGATCAGCTCACAAAAACAAGTGCTTCTAGGACAGTTGAGTAGCCTCTAGGGAAAACCCACCCTCTGCCTGCAGCCAAAATGCAAGTGGCTATTCTTCTGGGATGCAACAGTTTCTCAATTTTTTATATTATCTTCTCATATCCTTTACACTTGTGTACTTTCACATTTTGCAGGAAGACATGGAGCAGTAAGACAAGAGGCATCACTATTTTTTTACAAAACATACTGTCTTAGCCATTAGCCAGGCCTGCTAGATAGAAAACATACATAGAGAAAATAATAGAGAAATATAGACAATTCGTTCCAGCTAAAACACCATCATACACACCACAAAAAGGGCCTTTTTCCTGCAATATTTTCATCCACCCCTGCTGAAAATCTCACAAGAGTATGTTCAGCTACCATTTCTACTAGCACCATCCAGTCGTAGCACTGATTTGAAGATCATTATAATTTTTTGACATTTACAATCTGTACAGATGGAATGAGCATCAGAATTTCTGCGTCAGAGCAGCTGTGTTGAAGACGAGACTTACTAAGCATACTGGCATCGGAAAACACGTCTGGCCAGTGCTGGTGGACTGGGTGCTATTATAGCACTCCCGGGGTGCCCTTTTCCCGTCTAAATAATGGCACAAAGCTTCTCTAGTTAACCCACTGGATAAAAACCATACATAATAAAAAAGAAAAAAAAAAAAGAAGAGAATAAGAAAAACGCTGCTGTTCTTTTGCATCAGCCATTTCCATTTAACTATGTGAAGAGGAAGAAAAACTGCCTCTTTCAGTGAAAATAAACACTCTCTTCTACAGCATCCATACCTTTCTATGAGGGCTCAGTAAACACGTTCTCTTGGAAAGGGACCACACTTCATCTCACACAGATGCTCAAACCCCACTATTTGAGAGTCCACTTCATGCCCCCATTAGCTCAAGAGACTTGTGCTCAGTATGACTCACGCACTGGGCCAACGACCGAGAAGGGGGAGAGCTGGGTGGTTTTTTTACTTACCTGGGGGCTGCTGCTGCTGCTGCTGCTGCGTTCGTTCGGCGGCACAGGAGGTAGGCAGGCGGAACTGGATGCCTGTGAAGAGCAGGCGACATCTGTTAGCAAGGCAGGTGGGATGGCTCTGATTCAAAGTCTCCAGATTGCCCGCTTTCACTCTAGTTTTAGACTGACTGTGGTTCACCCTCAATGAAAATGCCAAAAGAAAGTTCTAGATAACATTTACATATACTGACTCATCACAACAGTAGAGTATTGACACGTTTAAAAAAGGCAACAATGAAGCCAACTCTCTCCTTCATAGTGACCTCCAGCAGACTGGCAGCACTGACCTCTAACCTGCTTTTCAGCTAATGTGAAACATTCATGTAATGTCGCAGAACCTTTATGACAGCAGAAAATTGCCTGCAGGATTACTGCTGTCTACAGTATTTATGTGTCTGAGTCGCTACGGTCTGAGAGGTTGTGGATAACATACACTGCATGACTGCAGAATAAAAATGAACAGTTAAAACCGTTAATAAGCAGTTCGAAATGAACAGGCAGCTCCTTGGGTTACTTTTTAAATGGCAAAAACATAAGTCAAATACTTTTTGTAGTTTCTTGGAGCTCTAACACATTCCCTTTGAAATAAGTAAACGGCAACACTTTTGATTATTTTTTTATATATATATATATAAAGCCTTCAGTTTATTAGCCATTACACCAAAGACAAGGTGGGTAGTGTTTTCCTGTTTGTCGCCCCTTTTTTCTCTTGTAAATGAACATTTTTGTATATTTTTAAAAATACATCTAAATGCAGCCTACACGTATAAACTATCAACAGAGGTGTAATCTAAAGTGTTACCAAGTAAATTAAAAATAAATCTACGCAATAAATTAATAGATGACAGTTTGATAGATGGAAAAAAAAGAAAAAAAAAAAAAAAAAGCTTCCGTAAGTGAATAAATGATTTACTTAAAGACTGCATGAATAAACAGGCAAAAACATATTGATACGAAAAAGAAGGAAAGAAAATGGAATGCAAACAACAGATATGTAAATCAGGATAAGGACACAGCAGGGGGAGCAAAGGCATATATGACTCAATTGGTTTATCATATCACACTGGCATATTATGGCACTGAACAAGAGCTTTCCAATGGGGCATTACAGTACTTCACATGTACTCCGACATTAACAAAAACATGCCATGCTGCACAGAGCAGCTGAAAGAAGAGCAAACTGGACGCTGACAGATGAGTGATGCGAACACTTGAGTCAGCTGAGAGGACACAGGGAACTTGTTTGACTTACTGTAGTGGACAGTGTGGCATTCAGAGATAGTACGAGACTACGGGTCAACTCGTCTCCCTACCGTTCCTAATTGAGCGGGAACGGATAAAGGGGTGAGAAGTAAAACAAATGGGGCCTGTTGACAGGAGAAAGGCACGTTTACGAAAACGACTGGCTGGAGTCTTTGCTTGGACTTCTGTAGGGGAACAAACAATTGTAAAGAAAAGGAATGCTGCTGCCCTTGAGGAGGGGTGGAGAAAGCAAAGAGACTCCAGAGCACTCCTGCTCCAGGCCTACATCTGGTTGAACCAACACAAACGCTCTCTTTCTCTCTGCATCACCCTCTAGCTCCACCTTACGTTGTCCATGGCTTGAGAAGTCACACTGCTGTCATGGCAAACCATTCTGAGTGACAGCTCTGCAGCTTTGACCTCCCTCGCAGCAAGGCAGGGCCAGAGGCCTTTGTCGTGATGCCAAATACTCCCCCACCCCGTCCAAGGCTGAATGTGCTCTTTTCACATGTGGTAGAATGGAAGTAACTTTGCTGGTGTAAGTGACAGGCCATGTACACTTGTACCTCATTTTATGAACACAGCTGGGACCAGAAATGTGTTTGGAAGTCAAATTGTTCATAAGTCCAACAATCACAATACATACATTTATCAAAGCTTTATCATGGCTTATTTTCTGCTGAAAACATCAAATAAAACTTTAATGGATGAAAAATTCACTATAAAACTTAGGGTTTATTCTATTTTCATCAATAGCTCACCCAGTAAAGGGTCTTAGTCTTGCTCTGTACTAAAAACATTTGGCATAACGCAAAGTATATGTCATCAGAAATTCATAACTCGAATGTTCATAACACGAGATGCAAGTTTATATTGCAAAATAACATGTGCAATGTCAAAGGAAAACAACAGCTCACTTTCAAAAGGCATCTGGAAAATCCCTTTTGCGTGTTGACCTTCTAAACATTCAAATAACTTCACAGAGATTTCTCCTCTCTACAAAATTGATTATAAAATAAAAATATTTACACAGCTTCATGCTCAATGTTATTACGTCAACAAAGGGGATTAGGGCTTGAACCCACAACCTTCAGACTACAAGTCCATGTGCTTTAACATTACATCACCTTCGATTTTAATTACTTTGCTTAATATTATTTACATGCAGCACGGACATTTTCCAGCTATTTAAAACAAATTAAACAAAAAACAGCTTTCACCATTTTAGGTCATAAACTACTCATACAACAGAACACTAGTTAACAGCCTTTTACAAAGACTTGATTCTTTTAAATACCATATAGGGTCTCTGTATTTTTTCAGGTGCCTACAATAGGCATACGGAGGGGCGAGGGGGCGCAGCAGGTTTGGTCGGGTCCTGCCCTCTGGCAGGTCTGGGGTTCGAGTCCTGCTTGGGGTGCCTTGTGGGGGACTGGCATCCTCTCCTGGGTGTGTCCCATCCCCCTCCAGCCTTGTGCCCTGTGTTGCTGGGTTAGGCATCGGTTTGCCGTGACCCTGCTTGGGACAATCGGCTTCAGACTGTGTGTGTGTATTAGGCATATGTTTATATTTACATGTTTGGCTTCAGACATACAGTTAGCCTTTTTTATATAAATTCTGGTAAGTTTTTGAGAAGTATCTACAGAGGACACCTGAACCACCTGCTGTTATCAAACTCCAGAACCCGGGGCTAATTACAGCTCCCCATTGTGGGTCTTAAAATAGATGTTTCATATTTCAATCTATGACCAGCAGACAAATCCTTGAAAACAAAACACTGATTCAGAACTGGATCCAAACTGGTAGTTATTCAGCAAATGTTGCTTTTATTGTTTTTACTAGTCTTCTGTCACAGAACCTGCAAAAGGATATATTTCTTCATGTATGATTAATTTTAATTAACGTTGCCCGTGTTTAACACTGGTCTTTATAATTATTTCAAATGTGTAACTGATAACACAAACAGCATGTCATAGGCCCTGCTTGCACTGCACATTTTTTCAGAAATATAGCTATTAACAATGTATATTTATGTGAGCTGTTGAGCTTTCATATTTCAGTTACTGCAACTTGTTTTCTCTAAAAGAAATGGCCACATGATCAGAAGTCATAACCCAAAAACGCTAGGCAGATCATGCAATATGACCACAACATTTCTGTGTCTAACTGCAGTATTAGGTGCTTCCCTAATGAAGAATTATGTGACACATGACAATGAGAGCAGTACATCACAATGACCATTTTCCTTAGATATGAAAAAAACCTGAACGTTTTCGAATATTCAGTCTCATTCTTGTGACATTCCTGATATATATATACAGATATATACAGTACTGTTAAAAAGTCTTAGGCATTTCCATATCTCAGAAAAATATTTGTTTTACAAGGTTATTTAATGACTTCTGCATTAGTGTCAAATGGGAAAGAGCATATTTTAGATTTCCAGGCATTACTTTTGCAAAAAGTTACAGTATTACTGTAAGGGTTTTGTATGTTGTTAAAGAAGGCACAGACACACATTGTCTGAAACCACTTGTCCCAAGTGGGGTCGTGGCAAACCAGAGCCTAACCCGGCAACACAGGGCACAAGGCTGAAGGAGGAGGGAACACACCCAGGATGGGACACCAGTCCATCACAAGGCACCCCAAGGAGGACTCGACCCCCAGGCCGACCGGAAAGCAGGACCCGGCCAAGCCCAACACGCCCCTGCTCGGGACAACCGGTTGGTTGTTGACAATGGATGGTTACTAAATTTTGTAGGAAGTTTATTAAGTAAGAACATTATTTTTGGAAGCATTCTCACTTTACAGCTTTTTTCCCCCAACCAAGTGCCTAAAACTTTTGAACAGTACTGTATCTATATATATATTTTTGATAAACACTGCACAGGACACACACACACACACACACTTGCAGAACCGCTTGTCCCATACGGGGTCACGGAGCCTACCCGGTAACACAGGGCGTAAGGCCGGAGGGGGAGGGGACACACCCAGGACGGGACGCCAGTCCGTCGCAAGGCACCCCAAGCGGGACTCGAACCCCAGACCCACCGGAGAGCAGGACTGCTATCCAACCCACTGCGTCACCGCACCCCCTAAATTTGTTGAGGACTGCAGCTGCAGGACAACCTTTTTTCTTATGCTCTAATAATGGTACTTATAACTGCTTTGTTCGCAGAAAAATGACCATGCATAATGGATTCATACTTGTATAATAGAAACTCTTCTAGTTTCAACACTGTCCTTGGTAAACTGTAGGACAAAATCTTTAAGAGTTACAGTTAAAAAAGAATGGTTTACGAACATAGTAAGTTGGTGTCTGTGGATAGGTTGGCTCAGATTTAGAATGAAAGTAATTAAAGATATTGATATACTTACTTTTATTTCCCTTTTCACTGCACTGCAGCAGAAATCAATGACAGTCTGTCCTTGGTTAATGCACAGTTAAATGCAGATTCACTTCTGTTCAGATGTTTATTCAATGCCTGTTGCCCATTTTTGTTTTGAAATATTTGTTCATATGGTTCAGTTCTTAAGAAATAAAAAGTTATAAAATGGATGTGATGACAATGGACTGCATTGCATTGTATTTCTCAGTTTGAACAGACGAAATGTGATGGATTTCATGCATTTTATTGATGTTATTGATTTTACTGAAGGAACAGGCAACATAAGCCCATTTACCTGTGCATTACCATCTGTTTACTTGTCACACTGTAAGTAACACTTCTGGTGCAGTGACGTGCACAAAGCATTTTTTCCATGTTCCATTTCCACGGTAACTTTGTTTTGAAATGTTTCTAACAGAAGCATTCCAGATGATATTAACATTTACTGAACAAACCAATTGGCTTGAAACTTGGAAGTTTCTGCCAGTCTCTGGAAATCACAATGCAAAAATGCAAGTGTAGATAACATCAAATCACTCTGCGGAGGAAAACAAAAGAACCATCTCACATAATAAATTTATAATCAGGAATTTTCTCAAAGTGATGGGTGAATTTAAAGCTATGTCCCTTTCATTGTCTACTGGTACAATGACTATGTACAATCTGAAATCAAATTTGAATATAAAAACAGCTTTTAAAAATAATTCTGGATTTATTAAGGACAATGGATTTTAAATTAAAATGCATAAACAAATGGTATTAAGGAAAAAATGTGATGCTACTTTAAGAGATTTTGGAAGCGGTTTGAGAAAATATTTCCTTCTCAGGAAAAAAATTCTGCAGAAAATGATGATCAGTGGATGGGATGAAATTTTGATAAATTTAAGGAATTACAGTGCTGAAGGGAAGCAGTTCTTGGTAATGTATGTCTTCTTCTACCACTTCTTGAGTGTCTGAGTCAAAGTGCAATCTCATGCCTCTCTAACAGCCTCATGCAGCACTCTATGAGCTCATTCAGCTTCTGCACGTTCATATTTGACAAGCCCTATTGTCAGCAACCAAAATGTAAGCGCAGTGACAAATGTGTGCCCAGAGGAAAACTCCAGCCTACTGACCATCTCATAACTGGACATATTAAGTACATAAATGGAGTCAGACAGAAAAAATTGACTCGAGTATTGTTTTGATGTCTCTTCCATTGCATGGATGATAATGAAATGTAAAATCATAGGTATGAAAAAGTGATTGCCCCTAACTTTTACCAATTTGAATAAGAGGGCAATTACAGTTGTTTTAATAAAGTCAAGCCTGATTTTGGCCTGCCCTGTTTAACATAGTATACAATTACTTGAGAGTCAAAATGTTTGCAAACAAAGATTAACAGAGGCACATCTTGCCATGCCCAAAGGAAATTTCTAAAGACCTACAGAGAAAAGTTGCTAAGGCCTTTCACTCCTGACAGGGTCAGAACCATGCTCATCAAACGGAGAAAGTTTGTAACTGTGGTCAATCTACCTGAAATCGACCGTCCTGCTAAAATCTCGTCCATAACCAAGATGTAAAATCATTAATGACCTTAAAAAGGACTCCAGAACACTATCCAAGGAACTGAAGTGTCTCTTGCCTCAGCTGAAGTTTGTATTGATTTCCCAATTAGACGGACACTGAGTAAAAATATGGTAGAAGGGAGAGTGGCAATGCAGAAACTACTGCTCACTGAAAAGAACACACGTATACAGTTTGCCAAGAAGCACCTTGGTGTCTCTCAAGACTTCAGGAAAAATGTTCTGCAGACTGATGATTTAAAAGTATATGTGTCTGGACAACATTGGTACTGTTATTTCTCATAAAAAAGGCATTTGAGAGTAAGAACCTTCTACCAACAGTAAAGCATGGTGGTGGAAGTGGGATGTTCTGGGGATGTTTTTGGACTTGGGTGTCTTGCTGCCACTGAAGAAACCATAAATTTGTATTTATATCAGAAAATTCAAAAGAAGAATGTCAGCGCATCAGACCATGAATTGAAGCTAAAGCACAGCTCCCAAAATATAAACAACTGAACATCAGAATGGCTGCAGAAATAAAGTTATGGAATGGCCAAAGAAAAATCCGAACATGAATGAGACTGAGAGACTGTGGTAATATGAAAAGAACTTTTCATGTTCGAAAAATCTGCAAATGTTCAAGTTTACTCATTTAGCTGATGTTTTTCTCCAAAGCAACTTACAGTTTTAAGTTACTTCTTATTTACCGATTCATACAACTGGGCACTTTTTTTTTAGCAATTTTAGGGTAAGTAGCTTGCTCAACAGTATTACAGCTGGAGATGGAATTTCAACCTGTGACCTTTGGGTCAAAAGGCAGCAGATCTAACCACTACAGTACCAGTGAGTAGTTAGATTTCTGAGCTAAAGCAGATCTGCATGGATGAATGAGTCAAAGGTCTTAACAATGTAAGACTGATCAACAGATACAGGAAGTGTTTTGTTGCTGTCATTACAACTAAAGGTAACAGCCTGCTGTTGCTTCTGAATGTGCATTTCATTTTTGGCACATGTGATGTCTCATTTCATCATGTGCCACATTAAGGAACTGATAATACTTTCATCGACTATTCTCTTAGGCTACATCCAAATACCTGAAGTGAAAAATGCAATGTCAAAAAGCAGCAAAAACAGAGAGAATCGGAAAGGGGCCTCTTCAGAGCTCTGTACATCAAGAACATGCTACTTGAAGTTAACTGTCTTTTTCAAAATGTAAATATTTAAATATGATTCAGGTGTATTTTTATTTTGTGCTACACGAGCTTCGACTAATTGTGTCACAGCACAGCGCATTAGAAGTCAGCAGGGAACATCCAAATTTAACTGCTTACAATGTTCAAAACTCAAAAGTTAAGCATTGAAGATTACAAGGTGAGGTTACTAGTTTGTGTCAGGGAACTGAAACGTCAGCCATAAAAACAGAATATAATGTGCATGATTAACTTCTGTTGTTGAAATATTAATTCATAGAGTGCTTAAATATACTTACACTGGGTCCCATATTATGGACATGTGGCAAAGGTTTGAACAATAAAAGTTCTTCTTCTTGTGTCTGCGTTGTCTTGTACAAAGAGGAGGGAGCCCCTGACATGGGGGATGATGGATGAATTATGGAGGTGACATATTATGCTCAGATGGGCTTCACAGGGGACATCCTGTCCCTCAGGAGCACAGCAGATCCCGCTGGGCATGTTCCTAAAAACTGAAGGAAGTGTGGGCCTGTTTTCCTCTTTTCAGAACCCAGAGGGAGTGAGGAGACACATGTTCCCCGTTATTGAAAGGGGTCAAACAGACCAACTCCCCCCTGTCAGCTTTTAGCACATACAGCACATATATACACATACAGTGGTGACGCCCTCATGATGGTCAAGCTGTCTGACCTTCAGCATGAATTACCAGGAGACAGTTCAGTCAAGCAGTACAGACCCTTACACGGGTCCCAAAGGGTCAAAATAACACTAAGATCATGGCAGAGGATCATGTCTTAGTCTGGGCCTTGATCCCATTCTGTCAATGGTATCACAAAAATGTGCAGAACAGAACAGCGCATGTCTGCAGCTCCACTTGACACATAACACTGATAGAATTTGGATGATAATTTCGGTACAGCTTTATGATAATGTTATGAGAACCTGATGTGTGTGCTAATATTAGTGTTAAAGGAAATAAATGTTTTTGCATATGTATATGTGAATACACAGTACAAGAACAGGCCCTCAACATCTTCCCAATCTCGTAGAATATTTATAATCATGTGCATGCATTCCACACAAATATCTATATTGCTTTTTAATTTTAAAACCAGTTATTTTGGTTTTATTCAAAAATGATCGTGCTTGGAGAAAAACTAATTTTAACGTACAAATAGTTCTTTAAGTTTAAAGCTCTTTAATTAAAGCCTCAAGCCTACAATGTTTCAGTGACAGTGTTGTGTGTTTTAAATGCAGATTAAACAGTTAATTTTGTTAAGTGAGTTTGCCCAAATTTGTACTGTACTGTACCCTTTGAAACTGGCTTTGTTCAGTTTTGGATTTTCTGCTAGTATTTTTAAGTCAAATCATTCAAAATAAACTTTTCTGAAATTAAATATTAAAAAAAAAAAAATCAGAAAAATAATGAACAAATAATAACATGAAAAACAAGAAAAACTACTACTACTATAGAATAATAATAATAATAATAATAATAATAATAATAATAATAATAATAATAATTGCATAGGATTTCAAAAAACATTCAAACACATATAAAAACAGTTTAAACAAAAACATTGCCCTTCATTTAAAACACTTAAAAAATGATTCCATGAAAAAATGTGTCTGTTTCTGAACACAAGACATAATGAATCATGCTGATATATGTTTATCTGTTCTATCTTTTCAATTTTTCCAGTTTAATGCATGATTTTTTATGGATAGCAAGCATTTTTAGATTTTGTCTTAAATGAAATATTTCTCAGTCCACAAGCCAGTTGTGTTTTGCTTGTAATGTTTTACAATCAGTTTCCAGAATAAGGTTTTGTTCGGTTTGCTTTCCTAACCAGACTTCTAATTGCGAGTTTAGTTATTATAAGATTAATCATTTAAACATGTTTTTGTTTTTAATATATTTTAAGGAAGTACATTTATTTTCACATTTTAACAGACATCCAATTAAGTGTAACACTTCAAAAGTGTGATGTTTTTTCAAGAAGCCCTGTCCAAGGTCATTCATGATGATGATCAGTAGGTTCTATAATGAGTGTCCGTGCTGTCAGTGTGGTACTGAGTTATCAGTGCCACCTTTTATATATTTGTACACTGTCTATTTGCACTGTTTTATACTGGTTTAGGCGTGATATTTACTTACTCCAGTGTTATTCCAATGTTTTCTGTCAATAATTTGTTGTAAGTACATCGCTACAGCCTTGCACAGTTTTCTTTTTGATTAATAAAGTGTTATCTATGTAAAACATCAGTGTTCAAATGATTTTATCAGTATATTTTTTCCTTTGACCCACTTAGTTCAAGTCATGTGATTTCACGAGCAATCCCATTTTAAATACATGTTTATAATTGCAACGGATTTCTGTTCCTGACCGGGAAGACATAAGTGGACAGAGACAGCGTGAACAGATGAATTAACAACACTGAAAACGGTTTAAGAAAAGAGTTCCCTGCCAGACCTACCGTACGCTTTACGACCCCCTGCTAAGCTACGGGCGCCTAAAATGAGAAGAGGGTTATAACTTAGTACAAAGAGAATGCATTTACACAGGAGCAAAGCTCAGCACTATGCCTATGCTATGGATCAGGATCATGATCACAGAAGTGCACTGTCTCTTGACTCTCTGCAGTAACTGAATACATTCACTCCCTGTTTCCCAGGGTAATATGGACCTTCCCAATGTAGGATTTCTCATTTTCTCTACAAACCTAAAGTCATTTTTGTCAATGCGCTCTGCACAATGACTGACAGAGTAAAGCTGTGAACCCATCAAAGAATAATACAGCAAACCATACAAGTTTTCCTTCATAAACAGTACCACCTTTTTAAATGTATATTTTTTATGTATATTTATATTGAAAAAGAATACATAAGGCATATAAAGACATTTTAACAACTGACATTGTCACACTGAAGCATTACATTGAGCATAAACACCAAAGGGAGGACACATTGACCTCCTAAATGAAAAGCAAACAAAGGCAGCCAAACAAACCAAATCTAACTAATACCACTTGTTTAGATTAAAAGTCAGCACATGAACCTCTTGGTAAGTGGCTTTTTCAGGTGGAGCAAATAAAATCACAACTCAGACGCTCTTATGAGGTTCTTTTCAGATTTGGTGAAGAGCAAGCAGCGCTTGAAATGTGAATTCCATTTGTCCAGTTTTAAATAAATCCACTTACTAGGAGATACATGTCAATGTGAGCATGTGGTTACTCTCGTCAACATTTGCCATGCACTTGACAATAAAAATGAATGTGCATTTCTTTAAATGATCAATTTTTAGTTAATGTAAGAAACACCATCATCTAAAAAGAACAGCATAGTACTTGAAGTGCACTGTTATAAAAGATCGACTGCCATATCAACGGCCACATGATGCCTGCTTAATACCTCCCTTGACATAAGGATTCATAAACATTCTTAATGAGAGCCAGCAGTGTGCATATTACAGGCAATAAGCATTGCCCTTAGGTAGTCGTAAGTAGGTACAACCTTTTTTAAATGCTTATGTCAAATGCACTGAATTTTTCAAGAGGGGGTATAAGGGCATTCGAATTATAACACTGTACACCTCAAGTAACATGTGAATTATGAAAACTGTTCGATGCAGAAAAAGAAAGAAATAAAATACAATAGAGGGTGGCTTCACACTCAGTACGTAGTACTGGGACCGTGCTATCACAGGTTTGCGGGTTATCAGTGCTAGGTTCGAAAAACTAAAGACAGACGCTGCAGCAAAAACAACCTGGACGGTATTGTAACCGTAGATCTCGAAATATGCTGAGGGTACCCAGAAGACAATCGGTTGAGCCCCAGTGGATCATATATGGAAAGAAATTAGTAGCTTTAAAATACATCCCCCTTACATTCTATGCAAGCTTACATGATTCAACACACTGAATAGCCCCCTTCCTGGGATGTTTGTGAGCTACATGTATTACACTGTGGCTTTTTGTCTTTATAAGAATTTGTATGGTCACAGCAGTGTAAACAACACTGTGGCTTTTATATCACTTTGAATAACAGCCAATTAATGTTATTATCGCGTTGTTCCTGTTAAGATAAGCTTTAACAGTGCTTCTCCCTGTGAATGTCCTTTGTAATAACAGCTTATAAGCAGGTCGGAGGGGATCCAGAAAACAAAATAAAGCATAGAACTATAAAAATAAACAAGAAGACTTGCATAGAATGAATAAATGCAATTTTGAGACATCTTTCATCAAATGGTTGCTTTCCTGGATTAAGCACCTTTACATGAAGAAGTTCTTTACCCCCATAAGGGTCATGAGAGAGGGGGAAAGCATTTCAGCATTCTCTCATTTGTCATTCCCAAGAAAAGGAGAAAAGATTTTTATTGGAAAAAATCCACATTCATCATTTATATCATCCATCTTGTATGCGGAGGTTTAAAATTAGCATCTCAACAATTTTCTGCTCCAACATACATCTCTCATGTCCACGACTACAGACATCTGACCCTAATTAAGGCTAATATGCTGAGCAAGATCATACTCTGTGTGCATTCTAGATGTTTTTTATATTTCTTAAAAATAATCCACGCACATTATTTGTGGCTCAGTGTATTGCTTGAGGAAGATGGTGGACCATTAATGGATGGAAGATCGCACATGTAGCGTTCTGGACACTCCTGATGGAAACATTGTGGATCTGCTTGAATTAGGCTCTTGGTAAGTTCAATGAAGGGGGATCAGAATAAATTACAGCTGTGAAGGTACTATATCAGTATAGCCATTCCAAATACCTAATAGCTGTACAGAATCTTTTTTTCTGTTGAACAACAAAGATAGAAACAATGTGTGTTGAATGAGTGACTTATTATGGGGTTTTGGGTCAACATTTATTTACTGTTCTCTGTACGGGAGCTGGATGAAATGAAGCTTTGGTGGGCCTCATGAGGTATGGGATGAGTAGTTGTCATCAAGTTTAGAGCAATCAAAGTGATCTGCACTGAAGAGCAAAACCCTTTGGTTCCCTCATACCCTTAAGTGAGTGACAGCTGAATACAGTGGTTCACAGAAAAGAAGGTAATACCTCTGTGCCCTACATGTTCTGAAGATGGAAGAACAATGCTCTCAATCACTCAGACATTCCATGTTTCTCTGATTGAAACCAGGGGTTATGGTAGGTGTTTGATGTTTGTGTTGTTCACACAGGGCAATGATTGCTCAAGACAGGTTGAAGGAAACTATAAGACAAAGATCACCAGGACACCGCTCTTACTTCGCTTAGGGATTAGACTCCATCGTTTACAGAAAGTCACCTGTTGATGCCTGTTTCTGTTGAAGAAATACATGGGGAGGTTTTGGAAAATATCAACAATATGAACACATTTCGAATCACACAGTCATATACAAAAATACTTCACATACATACATAAACATATTGTTATAACATACACAGATATTGTTTTTAGGTGAACAAAATGGAGACATTTAATTAAAGAAACACAAAAATCCAAATTGTCCTTCTTGGGCACTTCCAGGGACATGGATGAAAAACTTCCATCTGGAAGTATGGAAGTCCATATATGTCCAAATCAAATCCATCAACATTGTTCTAAGGAATCTGAAGAACATTTCATAGTTAATATTTTAAAATAATTTTCTTGATATTAAGATTTTAAAGTCTGATTTTTAAATTACATATTATTATTATTATTATTATTATTATTATTATTATTATGCAGTAAAATGATTAAGGATTATTAAATCAGAATTCAGTAACCTTACAGTAGTTTCACAATAATCAATTCAACATTATTATTTATCATTAGATAAGGCAATTATAACTATTGAAGTTTGACTTATTTCATTTAAAATACAGGTTTCCCTCACATTAAAAGGATTATTTGTTGCTAAAATTCTGCTAATTAAGTGAATTCTTGTAAAAACAGACTCTTCATCACCAATAATTTATAGAGGAAAAATAAGAAATTTCAAAGCCACAAAGGCTCATCCATTGTTTCACTAGGCACAGTGCAAAATTCCCAAATTATTAACAAAAACCTAATTTAAAATCAGCTCCTAAATATCAGAACTACTAGAGACACCTTTAAACTCAAGTTTAAGATCTGTAACTTAAAAATCATTTGTTCCAAACACATTTCCGTGTTCAGTTGTTTCTATCCCTTTTCTCTTTCATATTGTTTTATGCTGTTGTTTTTGTTGCCATTTTTAAAAGATGATCCTTACTGCAAATTTGTGTTTCTTTGATTTAGAGCTGTAACCAATTCTTTATTGTAAAGAACTCCAAAAAACTGCTTGTTCGGGTTGTATATCAAATAAAGGTTATTAAAGTTATTATTAGAATACTACCTAGAAAAGTCATTTTCACTAACCCCTCTCTGCTGTGTGCTGTTTGCAACAAATTAACAAAATCAAGTCATCATTTCTCATGATATTATATTCTAAGGGAATCCTGTCCCTGTTTACCACTTTAAGTTTTGGACTGGGCCTTTGCTTCCTGGCCTTTTCAACTCTTTTCAATACTTTTTTAAAAATGATCAAGGCTTGTATTTTGAATTGAACCTGCTGTTCTTATAAGGTGTCTCTTGTGAGCTGACAACTCATAATTCAACTTGCATGTTTCTAAGTGTGAGTTCCCATAATACAAGCTTTCATGATGCAAGGGAAGACTGATTTATTTTATTTTATTTTATTTTATTTTATTTCATTTTCAACCACGGATGTAAAGTAACAGACTAAACAAAATGTTTATGCTAAATGCATATTGTCCTTTATGTATTTGTGTTTTTTCATTGTGTTTCCGTAAAATAACCACAAAGAATTTAATAAAATAAAACTAGAAAATGCTGGCATTAGTTGAATGTTCATATGAAAGACATGAATGAGCTACACAATGATCTGAAGAAATGTAGCATGATCTCCAACTTACCTACAATAGCCCACCCTGCGTCACTGGATCTACATTCATCACCTGATTTACTGGTCTTTCTCTACTGCTTTAGCTTCTGAATAAGGCAAATTTGCAAAATACATTCACAGCTTACCAAATATGTGGTGTCAAAACATGTATGAAATGAATCCCCTTTTGTTTCCTATACTTATCATTTCAAGTCAAGTTTGTAAGTCAGGACTTCAATGGATCACTTCAGCTGATAGGCAAAACAATGTGTGGCGACTCACAAATGGACACATGAAAATAAGCCATAGCAGTTTTTTATCAAAATATAAAGTTCAAAATATAACATTCTCATTTTTAACATATCTAATAATAATAATAATAATAATACTGTGGGGACCACTGAGTCATATCGGGGAGAGCACTGGACTAAAGTTACTTGTTGTACCTATACAAAAAAATTAAGATGTTAATTTTGGTTATAAAAAGAAAATAAAAATATTACCTCTATATAATTTTGTATAATATTTTCTAAATATAGTTAATGGCATATGATTTTCATAATTATTATCTTATACATCCATGTATGTACTAATGTAATAAAATCATATAAATTTCAAAATAAATCAATTACTCAAGTTAAAAAATATAGTGAATTAAAACAATCTGCTGTATAGTCTGATAACACACAGCAAAATGTGTTTCTTGCCATTTTATGTATTTTAACAGAAACAGAAATGTATTACTTTTTCGTCAGGAAACCTGCATTATTTCAGCGGCACTGCATGTCTGGAGAAATGGACTTCACTCTGGACCTTACCTGGATGACCAGCACAGCTTAAAGGGTAAAAATAACAAGTACTCTCCAGGGGTCACAGCGCCCTATAAGGGGTCCAGATCCCAAAATATCTGGGGCAGTTCTGAGAGACAGGGTTAAAAAGCATTCTGGTTTTGCCTTTAACAGCTTAATCAACATATATATTTTCATTTATTATGGTTCAATATGCTTCTGCTGACTGAATATTATGGTACCAACAATAGCAGCTCTGAAATGTAAAGCCTAACATGAATTTGCCTGCATAGAATGAAGGGGTACATGGCTTATTACCCCTCGTAGTTAACACAGACTCTTTCTCTGTTTTCCAGATCTACATTTATGATCTCATGTTCAATTCCCCAAAACGATGCATTCTGGGAAATCTTTCTCCATTTCCTAGGGAATGGTGTGAACAATCAAAATGACAGTGACAGGTATGACATGGGCCCACTGGTATATTTCCTGCTCCACAGCTCAAGGCTGGCGCTCCTCTTGCCTCCTGATGGCTTCCTGGTTCTGCGCTTCCTTGTGTCCCACGTGCAATCCTCCGATGGCCGGGAGCTACCGGGGCTGTCAGAGGTCCCCACTTCCTCGGGTGTGTCCGAGTCCTCTGTGATCTCAATGCGTGGCGGATCCATGAGGTCCAGGAGGTTGAAAGTAGACGGTTCAGGCTGGCACATGACGGATGCGTCGGCTGTGTTCTGCCGGACTAGGCCACTTGTCCCAGCCTGCGTCCCCACGGAGACACGATCGGCTGGCGGCCCGCCCAGTCCGCCCTCCCGGCACAGGGTCCACAGGTTGTAGCAGCGTGTGAAGTTGAAGAAGTTACTGTTAAAGGTCTTGAGCTCACCACACACATCCCGTCGCAGCTCCGCAAGCTCGTATCGCATGGCTGAAATCTCATCCTTCCACTGCATGTTGAAGGCTGCCACCATGTTGGCCGACTCCTTAAATGCCTGAATGGCCTGGGGCACAGGTGGCTCAGGGGCTGGAGCAGTGGTCACAGGGACCCTGAATACGGGGGGGGACGTGGGGGGCACTGATACGGCGGTGACCGTGGAACTGGTGCTGGGCTGGCTGCGCGTGACGTCCTCCCTGTGCACTCGGTCCAGCTCCTGATAGGCTAAGGAGCTTGCGTCGTCCTCTTCCAAATTATCCTCATTTAGCAACGAAGTGCCTTCCAGCATATCATATCCCTCTGGAAGACAAATTTAATTATGCAAATAGATGTACACTCAGCTGGGAACAGCTGGAGATTCAGGTGACTGTGAATCAGGTGACTTCTTTCATCTAAGTGAAATACAAACTGCATCATTGGGATTACTCAGTGAAGTACCTGAATCTTATGTATTCTGCCGTATCTATTGCATGTGAGTCAAAATAAGGGATGTTCTCATCTCAGGAAATGGCAATAAAATTTAATTTCTCCTGAATCCATACTTTTTAGACTCTGGATTTCTGTGCATAGTAGCAACAGGTAATGTGCTGTTAGTATTTTAAGTGTTTTAATTCTCTATAAACAATTTGATTGAGAAAAAAAGAATGTGTAAATATTTATTTTTATAGTACAAAAGTATATCAGCTGAATATCTGGGTGGCATAGTATAGATAGAGTGCTTTAGGAGAAGTAGGACTCAAACTGGTATTTAATTTCTGCCAATTGACAGTCTAGTTTAATGCTTAATTTTTTTCCACTTTAAATGTGGCTTCAGTAACCTGCTTCTTTCGGACATACAGTTTCATCCCCTTTCGGCATTTATTTTGACTCACATGTTTTCAATGTGTTTACACTGCCTTCTCACTGTGTAATAGAAACCTCCCCTTACAGGTCTTTCACCTTTCCACTGCACAAAAACAAAATCCACCAGGAAAACACCACCTGACCCCCAGGCCCCACCGTACTCACAAACTGCTCATCATCTTGCAGTTTTGAAATAAAACACCCTGTGTTAAAACAAAAGAAGTTTCATGTAGCGCTAATTTAACCAACGAAACAAACCCTGACTTTGTCATTTAATTTTTTTTTTTTTTTTTTTTTTTATTGTCCAACATTGAGAGCGTGGCTTATTTTTGTGCAACAGAAAAGATGAAAAGGCATTCAAAGCATCCTACGCCTTTGGCCCAAGAGGTAGGTATGAACCCTATTGAACATGTGAGGTCCGTGACATGCACGGTAAGGACCGGTTTGCGCGGGGTTGCCAAGGGGAAGGAGGAATCTGAGGCTGGGGGGAGGGAGGTAAAACAGGGCCAGAAACTCCCCCTGGACCGCTTCTGTTGTGGCTACAATCCCACAGTCAAAGATGGCTGATCACCTCCGCACCGTAACTTAATTCAAACTGGTCCCTCGCCCCACAAGTAACCTTCCGAGATCCCCGCTGTCCCTGAGTACTTTTGAAGAGAAAATTTAAAGAAAAAAAAAAAAAAAAACATCTAATACATCGAGTTCTCACAATATTACTGCAAGTGTGTAGTACCTGGGTAACACCAGAATATTCTGATGAGTGCATTATGAGAACATTATGTGTTGCCCAAGCAGAAAAATTTGGCCCTTGGTCAACAGGCAATTTTCAAGCTCAGGACTGTTTAAATGAATAACAGCTCACTAAACTGACAACAAAACTTACTCAAGCACTAAATTAATCACTACGCATATGAACATCGATTTAGTAATATGTAGGCCTGCTTCAGTAAGCGCTTTAAAAGCTGTTCTTAATGCAAACAGTCCAGCAAAAATGTATACCTTGATATGTTGCATAAAATGCATGAGAACGTTTGTCCACAATTCCTGAATAGTGGTATTCATCGCGCTGAGTCAAACTTTCAATGTTTCCTTTTGGATGATAATCTCAGTGAGGTTCCAACACAATCTGCTACATCTCGAGTGCTCCGTGGTTATATTTCTGCATGCCTCTGCAGGTTTGCAAAAAGGAATGAGATACACGCTTAAGGCAAACATCTCCTTTTCATTGTACCGAAGACTATTTCGGCTCCAGAAATGCCACAGATGTACAGATGGAAACTCACAGATGGATTTGGCACTGATGCGGAACTGGTCTGGAATTGTGGATGTTATTCTTGATCCAGATTAAACAACATATCAGTGCTAGCTTTGTGTTTAATTTCTGCGTTGAATTGCTTTTTGAATAAGGAGTCTAAAAGAAAAGAATGCAAAATCAAACTTGTTATTTGCCCTCGTCCTGGATAAGTTAGTGAAGGTTATAAAGAAACAGATCTGTTTCTATTGAGAAGGCAGTGCAAAAACACACACACACACATATGAATATATATTTATATACATAGAATATTTATATACATAGATATATATAAATATATGTCTGCGTGTGGAAATTAAAATACCTGTCACAGGCACCTGAGATGTTCCCAGCTGTCTCGTCCCTCTGATACTCCTTCCAGAGATTCGCTGGTCAAAAGGGAGGGGGCGTGGCTCTTCTGCATTCGGTGGGAATGGTAGGGCACCGCCCCGTTCAATGGCCTGCTGGCCTTTTTTGTGTTGTGTAAACAATTTTGGATTTCACACCCACTTAATAGGTTGTGCCGAATCAGTTCGAGAATGTCTGAGTTATACTTTGTGGGCTTAAGTAGTGAAAAAGGTCAGTTGGGTCTTTCATCCGGACTTTAGTTTCATTCATTAGTCTTTCTTTCATTTTGCTTTTTCGTTTTCTCGATTTTCATTGTCACAGCCAGCAAAATATCGTAAGTCTCCAGGTTTATTGCATGTCAATTAATTCCTCCCCTCTTTATGTAATGGGTAAAAATGCAAACAGGCTTAATGTCATTTTATAAAAAGATATTCTTTGCAGTGAGAGAACAACAGCGGTACCCATAACTAATTTATTTTCCTCAGAAGCCCACAGCTACAACCCAACAGTACAAGAATAAAATTTATCATGAGGCTCTGAGAACAAGAATTCAGAATTCGGAAAGTCACAAATTCTAGAACTGTGTAACTGAGAGCAGAACCAATTAGGAGCGGAGAGAGATCAAACACAGAGCCCTTTGGGTGAAAGTAATTCAGCTGGCAAGACAGTGGGATTGGAGAACACCCCTCGATCCTCAGTCCTTCAGTCTCAGGTTGGATGAGAGAGATTCTGATCCAGAAAGTCCAATTGAGAACAAAAATATAACAAGATAAAACTCCAGATTGAAAAAAAAAAAAACAAACCCACATTAAAAAAGAAAAAAAAAATACATGTCAGAATTGTCCATCTTATTTATGTAAAAAGAAGGTAATAAATCCAGAATGTAAAAATTTTACATTTGTCACATCATCTTTTAGTACAATGTCAATAGGGTTCATAGCTTTACTCTTTGAGGCATACACACGAAAAACTCTATTAAATCAATATTTTGGGATCAAGGTTTTGTTTGCACAAAGAACTACATAAAGTAGTGTGAAAGAAAATTTGTTTTGAAGAAAAAAAAAAACTTGTGAAATGTGTTGCATAAAACCTAGGAATTCCCTTCATAAAATATAAGGTATCATGTTCATGAGCCCTGAAGTCATTATCCACAACCATAGGGTTTTTATACATCTAAATTTCTTCACTGTTTTGTGTAAAAATGGCACTGATTAACATTCAGGACATATTAATACATCATTTCCAACTCCAACCAGAAATGAACTATAAATGAACCATCCCAAAATTTCAAAATCTTTGTTCAAAAATCACATATACAAAACATGTTATATGAAAGAAACAGGCAGCACGATTAAACGTTTAATAGTTAACCAGGGAAAAAATAGTTTATCTGATTTTATTTGAAAATTTTCTTAAACTTGAATCTTATGTTCCGAGCTATTTGTCTGAATACATTACAGTGCATCTGTTTTAAGAGTCATTACAGTGCAGTTTTTCCTAGGGTTTATGCAACATATTATAATGAATAAATATTTTTCTGACTTCCTCTGGAACTAGTTATAACAAACTATATTCCACGCACACAAGTTTTTGTGCAACCAGCAGCTAACTTTTTTTTCAAAGTTTGGTAACTTACCGTACGTCGGTTAAATGTTTGTTTTTTGCTATTCCCAGTCCTGAGTTCTGCAAGCTTACAAGTCAAGATCGGTTAGAGATGCTTACGTCTAGTGGACAAACAGAGAAGTGGAGACACTCCCGGGACTGAGACACCCTCAGAACTCCTCTCATACAAATTACAGGTCATCCTGAACTAGCTACAGGCTTCAATCTTCACCTGTAATCCCACAAGCTCAACCCAGGCCCTCCCTGTCTTGCATCAAACTAATTCCCATCCTAACAACCCCAGCTTGTTCTTTTTAATCATGAGTCAGATGCAGATTTCAGCTTTGTCAAAGTTCTGTTTCTCCACATGCTCGGAGCAACGGCGTCTCTGCTCACGCATGCCGTGTGACAGGTGTGTGGCGTGAGGGAAAATGTGAGGTATGGCTTCCATTAGCTGTTCTGCGTGAACCCCCACTGGCCCCACACATGTCCAGTCAAACGCCCCTAGAGCGATGCATGGATCATGCAAAAAAACCAAATAACTGGCAAGCAAACGCTCATCATCACTAGGAGAACACTGCAGCAAAAACAAGGAAACCAAGAAAGAAAAGAAAAGAAAAGGGCAAAAAGATAAAGGAAACACTCACTCTGACATTTCTCAAGCACAAGGGTACCCCACTGTACATATGTATGTATGTTAAGTATGCACACATGTATGTATGACAATATGTATTCTAAGCCTTCTTTCTTTCGTTTACGGGGGGAAGGGAGGGGGGGCGCGGTTTGAAGCATACTGTTACCTGTTGTGGATCTGAGAGTTGAAGTGACAGTGGAGGATGTCATTGAAGGAATGCAGTCGTCATCTTGGGAATACCCAGCCTGAATAGCACGCAGGTAACTGTGGCTTCGGGTGCGGAAACAGCCCGGCAGGTCCAGGGCTTCCATAGCCTGGGACTCTACTTCACTAAAAACGGACTCGCAAACTGATTCAAACTGGCCATTGATCTCAGTCTCACTCACCTGAGAGACAAAAACAGGAATAGCAGTCCTTAATTTTTCCTCTTCCTTTCTCTCTCTGATTCTGACTCTTCCCCTTTGTGCAGTAGACATGAAGGAGGGTTAGCAGAAAAATGTACCACAGAAGCCGCATCGTTCAACTTCTCAGTGGGATTATCGCTAAATTTGTGGTCATATGAAAGAAAACAGAACAAAACAAAAATGAACTAAATCAAATGAAATTAGCATTTGAATGTGGTATACTGTTTTTAGAGTCACTAACCCATTGCAGGTCATCACAGAGGATTGTATGACTACAGGCAAAAGGGGAAAGCAAGTTTCAAAAAGACAGTGCAAGACAAAGATGCATTACAAGTTAACTTACAAAAGTGCAATATTCCCTCTAGTATTGCAACTTCAGGATGGTAAAGATGAACCCTTTTTGTTTCGCCAATGCTGTGCAAAATGGGCACATCAAGACGGTTGCGATATTAGTAGGGTTAAGAAATAGGGTTAAAGCAACTGGTAAATTAACAAAACAACATAATGAGGTGTAGAGAAACTGAAAGTCAGGGAAGTTAAGCTACAACTAAATGCTAACAGTACAGCATACATATCCCGTACAACAGAACAAAGTCCAAGAAACCTGTCAATGTTCCACTATCACAGTATAACTGAGGACTCACTGAACGCTGAGATGAGCTGGAGATAGAAGCACTCTTTTCAAATACCTTTGTTTGCATCTGAAATCTTGAAAATGCTCAGACTTACATCCTAGCTTATAGTGAAGCTACTGCTCAGCTGAGAATGTACTACCACTGCCAGTGTTTGGCAACTAAGGGAAAGAATGGTTCATGATTGCTGCAATAACTGTGCCATGGAATATGGTGATGCTGTGCGATCACTGAATGTTTAAATATTATACATAGATCATAGATCATGTGTCCATATCCTGACCCCTGAGAATAGAAAACTGGTCATAATAAACGCATTGCAACTGAGCAGTTTTATATTTTCAATGTGGAATTTACTAATGTTAGTTAACTGGGTTCATCTATACCTATTTTACATCATGCAAAAATTGCAGAACTAGGAATATACTTTTTTAATAATTGCACAATATTCATTCAGCTCTAAAAAAAGGACATTGTTCCAGTGCTTACCTCACTTAGAGACTTGATCCTCTGCTTAAATGTATATATTACTGCAATTAGTAGCAAAATAATCAGTAAAATACGGAAGATTCAATTTTAAATTCTTAGGGTATTTGGTTTCAATAATGCTGCTTAATTTAGAGGTTTGCTGAACTAAACCCACTCTATAAGGTCATAGTCTCTGACCACTGCCAAAGACCTTATTCTTGCAATGGAAATGAAATTATAATTAAAAATGATCCATGGGAGCATAACCACTGAGTCCCTTCACTTTACAACACATCGTGCCCAAAGGCCCAACCCTGAAACTAGCCTAATGATAAACAGTGATGTGATATTGTGCACCTGAACAAATCCTGGACACGGTGACCACATTACCCAATCTTGGAATAACTGATGTTTGCCCAGTTTGCATTGCAACATTCATATTTGATCCTGAATGTAGCCCTTGGTTTGAGCACGATTCAGCCAGAAAAGGCTATTGTCTCCTTCAAAATAAAACTTAATGAATCATTACATTCAAAAAAGCAGAAATTTTACAGTAAAATGAACAATTAAGTTCGACAACATTTTTTCACATGGCTAGCAAATACTAGTTTTTAGCTGCATATCGTACAGAGAAACGCACGCATTTTAAACTACGAAATACTGTATATTGTGAGGCAATTCATATTAAAGCTACAGCTGAGGTTTACAGCGTATTCCTTCGCAGACTTTCGGTACACCTGAAATTTCAGTGTCAAATCCATTAGCATATTCTAATAAAATATATTATAGAGTAAACTTAATTAAATTTGTTAAATTTTGTAGATTAACTGACAACAGCTGTATTCTTCATATACTGACCATAGTTAATTAAACTGTATATTATTTTACTAGAAAATCAGGACAGGCCATAACATCTTATGATTTAACATGTATCATTAATTTCTAACCACCAGCAATCTATAATCACTTGGAAAATGTCAGCCTAATTCCTGGATATAAAGCAGAGTAAATAATAATGAGATTTAATTGACTGGGAGCTTCATTGCAGTTTTTTAGTGGTTATACTGTATTTCTTTCTAAAGCACAGGCTCAACCAGACCAAAACATTACGACTACAGTCGACAGAAACAAAGGACCCCCCCCAAACCCCTTGACAAACTTTCCACCACACACTGCTATTTTTGCAGATACAAAGTAACCAGACAGAACAATATTACATCTAACCATTCACACCAAAGCACTGGTTTGTTTGGAGACTAGAACACCAGGATCATTTCAGGCCACCATGCTGGATGGGATTTCTAAAAGTACAACAACAAAAACTCAGGTGTAGTGTCGTACTGAATAATTTGTAAATATGCGGCAGGCTGTCTTCAGTGCCACCCCATTCAATATGCTCACGGCCAGAGGTTTGCTTCGGAAGGTGGGGCTGGGCCGGGACTGGGGCGGGATCGGGGCGGGGATTGGGCGGGACTGGGGTGGGACTGGGGCGGGGTTCAGCAGAAGTGGGTGCAGGGCCGGGTGGGGTCAAACAGACCCTCTCACTCACCTGGCTAACGCAGCTTGCCTGACTGAGGGTGCTGACTGCTCGCATGTAGCTCTGGTTCCGAGAGCGGAATGGAGGGGGGTTATATGTGGTGGCGGGGTCCAAGGTGACGCCAGGATGGGGGCGCATGTCTCTTGCAGCTTGCAGGTGGTAGCTCTGGCTGAACAGAGACAGAAATAAAATGAGAACAGGACCTGGGACTCTCCCCACAACCCCATAAAATTATTCTCACATTCTCAAAAAAAAATTCAAATTAGTGCAGAGGTTAAAGAAAGACTAGTGAGTCCGTGAGTTTTCTTGTAAAGTATATTCTTAAAAGTACATAGGCATGGCAAAGCTTGATTTCTTACACTCGGAATCCCTAGAGACACATTCGTATCGTAAGGGGAAACAGTTATGGCTTTGCTGTGTAATGAAAAACTAAGAAGGAATTCAGTCTGTTAACTATGTTCCTATCATGCTGGATGCCATAACGCTTGATCCAGATCCATATATACATATATATCTCTGAATAAAGAGGTAAGAATCTGGTTTTATGTGATTTTTAACACTTTCCTGAAGCCGATACAGGTATGCACAGCTTTACTGCGTTTCGGGCAGTGACGGACCGCATATACGACGGTGGTCCCATAAAAATATAACGGACTGAAAAATTCCTCTCGAAGAGCGACATCGTAGCCGTTGTATGGGTCGTAACACAATGCATCGCTCACATGGTGTTTTAAGCATGTTTTGTAAACAAACCAACTGCGCTGCCAGACATATGAAAGTATAGCACATACGACTGATGTATAATACATAATAGTAATACATGATAATGATAATAAACAACTGTTACTGGTTTATGTGTTTACTGTACAGTAGTTTTTATTGTTATTTTAGAGTGTACTGTTTCTACTTTAAAAAGTTCCGTAATGTAAGACAGTACTGTACGCTCCATGGTGTTCACTCAGCGAATAAGTCGAACTGCGTTCACAGAACGTAACTCCGTCGTTACGTGGCGCATACCTGTATATACATAAATATAAAGCAATTAAACGCCCTGTTTTATGCAATGTTATGACACTTTCTGACAGAGCAACCTGTCTGCTAGAAAAGTGTTGCATTCATGACTGCCCTGTTTCTGTGAGTGCGGATATTGCGCTTCTGCAGAATGCTGCATTGTCTCACCTGAGCAGAAAATAGAATAACAAGAAATCATCTCCCCGGTCAAGTATTCCTACCCCATGATTCTGTATGAATAGCTTAGTAATGCAAATAGTAAAATGCGCTGTTACTAGGTTGGGGAAAAATGAGGATGTTTTTGAAGGCCAACGTGGAAAAAAGCGATAACACCGAAATGAAGTACTACAAATAGACCCTAGAGCCACTGTGCAGATCAAGCACATGAAGTATTGACAGTTCAGTGGGATTTTCTCAGTGTGACTGAATTTACTAGTACTGTGTATAGCAAGGTCCCATCAATTCTGCTGCAGCAAAGGGTGACACAGGTCAGTATACAGTTAAGAAAGAATCATGTCCAACAGTACAAGGGCATGAGATCAGTGTGGCTGCGCTGAAATGGCATGGTTTTAGATATAGCAACTTTTAAAATGGCCCTCACGGAGTGTACAACAACTTATAATTGAATAATCTTTCAGAGACAGATAGGATATTGCACTTGTGCAAGGAGCTGCAAATGCCCATCATGGAAGAGATTTCAATAATAAAATAATAAGAATCATATTTATGAATTCTGTTTGTTTGGAAAATAACAGGACGAACAAGTATCATAATACAGTTGCTTAGTGAAGCTTGGTCATTGTTATGAATGGAAGAACAATAATTAACTTCTGACCTGAAGAAGTGCATCTATTAGCAGTGAGATGAAAGACTAATTGCCAGATGCTATCCTGGGAATTTACAAATGCACCTTATGTTTGTCATCTGCATGAATTGCATCTTTTAAAAAGGGTATCCACAGCTCAAAAGAAGATTTTTTCAAACACCCAAATTTACTAGAGTAAGCTTAATTCTCCCTAGGGTGTATTTTCCACATAATTAATCTTGACATCCACAGATCCTTCGCTACACATTACAATAACAATCACTGCTTTCTAAATACATCTTTGACTATGCATTCATCTTGCTCTTGGCACTGTCAGCTTTCTGTCTGAAAAACTACTGCTGGTAACTAGCTCTAAGATCATTGTTATAAATACTGTGAGTCTGTCAAGTTTGTTTAAATGACCTTGAGAGAATTACTATGAATTAAAGGTGGCACAGTGAGTTGTTTTGCCACCTCACAGTGCCTGACTTTTTTGGGCATAGGTTTGAACCCAATTCAATCTGTATAGAGCGCACAGCTGTGTAGAATCCATATATGTTCTCCCCATGTCTGCGTGGGTTACCTTCAGGTACTCTGGTTTCCTCCCACAGTCAAAATACATGTAGTAATAGTGAAGCGTACACTTTAAATTGCCTGTCGTGTGTGAATGTGTACATGTGTGGCTATCCTGCGGTGCACTGGCATCCCATCTAGGGTGTACTCCACCAGACTTGCATCTAGTGCTTCCAGGATAGGTTTCGGGCTGCTGTGACCCTGATCGGGACAAGCGGTTAAAAAAAGTGAGTGAGTGAGAACTTATTGACTCACAAAAGGAAAGAGGAAGAAGCTAAAAATAACCCCTCCTTCACATAACCAGGAGCCTACAATATAGTGAAAAATTGTAGCTAACAAGACACCTTGGTTATATATTAGGCACCCAGTCAATACTGTAAGCTGCAGTATGATTGCTAAGCTGACTGTATAACATACACTTACACTCTGCTTGATGTTATTACCTTGATTTAAATAAAACTGGACGAGAACAACCACCTGAAGAACTGCAGATTAACAAGTCCTCTGTGGCCCCTGCTGCACAGGTACACAGCACAAAATGATAGGCTTCAGTGGTTTTAATGAGAAAGGCACAGGTTCCGACAGTTCCACAATAAGCATTATGATGTCTTGGGCCCAGTAACACAGTATGGACTTTATTGTTATCTATTCATTTAGCTGACATGTTTCTCCAAGGCGACTGGCAGTGTGAAGATTGTATATTTTTTCATGCGTTCCTACAGCTGGGAAATTTCAGTGGAGAAATTCAGAGAAAATACCGTACTCAAGGGTGTCATAGTGGAAGTGGGAGTCCAATACTAGGCCTGCAGAGTGCAAGACAGGAATTCTAACAATACCTTACCTGCACATACTAATGCTCTCCAAATACCTTTTGACAATTATCAGTTTTTTAAAGGATGATTAATACCAACAACAAAAATAATGAAAATGAGGATAAAGAACCTTTCTCGACTAACAGTAGAATACAAAGTAATTAAAGCTGCATTAAAAGAAAATTATGTTTTTACACTGTATTCAGAAATGATGAACATTATGGAAATTAAACTTGGGAGTGAACTATTCTTGCTGCATTACCTTGTAGTTTTACAAAATTAAATGGCCTCAGCCACAACAATGCAACACAAAGAGAAGTGACTGCAAGATGATAAGGATGTACAAAATGCAGAAACAGGAAAACACAGCAGTGGCATAATGATGCTGGAACACAAAAATGACAGTAATTAGGGGGAAAAATCAATTTTAAGATAACATGATGCAAAAGGATCAAGAGAAATTATTGCGATGGGATTTTAACAAAAACAAATTAAAGTCAAAAGAAATAGTTGGTTTTGAAACAGGATGAGGAAACCAAAGAACAAATAACAATAACACAAAACAAAAGAAGCATAATGACAGTCATAAAGTGGTGATAAAAGGACTGAAACAAAAGGTCTCGACATTTCTTCAACACAGCATCTAGCCAACAGACGTTGCAGGCATCCACCCCAGATCTGTGTATCTGCCACCATTTGAAGTTTTTCCTTCTCCCTAAAGCATATCCTGATACAAATGCCAGAAGTAGAGCAAAACACAGCAGACATCTAAATTCACTGCAGAGTGACCTCATCAGACCAGAGATCCAGAATCACACAGGGCAGACAAGATCCTTCCTCTGCAGCCTGCTCAGATTCTCGCATTTTACAACTAACTACGGCCCAACAGCAAGTTACTACTCTATACAGCTATTATTAATATCGCCAATTAAGTATTATACATTTGCTACATATGAGCACTATAGCTTTGCTTTAAAGGTCACTGTAGATTATACAGAACCTGTCATTCAACAGCAACTGTGTAAAACATTTCCTATTTTTTTTTTTTTTTTTTAAGAAATAAGAGGTAGAAATTTATAATAGGGAAATTATTACCAATTGTTCCCCTGCTAGGGGGATGCAGTGGTGCAGTGGGTTGGACCGGGTCCTGCTCTCCGGTAGGTCTGGAGTTCGAGTCCCACTTGGGGTGCCTTGCAATGGACTGGCGTCCTGTCCTGGGTGTGTCCCCTCCCCCTCCAGCTTTATGCCCTGAGTTGCCAGGTTAGGCTCTGGTCCCCCGTGACCCCATATGAGATAAGCGGTTTAGAAAATGTGTGTGTGTGTGTTTTCCCCTGCTACAGTGACTTCATGGCTATAGGGAACATTATACAAAATCAGCAGAGTCAAGGATACATTTAGGAGTTTCACAGATGTAGTAACACATCATTTAGCCTGGAAAATGTAATCCCTTCTGCTGTCAGACACATAACCTGACTGAATTACAGCTTTTAAGTAGTTGAGAGTAAAATAAAATCTGGTAGATTTGGTCGAAATTCAAGATGTAGAACCTTTGCATTTCTCAAAATATCCACAATACTCCACGACCTTTCAAAACATTTTATGAAAATTAGGGAATAATACGCAGCATGACTGAGCTCCGCTTGTGTGGTTGCCAGGCAACGGCAGATGATGAATGTCCGAATTATGTACACTCAGACACATTAGCGCCACGTGGTTGGCAGCAGGGAGGTGATGGCAAAATGAAGTGCTGCAGCAGCCACAACATCAAAAGACTGCTTTTAAAATGGAGCAAGTGTCCCAGTTTGACAAGAAGACAAAAACCAGCTGTATAAAAGATTTTCAACCATTTACTACGCTTGCACTGCTACTATTGCCTTTAAATGTCTTTCTCCTTTGTTCATGAAACCTCTAAAAGAGATTTAACATTAAAGTTTGTGAAGCCTGTTGATAGCAAAGATCAGTCTCAAGAGTAATATGGCTCTAAGTTCCAATTGTGCTCTTATAAAGATTGCAGGATCTGCCTATTTTTGTTGTGTCCAACCACTTGATTAATGAAAATCACTACTACATAAGATTTCATGGTTGAGGAGATGAATCAGCAGCCAGCTGGAACACGTCCCAGTCAGTCCATCGGTCCACACCTGTAAAATCTGGGTGAAGTTGTTTTCTGTCCAAACCATAACTTTAATTAATGTATTGAGCTCTGGGAAACAACAAAACTTCTCAGACCCTGTAGCTCTCCAAAGATGAGAGGTGTGACTGGATACTTCTGCTGAACTGCACTGCCTCTGCAACCACATTTCATTAGACTTAAATAAAATATTGGGGATCTGGATGCAAATCTACAGTACTGAAACATGTGGTAACCCATCACTTTCTTCACTCTTTGGTGCTTACTGCTTATCAGGAAGGATAGTCTATGTCATTTTTTCATGCAGCTGACACATTCCTCCAAAACAGCTTACAGTTTTCAGCTACTTAAAGTTATTTACCCCGTTTTATTTCTACGGGAGCTACCCTTCAAGGGTACTGCAGCAGAATGGGGATTCGAACCTGGCTCCACTGAAAGCAAAGGCAGCAGCCCAAAGGACTACACTACCTGCATAAGAAGACACCACAAAGGAACTCACACAGTGCTGCACTGTATGTAAGACACTACATCACATAGGACTACATAGTAGTGCAGGAGACAGTACAACTCACATTGCAGCAGATCGCATAGCACATCACACTGTCCGGCATATTGCACTCTACAGTACAGCACAGAATACACCACGCTGTCGCTAGCTTACCTTTGGGAGTCTATGTGAGGTCTCTGCACGATGGACTTGAGTGCAAGTGCATCGGGTCGGACAGACTTTTGGGGCGAGGTTTTGGGGCTGGTGTCAGACTCGCCACTCTCGTCATCTCCCATGGCTTTCACGTAGCTGCTGCTGCGCATCCTCCTGCAGGGGATCTCCTCATCCTTGTCGATCCCTGGGTAGCCGCCCCATTCATCCTGGGGCACCTGCGTAGCACATAAGCACACATCAACAACAAGGCCACGTGCTGATGTACCACAGGGGCCAATTTAACCAAAATCGCCAAGACAGTTGCCAAAGTTCATTTCTCAATAGCCAGATTATTTGCAAGCATAGTACAAGCCCAATTACCCCAAAACTGCCACAAAAGCTGATTCACGGCATAGAGACAGTTCTCCAAGAGGGGCTGGAGTCGTATGATCCCAGGCAAAACACTGCACTCCCGGCTTCTGCCTCTGCTTCTTGATAGGCTAATTAGCGACGCTCTCTGGATGATTTAATTCAGCAGCTATGCCTTACTTTTCTCCAGGCAAAGTACAGTCGCTCTAGTTTTTGTTTCAAAGCCAGTGTTACTTTCTTCATTTTTCAGACCTCAAAGAGGTGAACCCCTTAAGCAGACAAAGGCTGCTGCTGTTCCATCAATTTGTGGAACAGTGTGATTCCAACCCTTTGCATTCATGAGCAAAACCATCACTGTTTATGAATTTACAGAAATTCATCAAGCAAATCATCTCCAGAGCTGTGGCATCATGGGATGTGCATATACAAACAGAAGAGTTGGCCATTGCCACTAAATAATGCTACAACATGACTCTGTGTTAGTACATAACTTCTCTGTAGGATGCCTTTTTCGGTAGATATAACTTTTTGTAAGAAAAATAAATTTGTGATTTTTTTTTTTTTTTTAACTTCTTTTGCACTGTGCTGACTCATACACAGCCATATGTGTTTGTGCAAGTAAGAGAGTGAGAGAAAGAAAAGAGCAGGCAGTGAAGATGAGGGAAAGTGCGTCATTAAGATGTCAAAGTGCACCTTTAGACATGACATATATTCAGTTTCTCAGGACAGTATGGGTGAACTAGTACTAAAGCACAAAAGACAAGGCTGTGAAATGTAACTTATGTCCAGTATAAAACCATTCATATAAAAGCAATAATAAATTCTCCTGTCACGCAGTACATAAAGGTCATCTGTCTTATTCTTAAAATGAGCTTCAGCTTTTCACATATTCTAAGTCAGTTGGTAATGGGGGATATTGTTTTCAATAGATTTTTTTTTTTTCTGGAAATGGAATTAAACTTCAGTTAAATTCAATTCAACGTATTTTTACTTAACAGGCTGTCTCAGCGTGTATAATCTAACTCGGGAATTTAAAAAGTAGACAGAGATGCAACAAGTAACAATATCACCAACAACCAAAACTTTAAAAACCTTGAAGAAGGTCAGCCAAATGAATGAATAAAAAATATCTAGAAAAAATAGCCAAGGAAAAAATAATCAATAAAGAGAAGGCATTTAAGTCCAGGGATCCAAATTTTAAAGCCAGTCTAAACACCATTCTAAGATTGGTTCACTGCACACCTGTTGGTGTGGAAAGTTCCTTTGCTTCTTGAGAATTGAGTGGCTGGCAAGGAAAGCTTTGATAAAGTGTCATTGCAATGCAAATGAGACCCTATGCTCTAGACCTGAACCTGTGGAAATGATTCAGTGATGGCACTCAGTAGAATGAAAAGAACTATTTTGTATTGCTTTACACATTAGACAAATTGTTTATAGCTTCACTATATTTTTTTTGTCAATAACGTACCCTAGTAATTTAACTGTTAAGACAGAAAGCAATCATTTTTTGCAGCCTTGTTTTCCTTTATTTCTTACCTTGAATCTATAAAATTTTGCTTATCTGCAGAAAGTATTAAAATTCAATCTTTTATAGTAATAATAAGATCCATTCATCTGTTTCTCTTTATTGAGGTTTTACTGATTAGTTTGTCTGCTTCACTTGTTTAACGCAACTATTAAGTGTGAGTGATGAAACTAATTTTTAAAGGGGAAAACATCCCTGCTTCTGGACTCTCAACAGATTCATCTTCTTTTTCCCTTTTCATTTCATTTTTTTACACCTCTAGATTAATTTTAGAGGGATGTAGGCAAGTGTGTAGGTTGTAGCCATAGTAACAAGAGATGAGCTAGAGACAGGATTATGTTTTTTTTGTTGTTTTACATATGGAATCACACTGCTGTGCATCTCTGAGTGAGAAGCATTTGTAGATCTACCCATTCAAAGCAAACCCCACTCCAGACCCTTGTCATCTCTTACCAGAGCTACCGTAACTTCCCTCTGGGCAGCAGTCCAGAACACACAGCCAGTTACAGTGAAACAGCTCCATGGCTTCAGTTGAAAGCCTCATCCCTACGATGGGGCACAGTTGCACCACAGAAAAGCTAGTGCTCTGCCCCCGTCTTTGGCATTTCCCCTGCTTTCACCACCTTTTCAGCATACACTTTTCCTTTCTTTACACCGAGAGCCCAGGACCCATAACCCATATTCTTAGAAGCATGAGGCTGCAATTTACATTCTTAGTGAAAAAAGTTCCCTATAGTTTACCTGCTGAAAGACAAGTATGCCACTTTTAGCCAGTAATGTACAGTTAGTGGTGGACTGTACAGCCTGAAACACAGCTGCACTGCACCAGTACCACCGAGAGATTGTCTTTCCACACTTTGTTAACAGCAAGAATTCACACACAAGTGTGACAAAACACTTTATTTATCTCACACATTTTGCATTGCACCTGGACACATCATCAGTGACAGAACCTGGAGTTGTAGGGGTTTCCTTTCAAGAAGCACAGCTTAACCAGTTCCTCATACCTCACCATCATTCTTTCACTAATCTCTTCCATCCATTCTTCCTAAGGAATTGTAAGCTATAATTTTCCTTGCTTAGAAGCAACATGATGCCTAGCCTCAAAGAGGTCTCTGTCACAGATGCTGCAAACTTTAGCTGCCCACCTAGCTGAACTGTCAGTCACCAGTCTTGTACAAAACAATTAGCCCCAAACTCACTGCGGATGATGACAAATGGCTGCTTGCCAGCCAGAAGGTCCTACTGTGTGCTATCTACACACAGATAGACTTCCACAGCCTTGAACATCTGGTCAAGGCACCCTTGATAGCAGCCCTCCTTTTGTGCTCTTGGGCAACTGCTGAGGACATGCTCCAGTGATGCTCTCTTTGAACATAATAGGAATGGTGGCGAATCAAGTTTTCCCCAACTGTACAGGTTGGATGGACTAAGTAGCATATTTTTAACTGCCTAGTCAAGAACTTAATATGGTAGGCTCTGTTCTCTGGAGCTCTGTCCACAAAATTTTTACATCGAAGCACTTTTTCCCAAGCTTTGTCCATGCTCATTGCTTGCTGCATTCCTTCCATCCCAGCCATACCTTCTTCCTCCACTGTTACTCCACCTAATCCTGTGTAAACTCACATCTCACCTTCCCCTGAACCATGTCAAATCACTCTATGATCTTTTCATATTGGAATACTTCAAAAACTTGCTTTTTCAGAAGTCACCATGCCAGTGACCACTCTGCACTAAAGATGGGACTCTACCTACCCCACTGCAACCAGAACAATCTACTACTGGCATGATATGCTACATCCAAACATGTAACTGGGATTTTTTTTTAATCTTTAATCACAATACTGGGCTTAACTTTTCTTATAAAGTTCATTTCAACAATGTGCTATCGAAAGAAATATCAAGCCATTGTTAACCTACAGGAACAAAATTAAAGTTCTGAATAAAATTTTTATACAATGATGTAAATAACATACTGTCACTGATAACAATATGTCTGTCAAAGACAAACAGTATTACACTAACATATTTCGCTGACAGTTTTCTCTAAAGCAACTTAAAATGTTAAGCTATTTACAGTGATTTACCAATTTAAACAGCTGGCCAATTTTACTGAAACACTTTAGGGCACATACCTTGCTCAGGGATGCTACAGCTACAGTAGAAGGGGGGTTGAATCTGTGACCTTTGGGTCCAACGGGAACAGTTCTAACCACTACATTACCAGGTGTTCTACTAAAAGTGATGGATCAATAGGTAGATGGATGGATGATTGACACAGTCAGAATAACATAATTCAAGCTCTGTTCATAACATCCTAAGAAATGAAGAATCTTGTTCCAGAGTAAACTGAAATTACAATGTTGATTAAACCATAAAATATACAATACGTGTTAAGTATGTGTTTGAAGAGATTAATCTGAAAGCACCACAAGAGCACGAGCTTATTATGGCATTTATAAGGCAGAGAAACCAGCAGACCAATACATACAGCACTGTGGAGCAACCTGCACGTGGCACACAGAGCAGCAGTGGGAGTGCTCCATTATGCCTTGCACATGCTACATGTCTGCTGCTATGAAAGGAACTTGTCTGCATCATTTCTATACACTACTATTCTGGGAACTGGTACTTGCTAGAAGTGAGCAAGCGCAGATACTTCTTATACACCTCTTTCAGTTCTTTGCCTTAGAGGCACCATTTAAATGATAACAGCAGTAACAGGAAGCTGAAGAATAATGAAACACAGTTCAAACCTAAAAATAAGGAAAAAAAAAAGATCTTATTAATTGTTTCATTGATCCAGTCCTTATGAATCCCCATTAGGGTCTACGCTCTTATTTTTAATTCTTTAAAGACTAATACAATGATATGAAAGACAAGGAGTGCATGTAAAATGCTAACGAGTAATCCATTATTTCTGAGAAAACAAAACCATCAGTCTATATAGCAATAGAAATGGTAATTTAATCAATAAACAGAATTGGAAAGAAACAAAAAAAAAAAAAAGACTTATTAATGTGTAAATTTAAAGTTAACAATTTTTCTTTACATTTTTTATTGCTTTTGTATTTTATTAGTTCTCGTGTTTTTACTTTGGTTACTACACTTAACATGTTTCTGCTTTTACAAGAGGCAAATATAAGCAACACTTTCACTGGTTATTAAAAGAATGTCTGTAACCTCATTAGTCAAATCAATTAATCAATTAATCAAACATTTGTAGCTATACCATGGCATTTCTCCTCCTTCAATAGATATAAGTGACACTTTCAGTGATCATTAAGTATACATTTGAAACCTCACTAGTCAGTGACCGATATCTGGTCCCACCCTGCAGCACTCCTTCTCCGTAGCTTTTTCTTTCAACATCATCCGCATTTTTTAAATTGGCAACAGCAATGGAATAAGTACCAGGGGTAATTAGATGACTTGATGGCGTTGACTTACTATGGTGACTATAGCTGCACACACGATTTTCATTACATTTACACTGGCATTTATTCATTTGGCAGATGCTTTTCTCCAAGGCAACATGAAACCTAGAGTATACAAAATAACATTCTACAGCAAAGAGTTTTAGATACAACCATGATTATCAAAGTAGAACTAATTTGTCTGACACCACCAATTTGTGGGTATGCATTCCTCAAGCAGCTGCAGACTGAAGTGGAACTCATCAACACAACAGAGCAATTTCATACACATGTTAACACATACACACAAAAAGGGCAATTTAGATTTCCCACTTCCCATGTGTACTGACGGAGATCACCTGCAGGAACATGGGGAGAACATGCAAACTTCACACACACTGAGCAGGGATTTAATCTATGTCCATTTATGCAGCCCAGAAGCTGGGAAGCACTAGACTCAGAACAATGCGTTACAACGTGCAAGGTGCCGGAGACAACTGCAAAGGGTATTGCTGACAAGAGGCTTCAGGCTATGACAAACGAAGCAGCCCATTTTCTAGCAGCTTGATGCACAACAAATGAACACAGAGGATCCAGCATGTAAGGCAGGAATTGAGGGAATTGTGAACTCAGTTCAGGGTGGTAAATAAGGAGGAAAGAATAGCACTGGAGGAGTTGACATGCATTCTTAGGCAGAGACTTATGCCTCTACAGATGGCTTCTGGTGATAGCAAAAGATTGGCAGTTCAAGGTTGATTTAGGAAGGCAACTTAGGTTTCCATTCACTCTGGAAGAGGTATCCCTGAGACCAGACATTGTGCTGCTGTCGGAAGCCTCTACACAAGTCACCTTGTTGTCACCTTGCCAGAGTTCGTTGAGAAGAATGGATGGAAGAGGTTAATGAAAGAAAAATTCGAAGGTGCAAGGAACTGATACAATGGTGCTGATGAAAAGGCCGGACAGCAAAGCTATTAAAGTAGGCTGCAAGAGTTTTGCTCAAAAGTCTTTGTATAGGGCCATTAGTATTTTGGGTATCACAGGCAGTCAGGAGGAGAAAGAAGGCTATAGTTACTGAGGCTGCGGAAGAGACAGTTACATGGCTGTGGATCAGGAATCGAGGGATTAACGTAGTGCTACCTGGATGCTGGAGTCTCATCAAACCTGGTTAGATCACTTGAGCATGCAGTCTGATGCTGAAAGATCCAAAACTTCCAGTCACAACAGGTTACACCACTGACATGTCCAGGTGCATCTCAAGATGTATGATATAAATAAAAGGTAACATTGAGACAATAAGCAAGCCTCCATGCCTGCTGTCAACCATTCTGCCACCACTTGCAAAAATACCAGCTGTTATACTGAAAGATATAATGATTGTAATTATGTAAGCATTACAGGTCCTTTCAGAGAAAATTATGAAGCTCAGGTAAAAGTTAGCTTGAGAGAACCACTGATAATGTTGGAGGGTAAAATCTAATGAGGGGAGGGTAGTTCCAAATGTTCAGTTCATAACCAGGAAAATTCTAAACATAAAAAATGGGAAAAATGGGAAAAGCAGAGAAAAAATGCCACTTTGTATATTACTGTGTCTAGTGTTGCACACACACACTCATTGTCTGAACCGCTTGCCCTATACAGGGGTCGCGGGGAGCCAGAGCCTGGCGCGGCAACACAGGAGGGGGAGGGGACACACCCAGGACAGGACACCAGTCCTTTACAAGGCACTCCAAGTGGGACTTGAACCCCACACCCACGGGAGAGCTGGACCCAGGCCAACACACTGCACCACTGTGCCACCACACCCCCTACCTTGTGTTGCAATGAGTTTTCATTTGTTTTATCAAAGATCCTTTGATTTTGATTTTTAAATAGATTTATAGATTTGTCACACAAAATTTCATTGTATTGCATACAATAACAATAAAGTATCTTATTTTTTGCTTGATATTTTGAATGTTTGATTTAATTAATGATTAATGGATTACGGATTTGCTTTTTAGAAGTCAGTCCTTGCCATCCATAAGAGCAGGGCCTGTTTCCTACTGTTAAGCTCCCTCCTAATTACAGAGGCATCAGTTTCAATATGAGCTGGGGAGAAACTGTCCCTTTGTCCCTCCAATCACTCACTTTTATAACTGTGAACACCAGGAGTGTCACAGCTCTTCCCGATAATTTTCTGTAACGTTTTCCGACTGCTAGGAGAAGAAATGAAGTGACTGATGGTTTGTTTTGCTTCCCTAAAGGAAGATGTCACCTCCTTTGCCTTGTTCAATGCTCTCTTTTTCTACAGTATCACATCACATAACAAAACAAAGTATTGCTGCAACTGCTGAGGCTGAAGCATGCCGGTGTAGCCCAGCTGGACTGAAGTGTGCTGAGACAAGTTAGCGAGGACTGAGGTTGTAGAATCTTTCCACAAATCCATTTTCCCTCTTGGCTACAGCTATATAGGAAGTGAAAGCAGAGAAGGAAGAAAGTTTCCCTTCCAGCATCACATGGAGTGTTTTTTTTTCCCCATTGACATCCTCTGTTTCCTGATATATTTGCCTCCTGTACACATCAGTGAGCATCACCCACCTTTCTCACCCCATTGGCAACTTCAAGGCAGGTGAGAAGGCATCCCTAAGAACAGCAATGGCCAAATTGCCCCAGGCCATCAGAGAGGCAAAGCACGCACACGGCCAGAGAATCCACAACCATTTCCATGACATGGCAGTGAGGAAAACCATCCCACCTCCCAATAACCAGGTGCTGTGTCTTACTACGGCCAATGTGAGGAAAACTCTACGTAGAGTCAACCCACGGAAGGCTGCTGGACCAGACAACATTTCTGGCAGAGTGCTCAGAGGATGTGCAGACCAGCTGGCAGATGTTCTCACTGACATCTTCATCTCCCTGAGCAGCACTGTTGTTCCAACGTGCTTCAAGGCCACCGCCATCGTCCCTGTGCCAAAGAACTCTTCAGTGTCCTGCTTCAATGACTACCTTCCCATCGCACTTACACCCATCATCATGAAGTGCTTTGAGAGGCTCATCATGAACCACATCAAGATCCTGCTGCACCCTCACTGAACCCCCTGCAGTTTGCATATCATCCCAAGCGCTCAACAGACAACACCACCGCCCTCCATCTAGCCCTCACACATCTGGACAAAAAGGACACGTACATTTGAATGCTGTTCATAGACTTCAGTTCAGCATTCAATACAATCATCTCTCAGCACCTGATTGGAAAGCTGAGTCTGCTAGACCTAAATACCTCCCTCTGCAAGTGGATCCTAGTCTTCCTAATTGAGAGCCCTCAGTCATGCTGGATCAGGAACAGCATCTGCAACACCACCACACTGAGCACTGGCGCCCTCCAGGGCTGTGCGCTCAGTCCACTGCTGTTCACGCTGCTGACTCACAGCTGTGTAGCAATGCATAGCTCAAACTACATTATCAAGTTCACCGATGACACGACCGTGGTGAGTCTCATCAGCAAGAATGATGAGTCAGCTTACAAAGAGGAGGTGCAGCGGTTAACGGACTGGTGCAAAGCCAACAACCTGTCCCTCAATGTGGACAAAACAAAAGAGATGGTTGTTGACTTCAGGAGAGTATGGAATTACCACTCTCCGCTGAACATTGACGGCTCCTCCTTGGAGATTTTCTTGGTGTTCATCTGGCGGAGAACCTCACTTGGTCCTTCAACACCAGCTCCATAGCCAAGAAAGCCCAGCAGCGTCTCTACTTTCTGCGTAGGTTGAGAAAGGCCCATCTCCCACTCCCCCATCCTCAAGACATTCTACAAAGGGACTCTCGATAGCATCTTGTGCAGCTGCATCACTGCCTGGTTTGGTAATTGGACCATTTCAGATCGCAAGACCTTGCAGAGGATAGTGAGAACAGCTGAGAAGATCATCAGGGTCTTTCTTCCCTCCATCAAAGATATTTGCACCACACGCTCCATCTGCAAAGCCACCAGCATTGTATATGGCCCCACGCACCCCTCACACAAACTCTTCACCTCCTGCCATCTGGTACTGAAGCATTCGGGCTCTCATGGCTAGACTGTGTAACAGTTTCTTCCCCCAAGCCATCAGACTCTTCAGTACCCAGGGACTGGACAGACACTGGAATTATTGCCGTGTTTTAGTAATTATTGTTTTGTTTTAGTAATTGCTGTAATGTCCAGCACTGTTTGCACAAGTCTTGCACACGTCTACTTTATGCAGTCTGTGTCAGCAACTCTATATTATTTTACGTAGCACCATGGTCCTGGAGGAATGCTGTTACAACTATATTTACATCTACATTTATTCATTTAGCAGACGCTTTTCTCCAAAGCGATGTACATCTCAGCGAAAATAAAAATTTGTGCATTACATTAGGAGAAAGAGACAGTTGCAGACATGTGATTCTTAAGTAAACCTAGTTTATTACTTTCCACTTGATGCACCGATGTTTATCGCTCACGTTGGTGCATAAAACACAGGATACATGAATCCTGATAACCTTCCTACAATTTTTTCTTTCTTTTTAAGGTAAACAAACATTCACATACAATACAGGAGTAGCAGCTGTGTAAAGGCTTATCTGGGGATGATCATAAAATTATTATTTATGAACATTTAGACTGTACATGAGCTGGAGAGAGCTTGGGTGAAGCGAGTCCGGAAAAGGTGAGTTTTCAGATCCTTCTTGAATGTAGACAGAGTTTCTGCAGTTTTGAGTGAGAGGGGAAGGTCGATCCACCGCAACGGAGCCAGAACCGAGAACCTCCTTGCTATACTTTTCGTGTGCGGGACCACCAAGCGAGCAAAAGTAGACAAGCGAAGGGGGCTGCTTGGGGTGTAGCAGTTGATCAAGTCTTGTAAATAGCTGGGAGCAGTTCTATTGATGCATTTGTAGGCAATAACCAGGGTCTTGAATTTGATCTGGGCAGCTATAGGAAGCCAATGTGGAGAAATGAGTAGAGGAGGTACATGGGAATGTTTTGGCAAGTCAAACACAACTTGTGCAGCAGCATGTTTTGTTTTCTTTCTCTGTTTTGTTTCACTGTGTACTGTAGCAGCTGTATATGGTTGAAATGACAATAAAGCCTCACTTGACTCTTGAATTTGATCCTCTAATAAAAAGAAATTCATCTCCAAGTATATTAATCTTTAACATGTCATATCTTAGGGCTATGGCTAAATCCCATTTGAGTGTGTAATGTTTTTCTTTTTCTCTGGTGCAATTGTGACAGGAATATCAAATCTTGATGTTAACTCAATGAGAGGAATTTCTATTTCAGTTTGTTTGTGTAGAAATGTGTTCTGTGAAAAGGTGAAGGGACCATAGTTTATGGATGATCACAAAGATTTGAGAAAGAGACCTAAGATCTGTTGCAAAACTGTATGCATTTTGTGTCATGGAATCAAGTTTAGAAATGCTTTAAATTTTGAGATAAGGCAATTATTTTATCTTTGTTCTCAGACATCCATCTTGGAAAGTCAAAATGTAAATCAGCTGGCTTCCATATTGAACAAAAATGCTACAAACTACCTAACAGCTATTTGTCTCTGTACTTGTCTCTGTCACATGAGGGTAGAAAAGTAATGCAATTCAGTGGAACTGAATTAATAAGGTTTAAAGGCAGCAGTAATGTTTATTTTTCTCAGTTATATTGCACCTGGGAGTCTCTAATGCAGAAGTTAATAAGCCTCACACATTGTGCTTGTTAGGGCTGTCAGAATTCACCAGTTAGTGTACTACCAAAGAGTGTGTCTTAGTATCCCTAGTTTTTTAACATCAACATAACTCTGGTGGAGTTAAGAGCCGCCCCACCCCCCCAATTCAATTTTATGACCTATAGTTTGCCATACAGCCAAGGATCAAACAACTGCTGAATCCCAAGCTAGTAATCAGCCGTATTTTCACGTATTAATTTTGTTGATGGTTTTCTCTAAAGCAACTTAGAGTGTTAACCTTCCTACAATTATTTCCCAATTTATACACCTGGGTAATTTTTTACTGGCGCAATTTAGGAAAAGTACCTTGCTCAAGGGTACTACAGCTGGAGGTGAGATCTGAACCTACAACCTTAGGGTGAAAAAACAGCAACGCTAACCACCACACTACCAGCTGCACTAAAGAACCATAGCAAAAATTGGTCAGCTGTTGCATAAGATAATAATTTTAGGCCTGTTGTTGGTGAACATGTTCCGATCAGGTTGTGTTAGACAGAACCAAAGTTAGGACACCTCCGGTGACCCAAAGCAAAAAAAGAATGAATTTCAGTTTTTATCTTAAAAGCAAAGGTTTGTAACAATTTTTGTAAACAGAGAAACACACAGGTTGACTTTGTCCTTGACAGTTAATTTATCACTATTATAATGGTGTGTGATTCTGTAAGATATTGTCCCAAAAAACCCTCCCACAGACAGAACAGCTGGGCACTAAAGATCCATTACCCTCACCTTTCTCCTCCCATTCACCTTCAACTTCGAAAAGGAAGGACATTGCACTCATGAAGATACCACAGAATGAAACATGATATTTTATTATGCAATTCCTTTATCAAAATCCTTATAAAATGTTTAAGCAACTAGTACCACAGTTTGTGCTAAAGGACAGAAAGAAGCTCTCAGAGGACTGAAGTATTTGCCAGCCCCTTCCAGCCCTGTTTTCACTCCTTCACTGTGCTATGAGCATTACCTGTGGCATTTGAATCAGGTTGCTGACTCCAGCACTGCGGCACCAAGGAAGCCGCTGTAATTATGACTCATTAGCATAACTGCTTTCACTAAGGGCCAAGAGCAAAGGCCGGAGTCACTAGCTGCTACGATGCTGCTCATCTCGATGCTGATGTTAAAGTGCTGTTCCTACCTATATTTATGGATATGCATGTAACAATAATATCAGGCAACAATTTGTCCCTCATCCTATCAGACACACCTCATAATCCTGTCAGGCCGGAGTTCATAACATTTAGCGCTGTGTTTTGTTCTTTACGGGTATCTGTAGTATATTTCTTAGTATTACATTTTCTAACCGAAGGCAGAATGGCTTTGCATTATTGGCTTATCTAGAGAAAATTTCCAAAAGACTATCTTAGATTTAAAAAAAAAAAAAAGATTAAAATGAATATAAGCTCAAATATGCAATACATGCCTGATTTCACATACACAGGTACTGGTTATATATTGCATTTACATACAGTACATGTACATGTATTTAGAGGAAAGCAGAAAAATAGCACATTCACTTCCCCCAGATACCAGATATGTCTGCGATTCCTTTCTGAAATATAAATCTCATCTCCAAAAATGTGTGACCATCACACAATTGATAAAACTGACTAAAAATAGACTGGAAAGTGAAAGCTCTATTTTCAGCAGTCTATGCTGGCTGCTGTTTCGGTGTATATTTAGATGTCTTCTTCAGAAATGCATTAACATTCAGTTTTTGAAGATTTAAAGGTATACTGTTTACATTGTAAAAAAGTATTGGTAATTTGAATCCAGTATTCTCTATTTTAGGGGCAACGAGTGCCTTCCTGAAAAGTATTTTAACCCAGAAACACATTTTAAGCGGGTCTACTGTCACCTGTCCTTATATGTTCAGATGTGAATTATATCTGCTTCATGCCATAGCTTTTCTCACCTTTGTATAGTTTTCGTCCTTCCTCTTGTATAATCTCAGGCACAATTTATCAATTATTACACTGTGTTTCGATATCACACATTATTACAGTAGAAAGGACTGGCAAGCAGTAGATAAAGCACATTTGTGTACTGCACATTTATTAAAAAAAAAAAAAGAGAGAGAAAGAATAAAAAGAGAATTATCAGGTAATCCAAAGAAAGAGGTCAAACTCACCTGCAGGTAATGACAAGGCCTCAGAGATGGTTTCAGGTCCTGGTGCATCATGGGTTTCTCCAGGTTCAGGGAGGACTTGCGGTAAGCCTCCTTGGCCTGGCTGACTGTCAGTGTGGACCAGGAGCTGCGTTTCATGAACTTGCCCTCTGGAGCCATGGCTAGGCTCTCGCAGGCTGAGCACTTGACATCATTGTTGCTCCTGGAGGTCTTGAGCGTGAGGTCTCCAAAGTGGCCCTGCATGGACTCGGGGTAGCAGTGGCCAACGTGTTCGGCGTGGTGGCGACTCATGACGCTGGGAGTCCGGTAGGTGCTGTCGCTGTCCAGATTGTCATCTGAGCTCCACCAGCCTCCGACACCTGAGCGGTGCTTGCGCTCCTTGCTCTTGCTTCTCTTACTTCCATGCTTGGAGTGGTGGCTGTGGTGGTGGCCACTGCTGCCTGTGTCCCCCTTGGTGCCATTCATCTTGGAGGAGCCCTCGAGTGAGTGGGACTTGGTGAACAGCTTCTGCACGGAGTGGACCAGGTGGCGGATACGGCCAGGGCTCTCACTGCGTTGTTCCGTGGTGGTTGTGGTGGATGTACGCTGGTACTGTAATGTGTGGAAGCCATCACGGTGCAGTGGCATCTGTTTCTCAAACTGGTCCAGCAGGTTGGCGGGGATGCGGTTGGGCTTGGTGGCGGAGGCGGCAGAATGGTGGGTGGCTGCTGTGGCCATGGCAGCCATGGCGGCACAGTCATCTCGGGTGGCTGTATCGTAGTATTGGGAGCTATAGTGCATTCTTGGGAAAGTGCTGCTAGAGACATGCTCACTACCGCCTCCGCCAGTTGGCACTACGGCAGGCATCATCATGCAGTCGGAGTGGATGGAGCTGCGGGGTGAGTAACGGTGGTGGTAGTCGATGGGGCAGCTCTCCGTGGGGCTCAGAAGGTAAGAGTGGCGGGAGTCGGGGACATGGTGGAGGTGGTGCTCGTGGGAATGCTCGCACTCGGCCAGGCCGCAGGTGTGGACGGAGGGGATCTGGTGCTGTGCGCGGCCGCCGGATAAGCCCTTCATGTTCCTGGATAAAGAGGGATATCTGTCTTCATCGAAGTGCCCAGACAGGGACCATAGATACGGCTGGAGATACGGCTGGTCTGTCAAAAACAGAGAGATGAAGACGCAAAATTTCAGCATTTTTTCACAGTGAAAGCAATAATCTCAAAACATTTCAGAGCACTAAAAAACAACCACGAAGAAGCAACATTAATAAAGAGACATCAATATCAGACAACAAGACAACCAAGCAAACACAGCTTAATATTGTTGTATACGGTCAAAATCCTCACACACAAAAAAACAACCCCTTTGTTTTCAATATAAACTATTTAATCGTTATCAATTTCAGTTTCAATATGTGATTCATTGTATGGTCATGCAAATTCAGACTTCCCAGCAGAGCAGATTTCAATACTACAGTCTCTACAGCAAGGACCCCTGTATTGCACATCCATAAATCATAGGTCCTTACAATTTAAGCCCACAGTAAAAGCCATAGTGAACACCATAGGAATACATAGTGAAAGTGTCCACAGTGAAAGTATTTACTGTGAGGGTCCCCACAGTGTAGGTCTACACAGAATAAATGTACATATTATATGTCTTTACAGTGTGAGACTAAAAAGTATAGGACTTCACAGTCAGAGTCTCAATAGTACATGTTTTAATAGTGTGCCAGGTCTACAGCACAGATTTTTATACTATTAAGTGCCACAGCACAGATGTTCACACTGCAGGTTCCCACAGTACAGGTCCCACAGTTTAAGAGCAGAGAAGCTGCTAAACCCTTAAATCTATGGCTCCCTGTGCATCTTTTTATTTGGCCCTCTGGAGGAATTTGTTTGCTCACAAGACAGGCACACAAACAAAGGAGGAATGCTTTACTTCTGCTCGGCCTTAAGGCAACCTGTTCTCAGTGTGTTTCACACTTCACTGATTCTTAGCATTTGTAAGACTAGTTCAGATATTAAATACCACCTCATTAAAGATAAAAGGAAAGCTATTTGTGAGATGGACTTTTTGCCATTCACATAAATTTTCACTCAATTAAGTTTTTTCTCCTAAATCTGGTGTGTGCATTGGGCACATGGGTGAGCAGCACTGATAAAACCAGGTATAATCTCCAATACCAGGAATTTCCAGAGTTGCTCAAGGTAATGATCCACCCCATAAAAATGACAGATACTGTTCATGTACTGTTTGTTCGATGCAATACAACTCTTCCAGATTCTTCAGCCTGGGCACACTGCTCTGAACAATTTAATGAACACAGCTAGCTGATGATAAGCCTTATAAAGTTTACAGAACATGCATTGTGAAAAGTTCTGGCTCTGCAATGGACAGTAAGGGTGGCACAGTAGGTAGTGCTGCTGCCTCACAGTGCCTGGGTGATGTGAGAGGATGGGGGTTTGATCCCTGCTCGGTCTGTGTGGAGTCTCCATGTTATCCCTGTGTCTGTGTGGGTTTCCTCTGGGTGCTCTGGTTTCCTCCTACCATTCAAAGACATGCTGTTTGGGTTCCCCCATAGTGTGTGAGTGACACAGAGAGAGTGTGTTTCATTGATTTATGTATGGATGAGTGACCCATTGTAAGTAGTGTATCTAGCAGTGTAAGTCACCTTGGTGAATAGGGTGTGTGGGCTGATAACACTACATAGTATCCATTGGAAGTTGCTTCAAAGAAAAGTGTCTCATAAATAAATGTAAGGAGGAAAGGTCTTTTCTCTGCATAAAGACCTTTTACAAAGTATGTCTGTTTATTTATTTATTTATTTAACTATAGATCCAATGTGGAGAGAAAGTTTTGTTGGTTTGCAAAATAAAAAAGATGCAATCAATACTTAAGCACAACTGAACCACAGAAACAGTAATAATTGAAAATTTGAAGAATGAAAATGTCCACAGAAGGACACTTTCTTTGATGTGACGGTCTCTGTTGCAGCTGAGCAGTCCGTGCTTTAGTGGAGTGGTGCAAATTTACCTGTATAACATTCCGTTCTTGGCACGAGCTTCTATACACAGACCAGCATTAAAAGATTTTACAACCAATAAATCTGTACAATTTAACCGTTTAAAATGCTGGCATTGTTTAATACTTTCATATTACTGCAACCTTTCAGCAAAATCACCTGGCAACTTAACTCTATAGCTCTTTGTGCTGCCTAGGTTCTACGTCAACATACAACTACACATTTGGCTGGTATGCCACATCTGTCTGTCGCCCTTTTGCTTCAAAGGAGAATTAAAGTTTTATATTTTAAGGTATGGCTAAAAGGGTAGCGTGCAGCTGCATCCATTTGCTTACATGGCCCTTGGCTCTCCTAAAGGTGCCAGTTCCACTGGGCGGTCTGGGTTTGTCTGAGTATGACTGTGAATACAATAGAACCCCCTCCAACACCAAACTGCCGAGGACTGTCATTTAGAGTGGTGTCCTGTGGTGCCACACAATTGCTGCATGACAGCACAAGATCATCCAAAGCTCAACCTAAGTTCAGACAAGGGGAGTTTTTTGCCTCCACGTCTCTGCGAGGGATGACTGCATCTGATCCCTTTAGTCAAAGGGGAAGAAATGCACAAGATGTGGGATGTGAATCAGGATGCATGACACCAGTATGAGCTTCCACTTCGTCTTCATGAGGAACCCAGCAAGACAAGTAGTTTTGTTTTTCTGTCTGCAGCACATTATTCCAAAGATGAGCTATTTTCTTGTGAATAGGATTACAACAGTCTAATCTAGACAGTGGATACGGAAAAACAGTGGCTGATGGCCATTTTTCATTTATCTTGCAAGCTAATTTTCTAGTTTCTAGTATAAACAAAAATACATCAGTGCAGTTCACTTCATTCCTCACTTAACAGTAAAATAAAATACTCTCATCCCTTCTTATTTGGTATCCCAGTATCTGGAGCTATAAGTATAATGTCACTAATATTATTCATTCTATGTTAAAGGGTTACACTACTTTCTTCATATGATATTAGGTAAAATTTAGTGATTTTGGGTGAATCTGTTATAGGCTTGGAACAAATATGATTTTTTTCACATAAAAATTAATTGAATAAGTAATTTAATTATTAAATTTTTCAATATTCGGCCTATTTTCAAAAACAAAGGATTTGCTAATGGGGAATAAGTGTAAAATGAAAAACAACTGACATAGCTACCAATGGCAGACTCACAAGAAGCTTTTCAATATGGTTTACATCCTGGGCTCATTGTAACTCTAGGTTTCTGTATTTTATTTACTGTATATCTGTTTGTATATATTATACAATATATCATAGAATATGCTTTTATTACATTACCGTTACTTTTAGGCAGAGGCTTAACATGGATGAAAATAAAATGTTTCAGAAATTAGCTGTAAAAACAGGAATAGTACTATAATGTAGAAGGTGATAGAGAAGAGCAACAAAGGCTCCCACTAAATCTGCAGTGTAAAAAAATATAGCCATGCTCATACCATATACCCATTTTCCATCCTGATCCCCATTTATGCTGCTGAATCCTGTGAGAAAAAAATAGCATTATAGTGCACTGAAAACTGGAAGCCTGGAGGAGAACAGAAAATAAGTGATCTATTACAGATGCTTTTTGTAACTGTGTTTATGACCCCTTACAAAGAGCTTCTAATCTTTCTTTTCTGATTCAGCTCTATTGACAGGTAGGCTGGGTCGGGGTGTGCAACAGATCATTGTCATTGTTTTATGTCCTTGAAAGGTCCAGATGACAGTTCTTCCTCTTCTGCATTATGGCCCCAAGTAAAGACTGTATGGAAAGTTTCTCATTCTCCAAAAAGTATCTATGTATCTGTTGACTTGGCTTGTGAGTAACACAGAAGTCAGTTCTCTGCTTTCCTATAGTGATTTTCTAATACAGTTGATATATCGCAGGGGTTAGGCCCCCCGCGATGTGGATAAACCACGTAAAATTTTCATCCAGCTTGGGGGTGCAGCTTGGGGCTCACAGCACCTGCCCACCCCCCCACCCCCAAAGATAATTTTGGAGATTTGACTAGTTCTAGGATGTTTTTAAGGCTATTCGGGATGGGTATTTGGGGGGGCACAGTGCCGCAACGGGTTTGGTTGGGTCCCGCTCTATGGCGGTCTAGGGTTTGAGTCCTGCTTGGGACGCCTTGCAATGGACTGGTGTCCCGTCCTGGGTGTGTCCCCTCCCCCTCCAGCCTTACGCCCTGTGTTGCTAGGTTAGGCTCTGGTTTGCTGCAACCCCGCTCGTGATAAGCAGTTTCAGCTAGTGGGTGTATTTTCATCATTATATATTCTTCAAACTTCTGCAGTGTGTTTCTAATTTCTACTTTATTTGTATTGCCTTACTTATATTATCGCTTCTATCAGTCTGTATTACGGACAGTCGAAAAAGCATTTCACTGCATGTCGTACTAAGTATGATTGTGTATGCGACAAATAAACTTGAACTTGAACTTTTCAAATGATGTTTGAAACAGGGCCAAGCTTTTCAGTAATTTGTTTCAGTTACTGTCATATTGCAATCCTACTGTAGTCCCACCAGCTACCTTTTTCAGGATTTTTCTCTGACTGCTTTGCCTTTTGTTTCTTCTGATGCTTTCACCATAATGGTAAAATAGCATTTTTATATGTTACTGTAACCCTAATAAAACAACATACTGGGTTGTGTCAAGTTTTTATTTTTTTAGTCTTATATTCAGAAGAAATCCTTCTATACATGCAATAGTGTGACTAAAATGGCACTGCAGCTTGGCATGTTACATCTTCAAAAGACACTGCATGATACATTCAGAATGCTAAGCTTCAGCATCAGTATTCCTAAGTATTGTTGCTTGATCTTGCTGCATGCAGAGAAGATGGAGATAAACTAAGGAACTTGTCTTTCTCAAAAAAAAAAAAAAAAACAAGATAAAAACTGACAGGTAAGCAGAGCAATCCTTTCTTAAAGCTCTTGTAAGGAAAACATGACTTTGCTGAAAATGAAAAAGGCAATGGTGCAGTTAAGGACAACAACTAACAGATTCCAAGCTTAAGTTCCATGTAGGACCCTGCTGTAGCACGTATGAGCATGGTTTTTATGGTATTTTATATATTTTTCTATTTTTGTTATGGTATTAATCTGAAGTGTGTCAGTGAAATATTCAGCTTTATTAATGATTGAAATTATTGTTCTGGATGAAAGCCTTGGCTAATGAAAGAAATAACAAAATTTTATTAGAATATCGCTTAGGTTTCCTGAAGTACAACACTGCATTAAATGCAATTATAAGGACCTGTATATCAAGGAGTAAAAGTGACAAAATCAGCAGTCCTTTGAAAGTACTCTAATCAAATGACTAATTCATGCCAAAATTCGATCACATTTTCAGGAAACAGCAAACATAGCCTAAGCACAGACCTCAACTAAAACCTAATTCAGGCATTTGAAAAGAACTAAGCTTTCAGTCTAAACCAATTAAAAAAGAGTGGAGGACATTGGCAGGAGATTCATCAGGGCTCACACTTCTCTGTATTTAAACAGAAAAGCACCATCTTCCCATGAATCCTTTCAATAAACTGATTTCCCTCATAAATAAGGGCTGAGCCCACTCAAATTTCACATTGAAACAGATTAGGGGATAATGGCATACATTCCTTATTCCCATGCCATAAATACCTTCCAAAATGGAAAAACTAAAAATATCGCACATACAAAAACAGTACAATACACTTCCACAGGAAACCTCCATTGTGAATATTTTACCTATTACATAACGTTGAGAACAGCTAGCACAGTTTATCAAAAGAACCCAAAATAAAACATGCAGTTGTCATGGTAACAAATGACGAAAACTCTGAATATGGTTTTCAAGGCAGTTAAGGTCTAGGAGAATCCATATTATTTCATAATTGCAAAGACGAGTTTTCCCACCATTGTGGATTCTACTATCATTTCCTTCGGACTACCTTAATCCACTGATTTATAGTACATCACACACACTTTCTAAACCGCTTGTCCCATACAGGGTCATGGGGAGCCAGAGCCTAACCTGGCAACACAGGGCGCAAGGCTGGAGGGGGAAGGGACACACCTAGGAGGGGATGCCAGTCTGTCGCAAGGCACCCCAAGGGGGACTCAAACCCCAGACCCACTGGAGAGCAGGACCCGGTCCAACCCACTGCGCCACCACGCCCCCCTTATAGTATATCCTATAACAAGTATTGACAATCATAATGCAATCTTCTTGTGTTTTGAACACAAACAGTTTTAACGGTGAGATGTAGAAGTGCCATTTTATATATGAAGTTGTTTATATTTCCCCATTTAAAGTAAGACAACATATAATCAATTGCAAGTTAAATATTTCCTGCAAAAGTTTGTACCATCATGTTTATTTTTTACATTGTAGCTCTTGGCAAGTGGATAGGATAGCCCTACTAAAGAGGTGGACAGCTGGTAGCATAGTGGTCTGCGCTAGTCCCTTTAGACCCAAAGGTTACGGGTTCAAAGGCCAGCTGTAGTATCCTTGAGCAAGGTCCTTACCCTAAATTGCTCTAGTAAAATCACCCAGCTGTACAACTAGGTAAAGAATTGTAAGCATGTAATAATGGTGATCTTAACATTGTAAATCACTTTGGAGAAAAGTGTCAGCTGAATGAGTAAATGGAAAAAAAATATATTTATTTTCAGTTTGTCATATGTTTAACTACGGTTGGGGTTATTCGGATCTTCGGTTAGCTAATAGATGAAAACGCAGCTATTGCTTAAGTAGTTAGTTGAAATTATTTTTTTAATTAATTAATTTTGGTAAGAAATGGATGTGCACTTAAAATGTAAGATGCACTAAAAACTCAGGTGGCCAAAACGTATTTGCTCAGTTGCTCAGTTGCAGGTCATGCTGCACACTGACTTATTTCCAGCCCCATCTGACTGATTCATTTCCCCTGCAGCTGAAACACAGATTCAGTTGCCTGCTGATCGCCACATTTCTAGCTGATACTGGCTTACATTCAGAGAAACTCAAAAACTTAGTCCCAGTTGGGACCCCACTGCAGGATACCCACTCTGGTAAGAATCTGGATTTTAGCTTCACAATCAGTCAAGTCATCAAACATGTCACCATGTAGACAAGCATCAGTCACAAATGAATAACTTGATGTTACTGAGAAAAAGAGAAATTTAAAGTGGGTTTTGGTTAGTGTTCGAGTGTGTACACGAGACACACAAACTGTTTGAAATCGCTTGTCCTGGCGAACCGGAGCCTAACTCAGCAACACAGGGCGTAAGGCTGGAGGGGGAGGGACACACCCTGAACGGGACACCAGTTCACCACAAGGCACCTCAACCAAGACTCAAACCCTAGACCCGCCAGAGAGGTGGACCCAGCCAAGCCCAGTGGACCACTGTGCTCCCCTGCATGTGACACAGCAAGTACATAAACATAGATTAAATTATCTATGTCATCTACATCAGACCCAGGGCTGAATGGCTCCAGGACCAATCAATATACAGCAATCCATATTTCTCTGCACATCCGTATGGCAAACAAAGACAAGTGATCACACAGGGACTTGCTGGTTAGATGCCAGCCTTGGCAAAAGTTAAGTCAGTTTCTCAAGAACATTACAGAAAATCAGCACAGTTCACTCCGTCCATCAGCCTTAGTTCTTCCTCTGCATTCACATCTTTCCTTCCTTCTTCCTGCGTTCCTGTCATTATAACATACCTCTCTGTCTGTTTCAGAAACGGACACAAAATGCGGGCAATGCAGTACGAGAAAGGCTTTGTGGTTTCCAAGGAAACAGAATGTGCCAGAGTGAAAATAGGAGTCACACAGTCATACACATAAACACACACAAACGTATTTCAGGCATTTACAGTGTGCAGAGTACAATAGCCGTCATACAGATGTATATTTTCCAGGAGATTTTCAAGAATTGACTAATATTCAATATGAAAAAAACCTATGATCAATTATTTTGGTACTTTACATATTACATTACATGAAGAATTAATGAAGTACAAGAACTTGAAGCATGCTGGTTTGACATATTTTGAGAAGATTTCATACTTTAACCTTTACTATTGTAGTGTTCAGGGGGGTGCGGTGGCGCAGTGGGTTGGACCGCAGTCCTACTCTCTGGTGGGTCTGGGGTTCGAGTCCCGCTTGGGGTGCCTTGCGACGGACTGGCGTCCCGTCCTGGGTGCGTCCCCTTCCCCCTCCGGCCTTACGCCCTGTGTTGCCGGGTAGGCTCCGGTTCCCCGTGACCCCGTAAGGGACGAGCGGTTCTGAAAATGTGTGTGTGTGTGTGTGTGTGTGTGTGTTCAATCTTAAGGTAAAATAAAAACAATTAAAACTAGGTAATGATTAATCAAGGCACTAATAGTGTATTATATGAAAAACGCCATGAACTGGTTTCACTTGATGGCCAGTTTAACACCCCTAAGTTTTTCTTGATGTAACATATAAGAGCTGGATTTGAACAGTTGTTTAACAGCAACAGTTAAACGCTCCATGTTTGACTGTATGAAATTAATGAGAATCCTTTCACTCCTCAGCCATTCCCAAAACTATACCTGAAAAGAGTGTCATGAAAAGATGACAACCATCCATCCAGCTGTTTCCACGTTCCTGTGAGATGAGTTATTGTGTAGCAAGTAAATAAAACTATACAAAAATGAAGCTGCACAGAGAGAATTTTTTAAGGAGTTCCAGTGCGCCCGAAGGCCGATAAATGGGAGATTTGTGTGTTCTTTACATTACCTCTGATGGGCGACTGATAGACAGAACTGAGCTTATCACATCACAAAATGAGCCAGAATGTAAGACACAGAGGTGTGCAATCTTTTGCCCTGCCACCATTCCTCCATCAGACAAACAAGTAGACGTTGCCGAATTATCATCGCAAAGATCCGCCACAGAGGCCTGCTGTCCTGTCTAGTTAATGATGGTGCTGCCAGCGGAGGACATAACGGGATGGTTCCTGGGAACAGCCACCTCCGCAGCCTGGGCCTTAACAGTACCTTTGAGCAAGGAACTCTGCCATCATCATCCAGAGAAACTTCTTTGTAAATACAAGAGCAGCCAAACGAGTGGGATGTGCTGCTTCCTGACTGCTGTGGAACAGGGTATTTTCTCAGAAAAGATAAAAATAACAGACACAATATCTAAAGAAAAGTACATACCTACGGATAGATGTAAGGCAAACTCTAATGATGAAAACCTGGCATTCGTGATTCATGGATGACTAGGATCTGAATTTATATTTACCATTCAAATAAATTCATTCACGCTTCAGGCGACTTGATGTGTTCTCATACCTCAGAGGAAGAAACAAACTTCATGCCTTGTCATATTTGTGAAACAAAAGAAAAGGTAAAAACAAACAAAAGCATTTTCACTGACTGATTTTTAAATTCACAGTGCCAGAATTTTTTGCAAATGTATTTAAAATTAAAGTGAAATCGCTCATTTTTATAATTATTGTATTCTTATTGCACAATACTCCTTGTACAATACAATGTAATACTAATATTGTATTCTTCTGTGAGATGTACATCGCTTTGGAGAAAAGCATCTGCTAAATGAATAAATGTAAATGTAAATGTAAGAATTCAGACTCTTCACTGACAGTTCAAAATGAGTTCAAATGCATCTTATTTCTTTTGATCGTCTTTGACTAGTCTCTAGAACTTGATTGCAGTCCACTTGTGGCAAATTCACTGGATTGGACATGAATTACAATGGCACATACCCATCTACAATGCATGGTGGAGTAGAAATTAAGCCCTGTAAGTCCAATAAACCCTCCAGTCTCAGACCTCTGAGATAGGATTGTGTCCATGTACGGATATGGAAGAGAGTAGAAAAAATTGGCAATGCGCTGAAGGTTCTCAGCAGCATGGTGACCTCCATCATAGTCAACTGGAAGAAGTCTGGAACCATCAAGACACTTCCTGCAAGTGGCTGTCCTCCCAAATTTGGTATATGGGAAAGAATGGCCTTGGTCTGGGAAGTGACCATAAATCTAATGGACATTCTAAAAGAGCTGCAGAGTTCCTGTGTACAGATGGGAATGGGAAAACCTTCCAGGACAAACATCTCTGCAGCGCTCTATCAAACAGGTTCCTGTGGTAGAGTGGCAAGATGGAAGCCACTTCTGAACAAACAGTGTATGACACAGCCCATTTTAAGTTTGTCAAATAGCAATGAAAAAATTCTCAGAACATGAGGAAACAAGATTTTCAGGTCAAACGAGACAAATCTTGAATTTTTTAGCCTAAATGCCACACACTATATCTGGCAAAAACCAAGACCCACGCATCACCTGGCTAATACCATTCCTACAGTGAACCATGGTGGTGTTACCATCATGTTGTGGGATGCTTCTCAGGCAAAGGGAGACTGTGCAGGATTGGGGGGAAGATGAATGGAGCCAAATACAGAGAGGACCTTGAAGAAAACCTGCTTCAGAGAACACACAATCTTGGACAAGGGTGAAGATTCATTATTCTGAGGTTATGGGTAAGTTGTTTTAACAACCGTGCTTCCTCCTCTTCATAGAACTGAGGTAGATACAATTAAAAATTTTATTTATTGTCCTTACACTTTTAAATAGTATGCCTGGCTGTCCTGGTGCACAGTGCTCTGTAGCGCCGGCCAGATGGCAAGGGTTCGAAGAGGAAGTGGCCTGGATGTGAGGGGTCTAGAATGATTTTGCTCGCCCTTTTACTGACTCTGGACGAGTGCAGTTCTTGGAGAGCTGGGGGGGATGTGCCGATGATTCTTCCAGCAGTCCGAACTATCCGCTGCAGTCTTCTGATGTCTGACTTCGTAGCTGAGCCGAACCAGACAGTTATAGAGGTGCAGAGGACGGACTCAATGACTGCAGAGTAGAATTGCAGCAGTAGCTCCTGTGGCAGGTTGAACTTCCTCAGCTGATGAAGGAAGTACAACCTCTGCTGGGCCTTCTTCACAATGGAGTCTATGTGGGGCTCCCACTTCAGGTCCTGTGAGATGGTGGTGCCCAGGAACCTGAATGACTCCACTGTTGCCACAGTGCTGTTCATGATGGTGAGTGGGGATAATGCTGAGGTGTTTCTCCTGAAGTCTACGATCATCTCCACTGTTTTGAGCGTGTTCAGCTCCAGGTTGTTGTTTTAAATATATTTGAGCTCCAGAATAATTTTCATTAAGGATTTACTTTGAGGGGGTGCGGTAGTGCAGCAGGTTTGACTGGGTCCTGCTCTCCGGTGGGTCTGGGATTTGAGTCTCGCTTGGGGTGCCTTGTGACGGACTGGCGTCCCGCCCTGGGTGTGTCCCATCCCCCTCCAGCCTTGCGCCCTGTGTTGCTGGGTTAGGATTCGGTTCGCCACGACCCCACCTGGGACAAGCGGGTTCAGACAATGTGTGTGTGTGTGTGATATTTACTTTGATTGGTGAATCAATTCCTAAATCAACTTGATATAAGGAATTCTAAGGGAATTGGGCTTGCAATCCCATGCAAGTTTTCAGCAGTTTAATTGCTAGCTTAGGTGAGTGTACATAAAAGACACTTCTGTTCAGCATTAGAAAGTGCCAAAATATGGGTGGCATGGTGGCACAACAAGTAGTGTTACTGTCTCATCGTGTCTGGGTGGTGCAAGAGGATGTGGGTTCAATCTGTGTGAAGTTTACATGCTCTCCCCATGTCTGTGTGGGTTTCCTCCCACAGTTCAATGACATGCTGTTCATGTTCACCCCTAGTGTGTGAGTGACAGAGAGAGTGTGTGATTTGCTTGTGTATGGATGAGTGACCCACTGTAAGTAGTGTATCTAGCAGTGTAAGTCACCTTGGTGAATAAGGCTTGTGGGCTCATAACACTACACATTTCATTTGAAGTTGCTTTGGAGAGAAGTGTCTCCTATATTAATAAATGTAAGCAAAACTGTGGAGAGGAATTATACTAAAACCTCTGAGAAATCAATTACTATTTTCTGTTTATAGTGAAACTATTAGTTTAAGGGAGTTCCCATTACCAATCAGTTCCTGGTTGATACATGTTAAAGGAAGCCTAGTTCTCACAGCACAACAGTTCATTGTATGTATATATGTGTAGATATATATATATATATATATATATATATATATATATATGTAGATATATGTGTATTATATTATATAGTAGTCTAATAGCCTAATAGTATACTAAGAGAGCTAGGCTTGTTTTCCAGCACCATGGGCTTTTCTTGCTTTTTTATTGAAGTGCATGTTATGTAAATGGAATCCAAGCCAAATACCCTCTGACTGATCCACATCGAGTTGAAATTACAGCTGCTCCGAGGCTGAATCTGCATTCAACCTTTGATTCCCTTCTCCCACCCACTCCCACTGCAGCATTGCCATCCGCAGACGTTGGCTCAGGGTGCTGCACTGCCAGCCACCCATGGTGCTGTCTGTGCATGTGCACTCGCTTTTTCTTTCTTTCTCTCTTTCTCTATCTCTCAAAAGTAGCTCTGAAAATGGGAACAGGCTGCTGCAGACACCCCCAGATAACGCATTGTACAGTTAGTTCTCATCGACTCCCATGATCAGCAATGTTAGTGCTTGGCTGCAGCACAGCAGAAGTGGGGAGATAGCATTAGCAGAGGTTACAGCCGACACATCGCAGTCACTAACTGTGATTTTACACTGATCTGTTTTGATTTGTCCTAAAGATTGTGATCATTTTCTGTTGCCTTGGAGTTGGAAGGGAATGGACTACCAGAAGGCAACATAGCACACATAAAAGACAGTTACAAATACCTGGGGATCCCACTGTCACATAGGAACCACGATGAAGAGGCAAGAGAACAACAGCCAAATACCTCCACAGAGTGAGACAGGTCCTGAAGAGCTAACTCTACGGGAAAAACAAGATTCAAGCAATCAACACCTACGCCCTACCGGTCATCAGGTATCCAGCCTGTACAGCGAGCTGACCAATGCAGGAAATAGAATCTGCCGATATCAGGACCTCTCGACATGTGGAGGATTCCACCAAAAGTCTACTACTCAGAGACTGTACACCAGTCAGAAGGAAGGGGCTGGGCCTAGTGAGTGTCAAGGCCACTATCCTGGATGAAACACAGAACATCCATAAATACATGAGAAAAATGGCTCTTGGGGATGACCTGCTAAGAGAATGCCTCAGACTGCACCAGACAGGGCAGATGGTTAAAGAACCAACGGAAGTTACATGGCAGGACAAGCCCCTCCATGGAACGTACCATCGGCAGATAGCAGAGGTGGCTGACATGCAGAAATCATACCAGTGTCTGGAAAGGGCTGCACTGAAGGACAGCACTGAGGCACTAATCTTTGTTGCACTGGAGCAGGCTCAAAACAACAGATCAAAAGCAACAGGGGTCTAGCATATCAGGCAGGACACAAGGTGCACACTCAAAAATGGGGCAAAAAGGCCCCAGAGGCAATCCGACACCTAGTGGCAGAGTGTGAAATGCAGATGGGAACACACACACACACTGAACAACACAACCAAGTGGCTGGGATAGTGTACAGGAATATCTGCACCAAGTATGGGTTGGAGCTTCCCAGGTCCAGTTGGGACACACCACAGAAAGTGGTTGAGAATGACAGGGCTAAGATCCAGTGGGACTTCCAGATCCAGATTGACAAGCATCTACTGGCAAACCAACCAGACATAGTGCTGATGGGATAAAGAACAGAAGATGGCAGTGCTGATAGATGTAGCAGTCCTGAATGACAGCAACATCAAGAAGAAGAAGTGTGAGAAGCTGAACAAGTACCAGGGGCTGAAGGAGGTACTGGAACGGATCTGGAAAGTGAAAGCCAAAGTAGTCCCAGTGATGGTGAGAGCCCTCAGGGTAGTGACACGCAAGTTGCAAAAGTGGCTCCAACAGATCCCAGGAATAACACCAGAGCTCTCAGTCGAGAAAAGCGCAATACTAGGAAGAGCAAAGATACTGCGCAGAACCCTCAAAATCCCAGGCGAGACTGGAGGGAGGGAACCACTCAGAGAGGCGAGGTGGAATTTATATATATAAGAAAATTATTTTATAAGGAAAAACTATTCGCAGTGAGTCTACACTGGCAGCCAGATCCTACTACCGGTTCCAAATCATAATTTCTCATCTAATGAAGTTCTGGAAGATGTTTTTTTTTTTTTTTCCCCCTCTCACTATCAAACTCACAAATTAATTAAAAGTTCACAAAAGAACTTGGATGCCTGCTTGTCAAGTTATTAGTAATAGGTCACAAGCTGGACTACCACTAAACAGGTCCACAGTGAGTACAGGTTCAGTCTTGAGTTACCGATTGCTGATCTACGTCATCAACTCAGGGAAACAGTTCTTTTACAGCAGGGGAACAGAGTTAGCGTATTTCCACTCCTGAGGGCTGGGGAGACTATCTCAGAACCACTCTCGAGGAATGAGCTAGACACCTGCAGGTCACCAGCCTTCCCATGGTGTTGCAATGGTGGGCCTGTGCTATGTGCTACTGATGACCAGGGGTTTTCATTTAGATACCTTTTGCCACACTATGACGGCCAGCGAGGCCAAGTGACACTGTGAGTCAGCTCCTGCGGAGCAGGTCCTAAAGGGTGTACACAGCACGTAAAACACAGTGAACAGTGACATCATCAGAAGCCATTTTGAGCAATTACTGTAGGACTGACATCCTCCGTTTGGCTCTCTGTATGAAATGCTTGAAACTCATTAGTAGTTTCCATGTAAAACACATCTTAATTTTTAAAAAAAAAAAAAAAGAAGATAAAGTGCATCCATCCTTCACATTACAGGTTTACTTGGTTCCATGAAATCACCCCATTAGGCAAAAATATGTCGCCTAAAGTTAATTAAAATAACAAAGTAAAGGATATTTCTATGCATGAAAATGAATAAATTAACACATTTTATAGTGTATAATATTCTATAGTAAATTGTGTTTTGCAATATTTGTGAGAAAAAAAATATTTGTCAATGCAATTGTCGTGCTTTTTCTTTTCAATGTATCTGCTTTGGCCTCCGCAGCCTTTCCCAGGGCCTATTGCACTTCCTGTTGAACCTTTTTAGAGGACAATATCATAATTTGGTTTTTTGAATGTTTATGATCAGCAAAATCACCACCACCATTAGTAAAACACCAGCAAAAGAATTAAAATTTAACTTAATTAGCATGCTGGAAGAAGTAGGACATTATTGTGATAACATGGCTATGCTAGTGTTAAATAATTATGTAGATCTTATGAAACAAAAACTGAGTAAAAAATTTCGGCGAAATCCTCAAGCAAATTGTTTTGTACCGAGTGAATGACATTAATGTTTTAGTCCCTATCGCCTTGTCAGTGTATGAGAGTAAATGAGTGTGTTTGTGAATGAATACCTTGTGTGTAACAGTAATGAGACCTGCTCTTATTATAGTGATTCCAATGGCAACCCCAGAGACCACCATAAAAAACATATCTGTTGTGTGAGAGACGTTATTTCCGCTGCTTCGGACACATTTTGCCGCGTTTGTCAACTTGAACTCCGGATGAAGCTGTCACAACAGAATCCTGCTTGACGCAGACTGGGGGACACTGTGGAAGGGGAGTTTCAGCATCACTCATTGTGACAAACTCCCTCCCCTCCCATCCAACAAGATGCACTGCAGATGTAATATCATCTGACTCTTTATCAAAGGGTAATACAAGCAAAGTTATAATATATAAAATATACACAAACTACTATAATATTTGTGACATGTAATTCATACTTCACTGTTATGAAATATTTGTTCTCAAGCTTTATTTAGTAAAATATGTGGTCACATCATCGTAAAGTCTGTATCACAGGTGGTGAAGCTTGGTTTTCAGACGCTGCAGAGGATGTTGGCGTTTGCGCCAGCTGAACTCTTAATTACTCAGCCTGGACTGGGATTTTGATCCAACACATTGCATGATCCAAATAAGACTAATTGCGACGCTTAGTTGAAGACTCACTGTTGTGATGGAGTTATCAGCCTGCGTCACCATGTCCTGGAGACACAGCAAATGCAGGATGGCAACACTCCCTAGCAACAGTGTTCAGGACTGGGTTTGAACCTCTGAACAACCAACTGTTCACGAGCGTGAACTCTAAGCCACACGTCTCCTGTTCCCCTTAAAGAAGATCCCACCCCTAAAGGTCTCAGGCAGCTGCATAGGGCTAATTTGCAATTGTCTTTTGCTTGCATGTTTCATTTATTTATTATTTTTAATTTTTTTTCCACCAGTTGATTAACCAGCTAAAATCTGTCTAATCTTAATAATTAAGAACAGCTATCATACTGCTGGCTATGCAGTATAATCAGCAATTAGCATGTAACTCTTCAATGAACTAAATTACAATGTAAAATGTAATCAAATCTGAACACTTTGAATCTCATTAATTATGTAAAAAGGGAATTGTTGATCAAAGCTTAAGTTAAGCCCTACAGTGTAGCTTTAAAAATATATTTGTGAAAAAACTGCTCCTGATTGAAATGTATTTTTAGGAGGTTATTCAGATGCTTAATTTGCATATAGTCCACACCTAAATGCTTAGTGCCATCAGCTGAACGATCAAGACGTCAACTGTAGTCCATTAACTGTGGCTTTGAACGGTGCTTAGTAATGACACGATTTGTAACAAATATATAGATTGTTGAGGTTATAAGTCTGTTTGCAAGTCTGTGTCATTCAATACTACCTGTATTTTAGATTGAGATTTAAAAAAATTTTAAGAAAATCTACTTCTGTTCGCCAGCAAAATTTGAAAAGGAGACTCGACAAGAGGCCTTTTCTGGCATTAGTGTGTGACATGTTTTTAAGGATCCCCTGTTGTTTAAACAGGAAGAGTCTGAGGTGCAATCACACTGTACCACGGCTCTGGGAGAAGCCAAGTCCGCTGCCCAGCGTGATCGAGCTGTGATGTCACTCCTCCAAAAAAAAAAAAAGCGTGGGTATCTCACTTTCTGAGAACAGACCAACTTGCCTCACCCTGAATCAGAACGCGATCAGAAGGTGTCAACGCATCTCCATGGAAACTGCTTTTTATAGAGAAGGACGTGGATGCTGGAAAGTTGCTCTGACTGAAAATTGATGTTTTGCAACTAGATTCGCAGCCAAGTACCTTTCATCAAACAGCGATTGCCACTCATTTTTCTTTTCTCTGGGGCTCTCAAAATTTTGAAAGGGAACTTTTTTCCTTCTACAAATGTCTTTCCACACAGGCATTACCTGATGGGAAGAGTTAACTGCAAGCGCTGGTGGGGGGGAAAAAATTGCTCGGTCATAAAATGCTCTTGACACATCTATGACCGCTTTCACACTGAAACTAATTTATTCGCTTGGCCTTCCAGGCTTGGCTGCTTCCTACCAACACCGATTTTTCTCTCGCTGTCAATCTCTCGCACGCACACACACAGCACATGCCGGAATGAAGCAGGAAGCCAAATATTTATGCAATTTGTCCGTGCAAATGCAGCGGTACAAGAAGTGTAAACATATGAGAGAAAATTCTGTTTCCTCCGTCACACGACACACACTACATGGCCAAGCTTACACACTGTCCTTCCACCACTTTCTGCTGGTAGCAGCCATTGCAAGGAAACCCATTTGAAAAAACATTAAAATTAGCCAGCGTAAGCGTAATGCTGCAGCTCAGAGGTTTTTAAATACAAAGAGATCAACGCGTAACTGGGCTGGAATTGCAAACTCAGAGCAAGGTTAATTCATAGCTTCTAAATTACTATTTTCAGATAAAATTAAATTATCATTTTTACTGCTTAAATGAAATAAGATGGCATTGTGCTGTGTTTACTAAGGTACTGTCACTGAACAAGGTAATCATTATGAACTGGATCCAAACAGCATTAGTGCGCCTTGCAGAGGAGAAAGTGTTGTCTTGTTATGGCAAAATTGAGACATTTTCTAATATTTTCCCTTGGAGATCATTCCAGGCATTTCAAAAAGAGGGAAAACCAGGCTAACAGCTATTTGTCCACATTCATAACAAAGTTCTGGCTATGCTGGCAGCCCTCAAAATTAAGAATAATAAAGAATTAAATGTGATTTTTTTATTTAATTTTTCAAAATACCATATACTGTACTCTTTTTCTCCTGCTTATGCCATTTTTTTCACTGAATAAGACAGTTTCAATGGAAAATAGCATATAACTGTACATTTGATGTAACTGAATTTATAAACAAAAATTACTTAATATAACTATTCTATTGAATTGACACCATTATATTACTTTCCCAGTTTAGGTTAGAAGGGAATGTTGCATAAGTAAAAATAAAAACAGAATTGGTATTCACATGCAATAAACTATAAATATTGCTTATAACCAGCTCTTCATTTCCAGCCATAACATAAACTGTATTTTACGACACTTCTAAGCATGCATATTTATTATTAATCTGAGATTTATTATGACTGGGAATATAAGTGGAGTCCTCAATCTGCATACAAACATGACTGCCTGATTTATGTTATAGCCAAACCTGCTGTGCCACTGCGCCCCCCCCCCCCCCGCAAAAGAACATCAGATCTTCAATAATTTTCTTATTTGTTGTATTCCTTTATCTAGTCAAGCTTATCCTGTGAGATTGAGGTTAGAATAAAGACACTCACACACTGTCCAAAAATTGCTTCCTTCAGGACGCCTACATGTGTCCAACCTTTTCAATGTCACAAATTAGAATTTGCATCAGAGGGCAGGATTATAGCTTTGAAAATTCTTCCCCAGCACAGCCTCAGACAGACACACTCATATGACTGCTTACACATAAGAGAACACCTTCCTCTTCTGCACATGCATTGCTTTCAGGTACTGTAACAGGCAATCTTCTGTATGGCTTTTTTTGAGAGTATGACTTTTTGCAGAAAGCTAAGGTTCTCATTACTGGCTACACTCAGCCTGTTGAGACACAGGTGTAACACTAATACGTTTGGCATGACAGCAAGACCGAGTCCCGAGTCCAGGAGAACCAGTGATGTCATCACAGCAGCAGACAGAAACAGGAGAGCTGAATGGCAGACGCTCTTCTAATTCAACAATAGGCGCTCTTCTCTATATCGGGCAGCCCAAGTTGTTGAGCGTTACTCTGCAAACAGGGTCTCAGACTGAGTCTTGAGTAGGCCTTAGGTCTATTAGGTGTCACATTAACATATAGGCAACTGTGAATGAAGACTCCGTACACTTACATATGGTCAAGTGTGGTAAAGCCCTATTTCATTTTGCATCCACAGGTTTTATAGTTTATCTCTGATGTTAATCAGGGTTAGTGATTCTAACAGCACCAAGAAGAGGTAAACTTTTACCAAGAAGACCAAAGTGGAGATAATAAAGAAAGCTGAATGAAGTGAGAAGATTGAACAATGACCATGTTTAGAATTCAGTCGGTCAAAAAGTTACAGTTATTTTAGATTGATTTCAATTTTGACTCTAAGTAAATAAAAATATGAGAACATTTTTGCAGCTAGAGTGAGCTAGAGAGAGCTAGCTATCTAAGATTTTTACAGAAACTAGCACATAGATAAATAAAATGACATCTGTATTACAAAGCATGTACTGATTGTGATTTCGGCAGCACAGCAGGTAGTGCTGCTCCCTCCTAGCACCAAAGCTGTTTAGGCATAGATTCAAATCCAGCTCAGTACATGGAATGACTGGATATACTGCTTCTATCTGCGTGGGTTTCCTATAAGTGCTCAGGCTGCTTCCCACTGCCCAAAGACATCCCTCTCAGGAAATCTGGCAATGCTAAATTTCCCAAAGTGTATGTAGGTATTCCGTAATGGACAGGTGTGCCTCATCCTGGCTCAGTGCCTGGAGATTCTTGGAACCACTGCACCAGAACAAGTGGTTAACTTGAGTGTGTGATTATTCTGTCTTTCTTCACTTCAATGACGAGAAACCAAAGAGGTAACAGGCAGGTAAAGATAAAAAAAAATCCAGGGATATTCAAAACAGTTGCTCCTGAGCAATGATTTCAAAGTCATCTACCAAGACACATCACTTTAGGAGCAGTGAGATTCCTATGGAAAACTAGATCAGCAAAAATGAGAACTTGATTTTGAAATGTAAGAGTAATGTCTTGACACGACCACTTTTATTCATATTAGTAACTACTGTGTTCTTTTTGTTATTCCCACAGCTATCAAATCGAGCTAATCAACAATGGGAGCACCAAATAAAACATCAAAAACTTTAAGTTTTACAACAGTGGCGCTCAAACATGGAGAACAAAGCTTTATGCAGGTGTTTGTCCTTAATAGTTAAACTCAAGAAAATAGTTGGTCTTTCTTGCACAGGAAGTGAAGGAAATGTTTTCCTTTGATTTTTCACTTCCTTGGAAACAGAGTATTCTAAAACGTTATTTGTCTGCTTGTGTGTGTGTGGAATCCACTTTGGTTTCTTGAAATTGTGGGTGTGTTATTGTGCAGTTACTAGAGGTCCATTAGCTGAAAGTGTCTTCAGTGTTAAGTGTAGGAAACCACAGGCTGCGATGGTTGTGGACCTTTGGGTGGATAAAAAAAAGCATAGAGGATAGACAAAAAGAAGCAAAAGCATGGTGTAATCAAGCGTGTAACAACCACATGTAGCATGTGCTGAAAGACACACAGCAAAGGTGTTTACCAGCTCCAAATCTTCTATGTAAATGATACCACACAGATCAATGAGAGTGAGAAAAGCACGACAGTTAGATTCCAATGGGACTGACACACATGGAGGAGAGGAAAAGCTGTTTGTCATTGTCACCATTATCCAAAATGAATGTATACAGCGGGATATTTGCCGAAGGAAAATCAAGCTAAGTGCCTTGCTTAAGGGTACAACAGAGAATGGAGTGTGTGTTTGTACGCCTGATTTACAGACTGAGTAAATGAGCTAGTGAGTGAACATGGGAGTATGACTGAGTCAGTCATAGTGTGTGTACATCTTTTTGGTACACTGTAGATCGCGAACCCTGTGAATATTGGTGTGTCTATGTTTCCATGTCTGAGAAACAAACTGAGTAAGGTGGGGATGTATGAGTGAGTAAGTATGTACTATATGAAAGAACAAACTGGCTAGCGAACACGTGTCTTTCATGAGCTGCTCCCTTCTTCCAGCAGTTTTCCATTCAGACCGTCTGTCTTCAGTGAAAGGCTTTTACCATGTCTGTCTCTGTTACCTCTGTTTGCACCCAGCCTTCATTATTGGGGAGTCATAACACTCCACTGGGTCTCCATCACATTGACAGTCAGGAAGGAAAAAAGAGCTCTCTCAAGTACCTCTAAAGATCTTTAAGCAAACTGACTAAATTCCCATCAGAGGATCGGCCTGTCCGATAGAGCAACAATGTAGAGGATATGTCAGCGCTGTGATCTTTCTTAGAGCTCTTGATTCCTCTCAAACCACCGCGTCCAACCCACTTGCTTAACTCTCATTGGTTCCACAATTATCAATCGATTATACCAGCAGGAGGCGGAGAGACCAACAGGCCTTCGAACAACCTCATTGAACCGATCAGCACTGGAGATAAACATAAAACAAACGACTGCTGGGAAAAAGCTGTACTCACACAATTAGAATATTTATATACCATATGTTGTTACTTTATTGAATTCAATACCGATACTGTGTTACACTTCCCTTGATAAATGTATACAGATTAATTTCCTGCAGCATCTCAGAATGATTGACATAAAATACCAAGACACATAAAGGAAGTGTTCCGCCCAGGATTCATGAGTCTTAAAAAAAAAAAAAAAAACCTATGTAATAAAATGTGCAGTAGTAAAAAAGGGGAAAATATATAAAAACCTACTGCATGTTTTCAGAAAGTGCAAATAAAAATCAATTAATTTCACTGAGATAAAGTGATGTGCCTGCTTATGTTGCTGTTTATGAAGTCTTATTGTGACATACTGACCTGAAACAAAACTGGTTAAGGCCCCAATGTAAACAATAATCCAACCAAATAAGTCAAATAAAACATCCAGGTCCTTTAATTCAACATGTGTATCATCAACACAGGGAATAACAGTAGCTATTTATTTAGGAGTAATATATCTATTCTTCATGCGTTGCTGCCTGCCTATCAGACATTTCTGCCTGTCTGATGTCTGATCACTACCTACAACTCCACCTCTCCAAAACAGAGATCCTTCACCTCCCAGGTGGCCTGTCTTCCTGTCATGAACTCTCTATCAAACTGGACAACCCATTCATTTTGCCAGCCTCCTTGACTAAGAGCCTGGGAGTGATAATTGACTCAAATCTGTCTTTCTCTCAGCACATCAGAGACACAAACCAGACCTGCAGATACATCCTGCATAACATCTGCAGGAAGCACCACATTTATCAGCTGACTCTACACAACTCCTAGTCCTGGTGATATCCTGCCTGGACTACTGCAACTCTCTTCTGTCTGGCCTTCCAGCTACTGCTATCAAACCTCTACAGCTGATGCAAAACGCTGCTGCACGAGTTGTGTTTGACCTGCCAAAGCGTTCCCACGTATCTCCCCTCCTTGTCTCTCTGCATTGGCTTCCTATAGCTGCCCAGATAAAATTCAAGACTCTGGTTATGGCCTACAAAATCATAAATGGAACTGCTCCCCGATATCTACAAGACCAGATCACTCACTACACCCCAACCAGACTGGTACGATCCTCCACCTCTGTCCGTTTGGTGGTCCCATGCACAAAATGCCCAAAATCAAACGTGCAAAGGTTTTCAGCTCTGGCTCTGATATGGTGCAAAGACCTCCCCCTCCCACTCAGAACTGCTGAATCTCTCTCTAAAACGCACCTCTTCCGGACTCAGTTCTCCCATGATCCCTAAAGTGCATGCCAATGTGTAAACATTTATGCTCAATAACTTTGTGATCATAACTGTTGAATATCGGTAAAATTTTATGCAGCTGCTCATGTGATGCAAATGTTTGTTACAGTTTTGTGATTAGAAATTGTCGATTAATAGATAACCTAAATGCAGCTACTCGTATGATGTACATTGGTTCATATGGTGGAAAGTAACAAATCAACTGTCCTTTAGAATCATGGGTCTGTATCTAAGTCTCTTTTTCTGTTGATGTAATGCACTCATTCATTTTTCTGTGAGATGTATGTTGCTTTGGAGAAAAGCATCTGCTAAATGAATAAATGGTATTGTAAATGTAAATATAAATACCTACATCTCAGATTCATCATCACATCACATCAGAATTTACAGTCTCCTCTGGCACATCAGTTGATGAGATAAGCGTGGTCTTGTGAGTTATTTTTTAAACTACAGAAAGGCACAGGCCACAGACTGCTTTTTGGTCTCCAAGAGGGTGTGCTGCCACTCAGGTCACAATATAACAGAAGAAGGATGGAAGAAACAAGGAAACAAACAACACACACACACACTTTCTGAACCGCCTGTCCCATACAGGGTTGCAGGGAGCCAGAGCCTAACCCCGCAACTCAGGGCGTAAGGCTGGAGGGGGAGGGGACACACCCAGGATGGGACGCCAGTCCTTCGCAAGGCACCCCAAGCAGGACTTGAACCCCAGACCCACCAGAGAGCAAGACCCAGTCCAACCCACTGCACCACTTCACCCCTCTCTAAAGAAGGAAACTTAATCAGCTAAATGTTTAAGGAAGAAGATGCTGGCTGGCTGTTGCTGTGGCAACCTTGTCTTGATGATCACAGTGGGATGACATAAAACAGTTGAATAGAACAACAGGACCGAGTTTAAAAAAAAAAAAAGCACTGGTCAACAATAAAAGAAGCATTTTGGGGCATCCTTTTGGACATCATTTTATGAAAACATCTGCAAAATGTGCAAACGTGTGCCTGAAGTACTTCTGCCTTTGAGCTGTGAAAGTAAATGGCAGAAAAAGGGTAAAAGCAAACTGCAATATTCAACTGTTGGAAAACAACTGTGGATATGTACCAAGTATATACTGACATTGCTGCATGAACTACGCCAAAAAGACATCCCTTATCACCAAAAGAATTTTGGGATGCTGAATTACAGATGAAATTAAAACTTAACATCACAAAAAAACTAATTTTGTACTTGTTAACCAATTAAGAAACCAAAAACTTCCACAACCCATAAGATGTTCTGCTAACTAATGGGTTTACATAAAATGCAAATTGACAGTAGGAGTACCCCGGATTTTCAGACCTCTGTCTCAGTGATATGTTCACGAGGCCATCCTTGTTTTGATTGTGTAGTAAAGAAGATTCACCCATCATTATCTAATAGGGACAGAATCCTTCCACTTCAGACTGAGTGATTAACTCCTGTCTTAAAATTGTAACCTTCACAAGCTCAGCATGTACAAGATCACAAAAAAGCACATATACACACTCACATCTCCCAGTAGTACGGCAAAATAGTTTGGTCACATACCGTGACTCACATTAACTACTTGTCCAAGTCAGGGTAATGGTGGTTCCTATCCTAGAGGCTCAGGCATCAAGGTTGGTCAAGGTACATCCATGACAGGATGGACAGTTTATCACAAGGTAGTCATACGCAGTCGCACACTAAAGGCAAATTAGAGTAACCAGTTCACATGAAACACAAATCTTTTCGATTTTGGGAGGAAAACCACACAAACAAAGGGATAAAATATAAACTCCACATGGACTAGGCCAGATTCAAACCTTTACCCAAACAGCCCAGGCACTGAAAGGCAGCAGTGGTACCAGCTTGCGTACCAGCGAAGTTTGTGTTACAAATCTGTGCTCTTCACTGCTATGCAACCTGCTGCTCCACAACCATGCAGTAATTCTTTATAAGGTTTAGCATTTCTTTAGATGCCTAGCCAATAATGTATATGAGACATCTTATGAGAACATATAAAGTTTTCAACATAAATAAAGATGTTAATTATCTCGCCCTTGAGATCTGAAGGAGCAGGCCAAGAAAACCTCTTTAATTCATATTCTTGATAGGTTCACCTCAGCTTCCAATATGAAGAAACCAAATGTGAGAACGTGCAAATTAAAATGCATAAAATCAGGAAGAAGATACAAGCAGAGACAAGCAAGGCTGATGTGAATTGAGTTTTATCCCTAACTCACCTGACCTAAACTTAAGTTACAAGGCAAGAGAACCATTCTATCCAAAAATATCTTGTATTAAGACTAATTCAAAAGATTTGAATTAGTATTCAAAAGATTTGTGGTGCTTTACAAAAATAGGGATGTGGTCCTTTATGTGTCTCTGAAGGGCTGTTCAATTCAAAACATTGATTCACCAATGCTATGTCTAATTAAAATAATTTGCGGGCTAGAGAAAAGGGTGGTTAGCGTAATTGCTCTAAACAATATGTAACGACTCAAAGCACACATCAGTCAGATTCATCATTTGTCAGTCTCTAGTTGCAGCTTGGGAAAATGCTGTAAAGGCTTCATTGGTTATATCATGTAATGTTTTAATCTAAGGGGGGTGCAGTGGGGCAGTGGGGCAGTGGGTTGGGCCAGGTCCTGCTCTCCAGTGAGTCTGGGGTTCGAGTCCCGCTTGGGGTGCCTTGCGACGGACTGGCGTCCCGTCCTGGGTGTGTCCCCTCCCCCTCTGGCCTTATGCCCTGTGTTGCCGGGTGGGCTCCGGTTCCCCGTGACCCCGTATGGGATAAGTGGTTCAGAAAATGTGTGTGTGTGTGTTTTAATTTAAGCATCTACGTGCAAACACAATATGCTGCTGCAGGCTTTGTGGTTCAGAGCAATGCATTTTAGGACATTGATACAGTCTTACCCTGAGATATACCCATTCAAGTTATGAGAATTTGGCTTTACAGGGAGTTTAATTTAATACCCTAACCTCAGCTTAAAAGGTATTTCTTTGCATTTACAAGGATAGAATTTGGATTTTATGCACCTCCCAACAGTTAAACAATGCAACACAACTGCATTCATTTAGCAGACACTTTTCTCCAAAACTCTGTACAATGATTGCTAAATATTATCTATGCTGTCAACTTTAATCAAAAATATCTTACAGTGCTAGACTGCACTAAAATCCCTACATTCATTCATTGTTCTAGACACCAGAGCAATGTGACATACATATACAACAAACTATTTAAAGACACTAGTTCACCTGAAATAGGTCTTTGGACTGCAGGAGGAAATAAACATAAGCACTGAGAGAATATGCAAACCCATACACACTGAGCAGGGATTAAACCCACATCAAATCACATGGCTCAGCTACTGTGAGACACCAAGCAGCGAAAGCAACTCCACCATCACGCCATCTAGCTGCCAGCCTCGAGACACCACATGGTCTTCTTTGCTTTTAAAGTCTAGAGTGTGCTGCATTAAGTTCTCAACTTTCACTACCTCCTGTTCGCTAGTTTCACTTGTTATAGTCTTGATAATCATGAGGCCTGCTGAGATGATCCAAACTATCTATCTATCAACATCAATATCTTGTTTGGTGAGTGTGAATTCATTTCCACTGATTTCTTTTCTTTGTACTGTTCTTTTTTGTTTTCTGTGCTAGAGGTTGAATTAGTACATAAGCATTAAATATATGCGTGTGTCTGTGTGTTTGTTAATATCTACATTATGTAATAGCTATGAAAAAGCTGAACAAGCCCAGCTACAGGTGTACAGTATTACAGAGCAATTAATGAAAGTAAACTGCATTGTTACGTTCTGTTATGAAAACTATTAACTACTGGAGCAACTGTGTCCATATTAATAAGATTTGCATATATTTTAGCATAAATGGGTATCAATTTTTGGGCTCAGGAATGCATAAAAAATTTTACTACATAAACTTCCGGTAATTAAATCTTTGACTCTGAGAACTTACGCAAGGTTTCTGAGGAACACATTATCTTCATACACTGGAAAAGAACTATTGCTCTTATTTCTATATCTACTATACATAATATACCAGCTTCAGGGCAATTAACAGGGCAATATGTCCAAAAGCAGGTTCAGACATGCTTCAATTCTGTTGTTATAGCAACACAACTAATAAATGTGAAATTACATCAAATAGAATCTCTCAACATACATTCTACTCATACAAAACAGGCAGCAAAAAAAAACAGCAAACCTTTAACATCAAGTCATGCATGAAAGCTAGCTGTAAAACATGATTTCCTATATTGTTCTTACTCACAAGTGACCCATTATTCAGGTTCTTCATGTGATTTACTCCAAAGGGACATGATGCAGCATGAGGCAATCCCTTTGTAAAAGCCCTCTGCCAAAGACAATGTATTCCAGCCGTTCAGAATGACAGTGAAAACACTGGTGGATCAGTACCTCACCTTAATTTGCCATAGTAAAACCAAGCAGCAGCAACGTCTTTACAGATCTTCCATTTCCAACACGACGGGTCACCTTGAACAAGAGTATCCTCTACACAAATGATTACAATTTGTTACCTGCTACCCTACATATGTATTTCTGATGATGGATAAACATTTACACGAATAAATGTTACACACAATAAATATTAGCTGAAGCAATTTTGCATATTCATATATTCATGCACGTGTATATGTATGTGTTTATGTCACATACAGTTGAGTATGCATCAGTTGCCTTCCAAATGGTGCCCTTTTATAAGGCCTGACAGATTGTGAGGTAGTAACATAACCAAGGTGCCAGGCTGCACAGCTGTAAATATATATTTGCACACTTTGCCTCTCCTTGTACCATTCCTTCCTGTTCATCTCCCTACTGAAAGGAACAGGGCGTACCGCGCCTCCTGGAGTGGGCGCTTACACTGCTTGTGCCCGCTCTCTTTCACTCTCTCTCCTCACATTCTCTCAGCTCCCAAGTCGTTTTGCACCCTGCTTTCAAGCAACAGTTAAAACTGAAAACAAGACTACTGGGGTGCAAACCCTCATACAAAGGTACTGCGATTTCGAGTAAATCCTTCAAAAATGCAGATGGTTTTCTTAATAAGACATCTCGGAGCTAGATAAATGTCTCAGAACAAATGTGTGAGCAGCATTCCAGGTTGAACGACCTGCACTAAGATAAACATTTACCCATCAATCTGGAATAGGTTACAACCCCTTCAATGCACTGTAGTGCAGAACTTTACCGCAGGTCATAGCTGCTGCTCTTTGCATCGCAACAGAACACGATCAGAAACACGATTCCAAGAAGGAGCACATCTGGAGTGTTTAATTTTTCAGTCCCGTGAAGAGGGTTCCCCAACAAACATGTAGGCAAGCAGTGGAGTGTGCATGATTTCCAGCTCTTAATTAACTAATAAACTGAGTCCTTTGGAAAAAAAAAATTAAATTGGTTCAATTTAATTAGGGTAATGATTGCGCTGACTCGTATGCTCAGGTGGGATGAAATACTGAGAATAGGCAATTTGGGGATGCGTGTGGTGTATGAAAATTAACATACCCTTGTCTTTTTTGCCTCATAACCCTTGTATGTAGCATGTTCTACATTAGGGTCCTATTTGTTTAAACAGAACTATTCATCTGAACAAATCACTAAGAATGCACACAACATATTTCCTATTCAGATATTTAATTATACCATAGCAAGAAAATTGCTTGTCCAGTTCAGGGTCTCGGTGGTCCAGAGGCTATCCTCTTTGCACAGGGTGCAAGGCAGGGTAATACCTGGACAGGATGCCAGTCCATTGCAAGGCCATCACACACGTATTCATTGAGTCACACATTCACACACTACTACTGCAGTTTAGAGCCACCAATTCACTTGAAACACAGGTCTTTGGACTGTGGGAGGAAAAGGGAGGCCCTGGAGGAAACCCTCACAAACACACAACTAGAATGTGCAAACTTCACTCAAACTGAGTTAGATTCAAACCCGGAGCTGAACTCCCAGCCCAGAACCTATGAGGGCTCAGCATGACCACGACTGCTGAGCCACTGTCATCCGTTCTGCTAATATCGGTAACACACACAATGTATAATGGACTGTGTTTGTTATACTGTATTACTGTACAACTTTGCATTTTTGCTCAGAGTGGTAAAACTGAAAAAGTTATGCAAAGTTACAACAAAGGAACACCACAGTTTTTACATGCATTATTTATGTGAAACGTGTAATGGAAAGTTAAATAGGTGCTCACCGAAAAAAAGGCTAGGGAAACTGCTACAACTGGTGCTGAGGCCTCCATTAAAAAAAAATAAATAAATAAAAAAACTGAAAATTCTCATAGGCCAGCATTCACAGTGGTAACTAACTACATATTTTATTTAATGTGAACACTAAAGCAATGATACAACACAGACACATTTTGGTCAGGATGACTGGACAAACTACAGTAGGTTTAAAGGTTATTTGGACACTGTTCGTGTTGTAATTTGTCCAATTATCTCGACTGAAACACGTTCGTGTTGTATCATTATTTTTGTGTTCACATTAAATATGTACTGTACACACACACACACACACACACACACACACACACACACACACACACACAGTTACCACTGTGAGTGTTGGCCTTATAACACGCAATATGAAGGAGGGAAATAAGGGAAAACTAAATGGAAAACTTACAGATCCAAAACTCTGCATTAGAATTCCATAACAGGCAAAATCCAAATCATATCTGCTTGATACAGAAGTGTTTGATAAACATGTACATGAATGTTATCTGTTTAATAATAGTTTTAAAAAAACCTATGTGCAGTTACTCATGTAATGGATACTGGTATATATGGTGGTATGTGACAAATAGACTGTAGTCCAGAATCACACATCTGCATCCAGATCTCTCCTTCTGTTCATGTAATGCACTTTTTGCATTATTCTCTGAGATGTACTTTGCTTTGCAGAAAAGCATCTGCTAAATGAATAAACGTAAACGTGTACTCACATTTAATTTTCACACATTTATATGGATATGTACATTTATATATGCACCAAAATACTAAGTGTAATTTATCAATCTGCAAGGATTGTCAGTGATAATATCATACACTTCAGCCGAAGTTATTTGCTGAGGGCAGAAGAAAAATCAGGGCCACTTTGATAACTGCAATAAGATCACTACCATTTTATATGATCATAATGGTCAAACACTGTTGAAACAGTTTCACAGTAATTTGAATGACTGAACTATTTATGTTTTAATGAAAAGGACAGGAAAGGCTACTACTGGATAATAGAACAGTAAAAAAAAGAGGTACTAAATACTCCAAATCCAGCATATGCAGTCCAACTTGTCGGTGGTTTATCCGCTTCCACTCTTTCCAATGATAGTAAAATACAGACACAGAAACATTGACTGAAGCCGCTTGTCCCAAGTGGGGGTCACAGCAAGCCAGAGCCTAACCTGACAACATAGGGCACAGGGATACACCCAGGGCGGGACAGGGGTGCATCGCATCGCAGAGTACCCCAAGTAGGACTCAAACCCTAGACCCACCAGAGAGCAGGCACAGGCCAAATCCACTGCATCACCAGCCCCCTCCTTAGAAAAACACTGTTTTAACATTAATTCATTCAGCTTACATTTTATTCCAAAGCAAAAACAACAATGCTAAAGTATTCCCAGTTATTTACCCATTTATACAGCAGTTGGGTTATTTTACTGGAAGAATTTAGGGTAAGTATCTTGCTCAAGGGTACTACAGCTGGAGGTTGGATTCAAACCTATGCCCTTTGAACTGGCTGCCTGGTGCAGTCATAACAACCTGGAGCTGAACACGCTCAAAACAGTGGAGATGATCGTAGACTTTAGGAGAAACACCTCAGCATTATCCCCACTCACCATCATGAACAGCACTGTGGCAACAGTGGAGTCATTCAGGTTCCTGGGCACCACCATCTCATAGGACCTGAAGTGGGAGCTCCACATAGACTCCATTGTGAAGAAGGCTCAGCAGAGGTTGTACTTGCTTCGCCAGCTGAGGAAGTTCAACCTGCCACAGGAGCTACTGATGCAATTCCACTCTGCAGTCATTGAGTCTGTCCTCTGCACTTCTATAACTGTCTGGTTCGGCTCAGCTACGAAATCAGACATCAGAAGACTACAGCAGATAGTTCGGACTGCTGGAAGAATCATCGGCACACCCCCCCCCCCCCAGCTCTCCGAGAACTGCGCTCTTCCAGAGTCAGTAAAAGGGCTAGCAAAATCATTCTAGACCCCTCACATCCAGGCCACTTCCTCTTCGAACCTTTGCCATCTGGCCGGCGCTACAGAGCACCGAGCACCAGGACAGCCAGGCACAAGAAAAGTTTCTTTCCTCAGGCCATCTACCTCATGAACAGCTAAATCCCCCCTAGAGAGTAAACCAGTGCAATACACAACGTTATTTATATTTATAACTATTTATCACATCATATCTCTTACTCACACTCCCTTGCATTTGTATAGAACATACCTGTATTTTTGTATATTGGGTACTTTATATTTTTATATATATATATTTTTTTATCCTTCATTCACATATTCTATCTCCTCATTTGTCTTGTCACTGTCATTCTGTCTGTGCTGTGGAAGTTTTTGTCACCAAGACAAATTCCTTGTATGCGTGAACATACTTGGCAATAAAGCTCGTTCTGATTCTGATTCTGACTCTGATTGGGTTTAAAGGCAGTAGCTCTGACCACTACACTACAGATTTGTGATATACTTCTCTCTTTGAGTACAGCTCTGCTGGGAAAATGTAAAAATTATATTTTATGAGATGTGGCAACGATGATAATAATAATAATAATAATAATAACACTAGATATGCTGCGCTGTGTTACTGGTATATGATATAATACTGATATATTATATATATATATACACACACACACATATTAAATAATATATATGAAATAATATGATATAATATGATATGCCATTACCCTGTGCAAAATGCATTTCAGGCCTTCCCACCAAGTCCAGCACATAGCCACAGGCCGCCTAGTGGCTTTTCTGACACCCACTGGCAGTTTACTGTGCCGACAACCCAGCCTACTGCACTGCAAGTGCAACGATTAGCTTGGCATTTGAAAGCATCCTCAGGTATGGCACTCACACAGGTCAGGGAGCTCCTGGCGGTTTTATTAATGAGACAGACGATAGTGTAGGACACAGCATACAGCACCACAGAACACCACCTCTTCAAAACAGCTCTGCTCATCATCTAGGGAATCGTACTGTTACTGTTGTACACAGTACTAAGTTGCAGTCAAATAATATGACGTCGAATTCTTTATGCAAATTTATGCTTTGCATAATAGGATGTCTTGCTTTTGTTTACTGTAATATTTAAATAACAGAAACAGCTGTATCGGTGGCTTAGTGGTTCATCTTGTGGGTCTCACTTTAATACATGGAAGATTATTCCAGTGGTTTAAACAGTGAAACATGTATCTCACTTTTATCCGTCATCAACATAAATATTATTAAACAAAACGCGTCGCCTTCACAGGATTCACCCTTGTAACTCAGAGCATTTATAGCAATTCAAATCCTCGAATGGGAACCTAATCTGCCTTTTTTCATCCATACGAGGGATCATTTTTGCTACTTCTGCCACGACATGGTTAAAATTCTTCTAACGACAGAATAGCTTGGAGGACCAAAGACCAACTGGGAGTAATCAAGATCATATGAGCCTTCATCAGCCTCGATGCCAGGCTTTCACAGCCCAGTTATTTAATAGGAAAATTTCAATCTTTTGTGTGCCCTCAAGTACACCACCCCCAGTGAGTGATCCCTTACACAAGCATGTAACATCAACTGATGAACTAAACATAGTCACCTAAGCACATACCTTTGTATGAAAATGCATACAATGCGGGTAAGTCTAAAAGTATCTGCAACAATGCTCATGAAAACATTATTGTTATTCATCATGAACACTACTGCAGATGCTTTACATTGAACTTAAACACCAACTGTATAAGGATTTAGAACATGGTGAACCTTCATCATATCTTTCGATGAACATTTTTGTAAATGCTGTAACAATTTAAATACTGTAACTGGTTGCTAAGCAACCCACAGAATTGAGCATTTGAGTGGGAGAGATGGATACAAGGTGTCTTTCGCTTGTTACACCACTGATTTTTAACGACAAAAAAAATTTTTAAATTATAGCTATATCACAATCAGTCTTGAATATAAGTAAGACTTTATAGTTTTATATTCTTGCTTGTGTATAATGCTGTATAACTGTTATTAGTACCTGAAACAGCAATGCAGAGGAAAGAATTTAATTTCAGCACTGCGTACTGATAACCGCAAGGGCTGAATGAAGGTCAGGCAGAATAGAAAAAGTTGTTTCTCGATAGATATCAACGGGGAAGATATCTGAGAGGGAAAAATTAAATAAATCTTAAAACAGAAGGTTTGATGCAAATCTCCCGACTTGTGCGGCAGATCTGAACCATCTCACACTGAAGGAACTGACCAAGCTAGGCCTAATCACAGCTGAGTCAGTGTCTCCGTATTGTGCGAGCAGTACTTAAAACGCTTTCAGAGTTTGCTTTTGTATTGATTTAACTCCCAGATCAGCAGTGTGATGTAACTACACCTCCACATCTGTTGAATAATGCTAACATGTTTAATATTTAAACCAAATCTCTGCCGGAATTCATTACCCACCGTCTTACTCACAGCCATGGTCTGGAATCGGAAGGGGATCAAAAGCAAAGACAAAAATCTCCCTGAGGACACATGCATGTTGCAGATGACTATGCTAAAATGATTTCTAAACCCAAAGAAAATGTACGTTGTCCCTGTGCAGCAGGCCAGTGCAGACTGACCTTCCTTCTTCATTTATTTATTTATTTGTTACAGAAAACAAAGACCTGCTCAAATTAGTATGATCAAGTAAACGGTTTGGGTGCTCAGAACCCTCTAGATTTATATGTAAAGCACAGATAGGAGGGCACACAAAAGCTTACAAGCACTTCAGGACGGATGTATTTTCGCAGGATCCCTTCATCAGTGTATCTGTACGTAGCAGAAACCATGACGTGTGTACAGTTCTGAGGTCAAAAACTGGAAATGAGATCCTTAACAATTTAGTTATTACAACTTCTAGACAAGCGATGTCAAACATATGGCCCGCTCATGGATTTTTAGCCATGACTTAATGCCGTAATCATGCGCTATGTGAACCAGCACTAATAATACGTTAAAAAACCAAAATAAATTAATTAATCTGCCTATGGAAAGTTATGTAGTAAGCAAATCCATCTTTTACTCAGCCGTAATTTTAATGTCTAATGATACCTGTCCCACAGAATCAGTCTCGTGTTGGTGAAGTGGCAGTTAAGGCAGGCTTACTAGTCTCAGCATCAACCATTTTCCGAGGGAAAACTGGTAAAGAAGTGCATGGTAATGAGTGCAGAACTGATATGGACAGATAAATGGCAGCAATTTCCTAGTGTAAGCCTTTGAAAAAAGATTGTGTTGCAGAGAGAATTGATTTACCACATGATCTTCACAATCAGTTTTCTGTTTTCAAGTATTTTTCTGCCTTTTCACTGGCAATATTATTCACGTGCTGATAGTCATAATGCATATAACAATGAAGATGCTTGTAACTGTTTACAAAGACACAGTGATAACACTTTATTGCTATACAGGTGTTTCAACAGCCGTTTTCTGCTATGAATACGAATAAACCAAAACATGGGTCTCAGCTCAGTGACATGCATGTAAAGCTCATCTTCAGCTTGCCACTGCCTAGTCGGTCGCTCCGAACTTTGATGGTCACCCAAGCTAAGTGGTGTCGTCGAGGCATCATCGAGCAAGTAGCAACATAAACTACAGACATGTCATGGTAGGACAGTGACACTTTTTGTTGATTTATTATTTTATATCAATGGATAAATTGTTTCAATATTGCTTAGTTTTCAGTATCAGGAGTACATGGATGTACAAAAGCATACAGCATAATAAATTAATAACACTGAATCAGTATATAGTACTATAGGAGTATAGGTGGATACAGACTTACAACTTACTTAAAACTTACAATGGCTGTGAATAGTGCCTACCCATTCTGCTAGCCACTGCCTCTCTTGTTATACAAATATGATGTGGCAGGTGCCATGAATCCTATTCGGCCCGCGTTGTGAAAGGAGTTTATCACCCCTGTTCTAGACCCAAGTACACTAAATGGGCAATGTGCGGAGATACAGACTATAATATCTATTTTCTGTTTTATATTTCAAAATGATTTTAACTTGAACACAATCAAATGCAGTTTAGGAAAAAAAAGTTGTGGTAGTGACTACAGGGGAAGAAAAAGTTGCAGGATTTTTTTTTTTTGTCCTGTAGTCACGTAAGAAGCCAAATATTTCTGCAGTCAGGAAAATTAAATCCAGGGCACTGAAGATTCCAAAATGCAAGAGTCTGTGTATGTGATTGGGGAGCTTTTATGTAGCTACAAATAACTGTGGAAACATCCCAGAGTGGCAGAGAACAGTAACTCCAGCCATGTGGCCGTGGCAGTGAGCCTTGGCCATGCGTTCGGTCTCATAAGCTGACACCAGGATCGGCCGCCTCCACTGCTTTGTGTAGTGTCACAAGCACTCTAAGAATAACAGCCTCACACATATATATTTACATATGGCTCTTTTTTTGTAACTTAAATGGGGATATCTCCAGAGACCCTACTTTGCAGACAATCAGCACTGAAATTACCAATTGTTAATTGTTTAAAAACGAATATGACAAATCCATCCATTATTATACATTACAGTTCACTGTATATGCCACTACATTACCAGAAATGAATTTAGTCTTAATAAGCCTAGTAGAGTCCTGTTTGCGTTCTCTGTGTGTGCATACCATACATATTCAAGGGTTCAGTGGAAAAGCAGTAAGGGGTCAAGTGCGGCTCAGTATGTGTGTGACTGTGTGTGGGTGTGTAGCAGTGCATTCTGCTCCCGTTGCACAGTTGTCAGATGAATAGCGACTGGAGTATTCAGATGAGCTGGTTTGTCCCCAGAAAGCTCTGTCACGCTGGTTCAGTTCACTGAGGAAAAGCATCGCGGAGCGAAAGAAGAGAATGCCGTCCGCTACCATGGCCTCTACAGGAAAGCACTACTTTTTTTAATACATGTGGGACAAATAAATCTTAGGGATTCCAACATTAACTACAATAAGACTAGTAAAACTAATCAAAAGGTGAAAAGCACTAAAACTGAGGGAACAATGTACAATAGCATGTAGAGCAGCAAACAAGAAAATACATCAATTTAAATTTTCATATGAAAATGCACTTCCAAAGCACTAAAGAACTGGCGATGATGGATAATGTAAAGAGTTCTCCTTCTCTGTAGAAGCAGATGATTGTCTTGACACACCAGCTCACCAGGGGAGTGCAAAACCTCATTTAATTTCACCATGCAGCTTCATAGACCTTTGCCAGACTGATAGATCTCCTAAGGAATAACTTCCATTAACTCAGGTGGGTGGGGGGTGGGGTGGAGGGGACATGGAGTGGTTATGATTACATGCGGAGAGACTGGGCTGAAGGCGACACTGAGCCTTGATGTACATCAGACTATTTTACATATTATTAACTTCCTCTATAGTGAAATGGTTTTTATGCCTTATGCTTGCAATATTGACTGCCAGATTCCTTCCACGACAACACTGACACTACTTTTACTCAAGACGTTCAGTCCATCCTTTTCCCTTTTATGACTGCCCAGGCAGAGGTCTAATTTGAGAACAGATCATTAAAGGATGGCATTAAGCACTCAATTTTTTTTTTTTTTTTTCTGCTGTCCATGGATGAGATGTTATCTGAGGTTTATTCCTCAGAATGGAATTTAGGAGACAAATATACTGTGACGTACAAAAATGCCCATGCAGGCAGATGGGGCTTTTAGGGCTCAAGCTATATCACCTGTGTCTAAGGACAGACCTGCAAGTGCACACAGCTCGCATCTTTCCATTACTAGCAACAATGTGACCCTTGACTTCTGATCACATCAGTGAATGGCTGGTCCAAAAAAAGGAAAATAAATGAGTAAATAAATACTTTTACTACAAGGTATTACATTTATGTCCTCAACCACCAATTTTACAACACGTAAACAGGTATGAAGATATAACACTAAGCCAGGACAAGCTGTCTGGAGAAATCATTCATTCCCAACATAAACACCGATAGGACAACAGTAAAAGTGGCAGCACTTTCCATCCATCAAGATACAGCAGATTTCTCACCATTCACTTTTTCTAGGGTTTTTTTTTTTTTTTCCCCCCCAGAGGCATACAATTTGTTCACTGGCTCTAATGTCGTATTAGAAACATGGGCTCAACAGGTTTTCTGTAGTGCAGAAGTTGCCGGGTAAGCTGTTCTCCCCCAGTATCACCACCACTAACATTGCCAAAGTGAAAGGATTTTACTTATTTATTAGGATCTCCAGTGCTGCACCAATGTAAGCCAGCATATACTGTATCAGTATTTAGTCCAGAAGACACAGCTGCTTGTGTTGGCCACCACACTGGGTGCTGAAGAAAGGTCTGGGTGTGGGGAAATGATGAGGGGTAGGGGGTGGTGGGTTTGTTATGCTGGGGGTGGTAAGGACTGGGAACCATTCCAAAATGAGTTTAATGTTCTGTAAATGCACCACAAACAAGCTGGGAGTTGGCAAGAGCTCCTTGGCCAGCTGCTGGAGATGCAGCGTCTGGTAGTCCTGCTGTCCTGCTTATACATGCACTTTAAAATAGGGACTCTGCTCCCCGCTGCCTAGCACTGCAGCGTGATGGAGAGCAGAAGTGGAATTAATGCAGTAAGTGTCGACGTGCGGATCAAACAGAGACTCACACGTCAAACATACAGGTCTACAGGACTGACTTTGAATGCAAACGTGTATTTTAACATTCTTCCAATTTTACAGGCCTAAATTACCATCAATTAATTCATATTATTCAGCACCTACTACAAAATTTATGTATTAAATACTGATTATTAGTGGATCATTAGTAATAAATAGAAGAACATATTAAAACAACACAGCATATTGATTATTTGGGACATTGTCTATTACAAACCAAGCATGGCAAGCTGAGTATATTTTAATGAATGTGGCACAACCTGTTGGAGACACCTGGTGTTTCGTGTATTGGACACCTGTGATCTGTTGCCATTCTTCACACTCTGCATCGTACACATTCTCCATTACTGTTACCATCAACACGCATTAGGCTCTCATAAGGAAACGACAAACTCCGATTCCGTACAGGTTTAATACACCTGTCAATGAAAAACAGCAGTATTGCTACAATGCTGGCATATGGGTATCCAGCCTGCAACGCTTGGGCAAATAACTACTCTTTAAGGAGAGCAGTAATGGTTCCCAGCCAACCCTACCCTGCAGAGCATTGAAGTTTATGAATTCTCCAGCTTTGACAGTGTGTGAGGAGCTCCCCGAGAGTGCTCACAGCGTGGTGGTCAGCTGAGCGAACGCAACCAAGCCGTGATCCCTCCCTCCATACCATGCTCAAACCATGCTCTATGTGCAAGTCATTTCACACCTGGAAGCAGAGAACAGATCCCTTAAAAGGAGGAGGGGAACAAAACCTGAAAACAGGTAAAAGAAAAACAGTATGAAAATAAAAGCATGGGGGGGGGGGAAGAAAAGTCGCATGATAATTTACTTGCTCAGTGAAATCCTTTACACAGAGCAATGTTCAAAGCTTATCGTTTCACACATATGTTATTTGCACTCAACTGGGAATGTTGTTTTTGAAACAGCTCATTCTACAAACCTACCCCAACAGCAGTCCAGTTCCATGACCTGCTCCTCTGGACATTACGGCATTGCTGTGGCAGTCCCAGAAACAGAGAATATTCCCAGTACAGCGAAACCCACCACAGATGCGGCTACTGACTGACATGTAACAAATGTACAAACAACCAAATTCAACAGAAAGCACATATCCTAATTTTTATTCTAAGCACATGTCCTATCGTAGATTTTCAGTCTCTATCTATCAGCTGTATATGACAATTATCAATAAGTAATGGCAGGCAGTAATAACAGTATATTAACTGAAATTGGAATCAGAGGTTTATTAGCTCTCTGCAACTCAGATGTCGAGTTGTAAAACGCAGTGCTGCTCACTGTCACAATCTAAATTAGGACCCAGATCTCCTCCAGTTTCGATAATACCTCCATTGCTGATATTCTACTGCAATTCATTGCTAATTCAAGTCTCCATCCTTCTCTTTTTTCTGTGACCTACTTTACAGTACATTCTGTTGCTTTCGGTAACAAAGTAGTAGCAATCCAGCACTCCTCACAGTCCTGTCAGACTTGTTTCTGGAAGTCTGCAGATCATCTGCTCCTTGCCCAAACCCTCGAGAGTTCTGGCTGGCACAATATTACCATGGTGCAATAGAAGCGATGCCGCGTGCTGGTTCAAGCAGATGCACAGTCTGTGTTCTCGGGTCGCTAGACAGAATTTTCCTCTTTGTTTGCCGAAACATCCTCTGAAACTGATCCAGTAACCGTGGAACAGAGAACATCTGCTGTTCTCACAATTGCTGTTGACAGCTGGAAGGAACACCTCAACGATGCCCCAAAACACCTTTCACTGCTTAGGTGATTAAAAATACACTCTTCACCCTGAGCACTGGCACTCCCCATCTCAGCACAATGTCCGCAGAAATCCACCGAGCTATAACTGCATAAACTGTTGTGCAGCACCCCAAAAAAAACTGCAAACAAAGAATATTCAAAGATCTATGTTTTGCGTCTAAAATAGATGTGTACGTGTGCTTATCCGGCCTTATCGTAATTTGCTGTAATGATATCGTTTACTGTCTCATTACAAAATGAGCTGTTTATGTTTTCCCAATTTTTCCTCTAGTCTTTGGCCTATGATGAAATCATATGTTATCGCAGATCACTTCTATTAAGGACCTTCACAGTGGCCTTGTGTCCTGAGTGTATTCACTAATGAGAAACTACTGCACTAACACCCATACACACTCCTTCTTCCAAAACTACCGTAATGAGGAGTACATTTGAAACAGCACTGTGGACAGTGAGATCAGTACGGACTCCTTCAAGGCCAGAGTGGATGGGGCGTGTAACTTCGTCCACAGCTACAAAATGAGTTAACTCCGTACTAATCCTAGGGAAATGCTTGGAACTCATCGTCCTGCCAGTTGTTAGTTAAATCCACGATGAAGTATCCCGGTGGATGGTTGGACAGCAGCCTAAAATTTCAGTTGTCAACATAAAACCTTTCTCACAAACAAAAGCATTGTTAATTTTAGACACCCTGTGGAACCAGCCACTGGTTGTATTGTATAAAATGGCACAACAGTCAGAACGCTTTAAGGTAAATGTATAAGATATTTGGATGGCTATCTCCACAAAGAGGCATCAAGCAGTCGATTTATGGTGCAACCTCTGCTCAAGTGACAAATGTCAGTCTCCCACTGATATGAGACTTAAGCACTTAATTAGGATGCTAGGACTATCATTTTCAGACCAATTCCAGTGACACAATGTCACTTTGTAATTTTAATAAACAACTTAGAAATAGCAAAATACTGATATATAAATACAGCTACTGCAGACTTGCATCAATGTGGAAGAAAACCTTTTGGTGAAAAATGATTTCGCTGTGGCAGCAGATATGTCTCTGGTTTCCTCATATGTACTCATTCATGATGAAAATAATGGGTATGCACTGATTTATGAAAATGCAGTTCTGAACAACTGAAGGGTATGAATACATTGAGCATAACACAGAGAAATGGTTTAGGCAGATTGGACTCTTGCTACTGTCATGCAGAATTTTTAAGTATTTCTGTATTAATTATGCTGCCAATGTGAATGAGAGAAACTTCTAGCATGCAGATTTTTTACTTGCACAATGGCAGACGAACTTGGGAGGGGAGGGGGACAAGCTTTGACTGATTTATAGGTTATAAATTGACTTGATGCCTTATATTTAGAAGACATTTCTCTCTATTCCTTTATTAAATCTTGGAGAATCACGCACACATATCCTCACAATAACTTGATTTAAGAACACATTTGCTATATCCATCATAAAATGAAAAAAAAGCCATTTGAAATAATTTGATATTTCATGTGTCATGTCTTGTTTAGTTCCAGAAGCAAAGAAAACTATGACATTTACATTCTCTAAAAAGATTAGAACATCAAAGCAATCTGTGTCCACTTCCTACCAGAGAGCAGAAGTGAATAAGCCAATATTCCAGAGTTTGTTATAGTAGGTCTGGTCTGCGTTTGGTATGTTTTCATAGATAAATCTACTGTCACTCTAAGACACCTAAAAATAACAATGAAAATATACTGAACATAGAAATATTTTCTTTTTTTCTACTTCTTATAGCTGGATAATTTGGATTTATAAACTGACAAAATTCCAAATGGATTATAAAACTGACCTTTAGTAATATGGCTTTGATATTATTACACATTATCTGACTTGTATCCTGGATTTATTTTTCTGTTGCCTGGCAAGCTGAGATCTGACAAGAAGCCTATGAGTCAGACAGCTCATCCTGAGTGTCCCTCCGTCACCTCTCCAACCGCGAGTTCCTCCAAGGCCCTGGCAGACGCTCACCAGTCAGTGGCATCTCCTGTCCTGTGGAGGCGGCAAGAACCTGGGAGTCGATCCTGACAGCCAGCTGGTCTTCTCCAGCACAAGTCCTCGTCCAGGGCACTTACTGTCTAGACTGCAGAGGTGGGTAGTAACGAGTTATATTTACATAGTTACTTGTATGTAAGTAAAATTCAACAAAAACTGTGCTTTTCAGAGTAGTTTTTGGCTCCTTATTTCTTACTTTTACTCAAGCACATTTTTTAAAAAAAATTTACTGCATTATATTTGTCACCCTCTTCTGAATTTTTCATATTTAATGTTCTAATTTTCTGTCCATAAAACCAAGTTTCTTTTGCTGTGACAATAAGCAATCCCACATCATTAGGCAACTGCATATCATAGCTACCCTGTGATAGACTAGCGTTTTGTCCACAACGTACTCCCTCTCGGTCAGTGCTTCCAGGATAGACAAGCGGTTATTGAAATTGGATGGATGGATGGATGGATGGATATAATGTGTAACTAAAATTAAAAGCAGTTTGTTGATGCCATAAACACTCAAAATACTGTATCTCACTGTTATAAGACCAATCAGACTTTGGTTAATGCTGAGTTTTGTCACACATTGACTGACAACCTGAAATTTTTAAAAAGAATGCCTTTTTTCAGTACTGTGAGAGTTACATTTTAGAAGAGTTAAGCAGGTATTAATTGTTTTTCAATGGAGTTATTTGGCCAGTCACTCCTATTTTATTCATTTTTGGCATATGGACTATGTTAACATGTTCCTATACGCCATTTGTAAGTTAAAGGTTTGAAAAAACCATCAATACAGGTTAAAACAATAACAGTTAAAGCAAAAAAAAAAAAAAAAAAAAAACTCAATGCATTATTGGCCTGGAATAATTTAGTTCCTAGCTTAGTTTGTACCTTGCTGCTAGAGAATTTCATTCATGCAGACAATTGTAGAATTGAGTTCAAGAAAGTTTGTGAAGATATACTAATTAATACTTAATGTTAATTAACACTGATTAGTATAAATTGCATATTGCCTGGTAAATAACAGAGTAACGGTCAGAAATGGCAGTACACAGAAGTTGTATATTTTGGACCTGAAAGTGTATATTGCTTACGTGTCCAACAACATTTAACTCACTTCTGTTAATCACTTGTCCTTGTCAGGGTCACAGCAGTCTGGAATCTCTCTCAGAATAAGAGGATTCACCATGCATATATTTACTCACACATTCACACACTACATGCAATTTCACATCACTAATTCACCTGAAAGACATGTCTTTGGACTGTTAGAGGAAACCAGAGCACCCAAAGAAACTCACACAAACACATGCAGAGCATGCAAACTCCATAAACTGAGCTAGATTCAAACCCACACCCAAACAGCAAAGACACTAGGAGGGGGCAGCACCACCATGATGCCTATTCCACACTTCACACATGCATTTTGTCTGCCAAAGGGGCTCAGTCCCAGTGCATGTGAACTCCACATCCACTCTGAGAGAACCAGAATGTCAACATTGGCAATTTAAGTGATATTCCAATGCAAAGTTACTCAATGTTTTGCTAGCTAAAATAAACTAGCTATATGGCTTGGATTCAAGCCAGAACTTACTACTGTCTGTGATTTGTTCATTTAGCTGACCTTGCTCAAGGTCATTACAGCCAGAGCAGGGATTCAACCCATCTGATTGCAAGAGAGCAGCACGAACTAATATGCTACTGCCTACCTGGAAGACTATAGGGGGTGCGGTGGCACAGTGGGCTGGTCCAGGTCCTGCTCTTTGGTGGGTCTGGGGTTCGAGTCTCGCGTGGGGTGCCTTGCAACAGCCTGGAGCCCTGTCCTGGGTGTGTACCCCCCCCCCCCCCCAGGCCTTATGCCCTGTGTGCCGGGTTAGGCTCCGGTTCCCCGTGGGGTGAGTGGTTCGGACAGACCTGGAAGACTATCTAATTTTGATGTCCTAAAGCAAAAATTGCTTTGCTAGATAACAATTAATCAAATTAACTACGCTGACTGCGAAAAGCTTGTTTGTAGAATGTGACCTTATAGGGTATTACCTTGCTTTAGATTCTAAGCACCTAAACTTACTGACTTTTTTCATTTGTTATGTATTCAGACAACACTACTTGTCCAGTGGTGCAGTGGGTTTGGCCTGTCCCTTCTCTCTGGTGGGTCTGGGGTTCAAGTCCCACTTGGGATGCCTTGTGACAGACTGGTGGGGTGTCCCCTCCAGCCCGGTGCCCAGTATTGCCACGACCCCTGCTCAGGACAAGCAGTTTCAGTGCTCACGTATTGTTATTATGAGGTAGCAGTCAGAGAGAGTAACACGTATCTTAAAGGTTGTTGGTTCAACCTATCGTGCCCTTGAGCAAAGCACTTAACTTGAATTTCACCAGAAAAAATTGTGAAAATTACTGGACTATAAATGGATAAATAATTATAAGTAGTTTATCAGACAAACCTAATACTCTAAGTTGAACTGGACAGAGATGTCAGAATAAATTTGTCATTTACATTTCCAGCAGTTCAGAACATTAAAACACCTGATTTAAATCAAAGTAACATAACACTTCACTGTCTTTTTGGACCTGTTTTTTTTTTTTTGGACAAGCACTTTTATTTGAGCATTCTTTTTACCCATCTTTCTATTTCTGCTAGGCCATAACTCCTTCGTAGTTGACCAGTCACCTGTCTGGCCACACACCCCCACCTTACGAGAGCTAGAAAGATGCCTTCAGGCCCAGCAGATATGGATATGTCAGCCCATCTGCATCCTCTGTTGGATGCCAGTTGCAGGTCATGTAATATTTCACAGGGGGCACAGTGACGCAGCGGGTTTAGCCTGGGCCTGATTTGTGGTGGGTCTGGGGTTTGAGTCCTGCTTGGGGTGCCCTGTGGCAGACTGGCGTCCTGTGCGTGGTGTGTCCCCTCCCCCTTCAGGCTTGCGTCCTGTGTTGCCGGGTTGGGCTCTGGCTCACCACGCCACCTTTTGGGACAGGTGGTTGTAGACAGTGTGCGTGCGTGTGTGTGTGTGTAATATTTCATATGTTAAAGGAAACAAACTAACTGTACTTACAAATCAGACATCGATAGCTATTTCTCTTTCTCCTAAGGTAATGCACAAATTGTATTTTCTATGAGATGTACGCCGCTTTGGAGAAAAGCGTCTGCTAAATGAATAAATGTAAATTTCATCTACGGTGCTCATTTCTATGGTGTGGATACAAACTACAAGATCTCAACACTGACATCAGTTAATACCCTCCATCCAGACCATCTCACTCAGTATGGGTTGCATGCTTTGCAGTCACTGATTTTAATAGCAGCGATTCGGCAGCATGCTGGATTTCACTCCAGCCCAAGGATGGAACAAGTTACCAGTCAACGTACCATACAACATTATGAACCGCTATGGAGCTCTCTTCTCGCTGAACACGTGACTTCTTTGCCCAAGAATCCCTCCGGCCGTATGGATCCTGATGTTACCTAAGGATAATGGGAAATACACTAGCGATTAAGTTCAGAGGCTTTTATAAGGGAGCAGCAGGTTGCATAGTTGTTCAAGCCACAGCCTTAGGAATAATTAATTTTTAAATTGCTCTGCCTTTCTATGATGGCAGTCTAAACTGCCATAGAAAAAAATTCAATTTACCCTATAGAAATTAAACTCAGTGGTGTAAATCCGGTTCTTCTAGAGTCCAGTGTATATTAAGGAAGTAAATATGGCAATAAACAATTAATTTGGAACTATGATTAACAAATCAGCTTTATACTGGGTCATAAGACATTTACTTCAGTAGTTAAATCAGTGCATTACATTTCTTGTCAAAATTAAGCAGGAGTTTCTGGTCAGGTGAGGATTCTTAGGGGCTATTGGCAATATTGATTGGAATCGAGCAAACGCTTGGAGCTGAATAAACTACACTTGTGGATGCTGTTTGGGGGAGCAGCTACACACTTGTCAGCTCTTCCTAGGACTGAAAGGGGGCTCTTGTGTCCCTCTTGACCTCTGACGGCTGCATGCTGTCTGGCCTGAGGAGGAGAGAACAACATGCTGTGGATGGGTCTCTGTGTGGATCAGTGACTGCAAAGCATCAGGAGCACCGGGGCAGAATATTTAGACAGTTCCTTTATTATACTTCAAGATTTTTTAAATTAAATAAAAACTAGGAGACATGAGTAATTAACAATGGTCCTTAGAAGCAAGAAAAATTTAAGAAAAAAAAACAACCTATGTTCACAATAGTCACGTACTGCCTTACTTTAACATCCTATTACCCTGTAATACAAAAGTACCACATTTAAAAAGTACTATAGAAGAACACATGAAAGGGTGGTGCAGTGGGTAATGCTTATACACTACAATGCCTGAGCTGTGCATTAGCGTGTAGATTCAAATACAACTTACGGTGCTCGGTTTGCGTGTTCTCTTTATCTGCCTTTTGAAGAAGGCGACAATAAAGTACTTCTGTACCTTCCATCGTTACATGAGTGGCTGTTATGAGTTGAATTCGATTTGAAACAAAACAGCGATACAGAGGGAAACACTAGTTCCTCACAGTTCCCAGGAAATGGTTTTGGGTCTTGGCTCTCTTAATGCGTTTGCATTATTTTCTTACCATAGCCCAAAGATTTGTGTGGAAAATGGCAATGGTAAGTTATTAGTACACCCTCCCCCGCAATGTTCACCAGACTTGACTTGGACTCAGTGGAGTTTTTGCTTACCTTATAAAACAAAATAATCATTATAAAGTATTTTATTTTCAAATGTAATGCATCCCTGTATCCTCCGGCCTGAACTCGCTTACTGGTTGAGCCAGAGATATCCTCAGCTGGTGTGAGAGTTTGGCTGGTCCTCCTCCTGTTGATCTGGCCTTCAGGATGTTCGACCAGCTTTATCTTTCCATTTTGCTTGACATCGTCACAGCGCTTTGGGCACCGGAGAGGCCTTCTTCCACTCACAGGCAAACAGACACTGACAGTCTTTGCCATCTCTCCCCTACGTTTGCATAACATCCGAATACCTTGCTTTTTTTCCCCACATATAATTATTTCTCTATAGCTTGTTCAGGAAGCCATTGATTTGTTCTTGCCGTATACAAAGAGGAAACCAATTAAAATCTGAATCGGTACCACCCATCTTTGCTGTCATAAGGGACAATCACACGCTATGCTGGCAAGTGTGGGAACTGAATTAAATAGTTTGGCCATTCTGACTGGTGAAATCAGTCACACCTCAGCCACCTGCTGAGCTACTTATTCACATCCAGTTTTCACCATTAGTTCCCCCGATAACACTCCATTTAGCTTGTACTGAAAAGAAGAATTAGCGGATGACCACATATTAAGTCACTTACAGTTCTGAGTTAAAATTAATCACTGAATTAAGACGTTGAAGTTTGGGGCTCAAGCAGTTAAGAGCCACAGAGCATCCCAGATGTATCGCTAGATACGGCATAAACCCATATAAGACTTCTAAATCCCAGAGGACAGGGAAATAAGTAATTTAACAAAGTAAAACGCTCACTGTCAGGGACCGGTTAGCCTTTTGCAAGCCCCCCGTGGTCCAGACCCTATCCAAGAAGCACAGAGGCTGAGTGGGGTACACTAGTCCACTGCAGGGTAATCACACATATACATTAAGAGCAATTTAGTGTCGCCAAGCTACCTGAAATACTTGTCTTTAAACAGGGAGAGGGTAACAGAGCACCTGAGGAAACCCATATGAATACAGAAAGAACATGCATACTCCACAAAAACTGAATAGGAAATCAAACCGATGTGTAATCGTACAGGGCAGGCACTGTGAGACACTCACGTTACCCACTGCTCCACTGTGCCACACACAAAGCAAAGGAGCTCACTGAACATAATATCTTAAGAAACTGCATGCAAAATACATGTTACCTGGTTATGTACTGTATGCCTTGTAAAATTATTAATATACTCTGAAATACTAGAGAAATCCCAGCAGCACTGCATGTGTAACGACTCAGGGCTGTTTGATATACCCTGTATGCGTTCAGTACGCCAATCAACCGCTGTTTGCTGCAACATCATTTGCACAGCTACTAAAAAAGACTTAAATCAATATTGTAATCGTGTACTTACTACACTAGTTAGGCCTGGTAGTGGGGAAAAAGAACTGCCTAAGTCAAAAACCACAAAAAATCAGACGGAAACAGAACAATAACGTATTGCAGAGCATTTCTATGATTTGTTCATCTGCTGTCTATCACTTCATGAGAACACATTTGACTTCTGAAATCCTCAAGCCACAAATGAGACGACTGCACAACTAATTAAGAATTAAAAAAAAAAATTAAAAAGTAAATAATCTGCTGTAATATTCTACAGCGGATTATTTACTTTTTAATTTCTCAAGTCTATATTTTATTCTCGATGAATTTTTAGCCCGTTTTTATTTTTTGAAGAAGGGCGAACAAATGCAAGCTTTGCATGCCCGCAAAGAATGGGTGCTGAAAGGTGAACGAAAGCTTCGACTTCCCACTCGTCTCCAACAGCGTCCTCGGAGACACGTGGAGTTACCATGGCCTTGGAAGCGATCAGCGGGGTTACTTGACCGTGTGCGCAGGCGTGGCTTGTATGCGGGAAGACAGCCGGAGCGCACGCGTCCCCGCGCCCCGGCTGCGCTAACCTAGTCTTAGCCTTAGCCTGATTGGTTTAGCGTGGCATCAGGGAGCCTGGATGACAAATGTGGACATGTGCGACGCAGTGGGGCCCCGTCGGCCCACACTGCGCTAACGACTCTCCCTATTAAACCCCCACAAGGAGGCCTGGCGACCGCCATGGAGGACTGAAGCGAGATGGCCACAGACGGTCACGGACACAAGTGAACTTGTGTGAGTTCTCTGCTGCCATCCCATGTTTCCTCGGCGTTCTTGACCTACAATAAGAAATCTAATTATCCACTAAAGTAACCTTTACATTTACAAGGAAAAAAAATAGTATTTACATGACAAAGCTTTGTCATAACAAAAAGTTTCCAACTCTCTCCCTAAAGTATTACAAATCTGGCTCGGATCTAACCAGGGTGTTTCATGGGCTGATAGTTCAGATCTAGAAAGTGCAGTGTCTTTGACAACCACTACAATTAAAGATGCTAATCAGGAAATGCTTTTTTTTCACTAGACCACAATCTGCCCTTATAGACTCTGCACTTCAACCACTTCATGAATTATCAGACTGAAAAGCAGAATTTGCTACAAATTTTATTTTTCATCTGCAGTTGTTCATTCAGTTATTTACTTGTGATTTAAAGATTTGTAAAAGTTGTTTGTCAGTGCTACCTTTGCAGCTATAGCTCTCTGAATATTCCTGGAAATTATCTTTGCAGGTTTAAATCCTAGGAGGGACACAATTGTATCTTTGAGCTAAGCACTACATTTAAATTTATTTAGCAGACACTTTTGTCCAAAGCAACTTCCAATGAACTCTGTGTAGTGTTAATCAGCCCACACACCTTATTCACAAAGGTGACTTACACTGCAGATACACTACTTACAATGGGTCACTCATTCATACAAAAGTGGAACACACTCTAACTGTAACTCACATACTATGGGTGAACATGAACAGCATGTTTTTGGACTGTGGGAGGAAACCAGAGCACCCGGAGGAAACCCACACAGACACGGGGAGAACATGCAAACTCCACACAGACTGAGCGTGGACCGAACCCACGTCCTCTCGCACCACCCAGGCCCTGTGAGACAGCAGCGCTACTAAGCACTACGCAAAAATTGGTCCCGTTGACATCCAACTGTGCATACGGATGAAGTGCACATCTGTGAGCTTTACGAGTCATTCTTGATAAAAATTACTACTTCTAAATAAATATCTCCTTACACAAAATAGTTTTTACTTTATTGGGAAACACTAGTTAAATGTTAAGGGGATGAAATCATTTTCACTCTATGGTAATTGTAGACCAAAATAGTCGGCTGTAATCCTGCCACTTAACCATTGCAATATTAAATCTGGCAGCCGGTGACGAATGACAAAGCACATCCGAATTATGACAATGAAGAGCCCTAAAATTGTTGTTTAATGACCCTGCTCCTTCGAGCACTCAGAAACTGCAGCAGCATCTCATAAATATGTCAAAAATATGTCAAATATGATTTGAGCCCTAACCTGTGACAGAATGAAAAGCATAGTCTCACTGCCATGCGGTGAGTACACACTTGTCTTCTCTATTCATTTAAGACCTTTGTTAGCAGCATTTGTCCTAAAATTTTTGTAAGTGCACTAACCTACCATCTCACCTGCACCGTGGAGCAATCTTAAACTGTCCAAGACTGTCTATGAGGTGCCATGAAATTTGGTTTGTTTCAGGGTTTGTAAGTACTGGAGTTTCTGGAAATTCACAATGAATCAGTGGCAAATGAAACAGCTTTTGTTGTATTTTTCCCTACCGCTGCAGGAGACAAACAGATTAGCATTAACAAAGTTCAAGTTTGACTCAAGTCTAATATGGCTTGGAGTGCCAAAAACAGAAGTGTCAGTTTCCCAGTGGAAACTGACACAGTGACTGTTCCTCGCTGACCTTTCGGCTGTGGAATCAGTCTTGCTAGCTTTCAAAAATGTTCATTGTGGAAACCAGGGTAGGCTAAGGCTTCTGTTAACCCTTCACCTTTGATGTCTCATGGCCTTGCAATTACTGTAATGAAGACCGCTGAGACCACTGCTATGGATGAGAGTTAGAGTTTCACAGGAGCAGCCTTCCCCAGAGTTAGGAGGATGTCTGGAGGGCATTCAGATGAATGTTGACAGATGTTCATGAGAGTGAAGGAGGTCTCTTTCAACAGACACACAGCAGCAGATTTGCGCTTCAAAAAGACAAGATCCATCTTCGGGACCCATAGTCTGATCGGTAAAATGAAAATGACCGATTGTCCAGCTGAAGTGGAACAAATGATGGCACAGTCTGAGAGCTCCATTACTCTACATGAGTTCAGTATCGTGACCATATTCGAAAGGGGTTGTGCTTCAGTAGACCTAGCTCAGGTACAAATAATCAATTCTTTCATGAAAGATTTACCACATGATACCAGTTTAAAGAGCCTTGTTTTTCCTGTGGTGATTACACCTAAACCAAAATTTGACCTTGAAGAAACCAGGTGAAACCAAACCAGATGAATGCTGTGCGGGAAAGGCCACGCCAAAACACCATCACTGTTGTGCAACACATTTTACTGTATTCACTATCTAAAACAAGAAAACACTTAAGAAAAGCTGCCAATTCATCCGTGCGGGGAGATAAAAGGACAGGGCAGCAACCTTACGTTTGCCGTCTACTGTGAGTAAACACTCAAGAAGAGCTGTTGAGTTACATACACAGTGGCAGCTAAAGGCACATTTTATAAGCACAGCATCGCATCATCGACATCGATAGCTGTTGTAACCAAAAGCTGCTGCCATGGGAAACACAAGATGAAGCAGGGGGCATATGCTGTTAAGGTTTTAAATACCTGACTGCTTCAAGATTGAGAAGCCATTGGTTTTTGAGTAAACTGTGGACAACCTTGGAGAAGGTCGATCTCCTAAATTTCCTAATATTTGTCATACATTACCAGCTGGGCGCATGAGGTGTGCAACAACTCAGCTATAAAGGAATGGCTTTCTCTTAAATAACAAGTCCATCTCCACAATGTAGTACCAATTATTAAAGCACAAAACATAAAAAAGCACAGTGATGTACAGTTATGATCGCTGTTCAGGTTATGTGCACCATTATGTGCTGATTGTCACCACATAAATACAACGTAGACACCTGCTGCAATGGCCTTTAACTGCCTCGGAACAGTTATCTGAGCACATCATACTTGCAGGACCATCCAAGCAAAGATCAGTTTTTTTCTAGTCTAGAGGGTGGGCTCTGCAGGAAGACTGAAGTCAACACAGGTCAAACAAGACCATGCTGTGAGGGAGCAACGTTGCTGTTCAAACAAAGAGGTGGGTTTGAAGGCAATGTGTGCCTAATAATAATAATAACACAATTATTATTATTATTATTATTATTATTATTATTATTATTATTCATAAAAATTGTGAAATATTGTATGAAAATATTACACAAAAACTAAACAAAATTGTGTAATAATAATAAGAATTATTTTGTTGTTGTTATTATTATTATTATTATTATTATTATTATAAGTTTTTCTGATTTTTGGATAGAATTAGCACAACACTGTTTTAAACTATGAAATAATCTACCAACCTTCAAAAATATGTACGTATAATAAATAAAAAGCAATATATTAAGTGACACGTGACCAAGATTTAGAAAGAACCAACAGACTCACTGAAGACAGCATGATTGTTTCAATTAGTGATACTAGGGAAAAGCTGTGTGACCTCCACAGTATTTTCATTCCATCCGCCTACAGCGAGTTTCATATCATTAAGTTATGAATCTAGCGAACAGAAAAACTGTAGCACTTACTATTATGCAGTGCTTCATTATATGTTGTGGAACTTCTCACAGATATACTAGGTCCTGTGAGCGCTATGTAAAAAAATATCTTTTAAGCACGAACCACATGAAGCAGTTCACCATTTGGCAGTCTTACCTAAAGAAACATCAGAGCTCGAATCACAAGGCATGTAGCCATGAGATTTTGAACTCTGAAAGGTCAGCACTCACTGCCAGAGATGAGATGGATCTGGTGTTGTTGAATCAGAATACTTAGGAGACCTGAAATTTCACTGAAGGAAAACATGTTCCTCCCACTCTGATTCTTACACACAGACACACGCTCACAAACAGGCGCACACACAGCATTACTCCCCCACTACACCCACACAAGCGCACACACAGGCACACGCATACACACACAGCGATGCTGTGATTTGGCAGAAGTCCCAAGCAGCTCCACTGTTCTGAGGAATGTACAGGAGGGGGGGAAAAAAAAAAAAAAAAAAAAAAAAAAACAGCAAGAGATGCAACAGCTCCTGCGCATCTCCATGGCAACAGGAAGGAGCGCAGGGCGATCCATGGTGCATGCTGTCAGAGAACCGAGGAATTCAAACCTCGTTCGGAACCCCGGAGAAACAGGCCCAGAAGGAAATCCAAAATCATAGTGGCCTTCCTTGCCCCCTCTGCAAGCACATTTTAGGCACATTTTAAGAAAGGGCCATCATGATGCTCACCATACTCCACAACCCTTTCCTCCAGCAAGGAGCTCCGGTCCACTGAATGATATTGCCACCCAGAAAATACGGGATTGCGAACATCCCTGTCAAAACTGATAGAATCCACATCGTACTGACATAACACAGCAGCAACTTTATGTACTGTAAAAGTGTGACAAATATCTGTATGGGTACGGCCCATGTTATGGAAATACGTACAGTAGGTGACATTATTAATCTGTGGTTAGCGTAGAGAAGCCTACAGGTCAAATTCAGGTTCGGAAACAGATGACGCAATTTTGAGCTTTACCATAATTCACATCGTGGAAGTTTACTGCTAAGTACACGGAAGAGCACTGCCTAAGGTTCCAATTCCTTAAGCTGGTACCGTACTTGGACTGAGATTACTGCAAGGACCCTCATGTCACATGTGTTACAGCAGTTGGAGTTGCCAACTGTGCAGCCATGTAGCCAGTTGGATCTGTGCAGAAGTGTTCTGAGGGAAGAGCAAACCCAGGGCTTTAACATCAGGGCACTACACAGGTCGGCTGGCAAGACTGAAAAACGAAGCGGGAATATTTTATGCCACCCATCATACAAGAAGCAAGCCGAGTAGAAAGTTCTGTCACCTCGGTGGGATGGCAGCCGTTAACATGCTACACGGAGGGCATCCTTCGCCAGGGAAACTCAGTGTGAGTGAATCTATGCGGGATTGAGTGAGCAAGTCGCATGAGAATGTATGGAAGAGGACATTGTTATGTTATAGGTAGCTGGCATGCACCCACTTCACAAAGTACACAATACGCTTCCGAAAGGTCACGTGACAGCAAGACCACCCTGACAATGAATATCATGGATTTTCTGCTGCAACTGGATGGAATGTATGAGCATGCGTTCAAGTCCGTATGTAGATTAATGGTCAGTGTCAAAGTGCAAGCAAGGCCTGGGGGATTTAAATGACGCTGTGGGTAACAGCTAAGGACTGGTGCCAGAGAGCTGCCACTCCTATATCAGGATGCCACGTAATGAGCCAGAACAGATCAGAACCACACTGGAATCACTGGTGCCCTCTCCTTCTCTCTCTCTCTCTCTCTCTCTCTCTGCATATACAACACTGAAGACCACACCAGCTTGCAGCAAGCATATCCAGACTCGGAGCCACGGAAGCCCCCCACACCACCCCTGCATCATTCACATTGATCCAGGAGAGTAAGGTACGCAAATGGTGAATAACAAGATACACACATATAGCACCAGCCCAAAACGTCTTTCGCTGCAGTGTATGTTACTCACACCAAACTGCAGCAGCTTTGTGCTTCTGCCATCGCAGATGGTGGCAAAGGGGCGCAGGGAGGCTGAATGGTGCCGGTGGTAGTGGTGGTGGCGACGGCAGCGGGGGGTGGTCCTACATTAGTTAGGGCCATAAATCTTCATCGTGACGATGAAAAGACGGTGGGAGGACGCATCACACATGTGACTGGAAAGCTTTTTATTGGCAAGCTCCACATGTGTGCGTGCGGCTGCTGTGCGCTCCATCATGGGGATGGACCGCTCACCCTCTGTCTCTCACTCACACAGTGTCTTCAGTCTCACAGCAGCGGTGCGGGAACAGGTTCAGAGTCAAGGGGATGGCATTTCCTTTCCAGAAAAACACATCCATGTGGATCTGCGTGTCCGTATAGAGCGCACTTATGTATCAGCCACCCAACCAGAAAATCTCATTTTGCTACTTTGATCACGAGCCCTTGAATGGAATTATTGCCAGGCGACATTCACCATCTGGTTGTTTCACTTATTTTATTTGAGAAATCTAACTCGAGGCTGGTAAGGCAGGTGGACTGGGCTTCCTGCATGGACTGACAGGTGCATGCACAGATATAGGCAAAATTACCCTAGTAACAGTCCTACAATCGTACAAACCCTTTGCAGTTTTGCGCGAAACAGATTCCGATATTACAAAAAGTGGAAAAATTATTTATTCTCCAGCGCAGACCCCTGTCTCAATATCATTTTACTGCCTTCCGTGGATTCACCCATTAATCGAGACCCCAGTAAAGTATACGCTGGGCATGAAATGTGTCTGCCTGATTCATCATTCAGTTTGAGTTTCACAAGAGGATGGCAGTTTCATATTAGGGAAAAAAATGTAAAATTGGAAAGCCAATGGGGTATTTATTACCCCTTGGCAGATGAAGGACAGTAGCTCATGACATCTCCGAGTAAAGGTAAGATGTGGTAAATCACCATGTTCTTACCTTCCAGAGTGCCAATCTGCTGGAGACATTCTTCTTCACTCGATGACAGAGGAGCACAAAATCATCGTGAGGTTCTGAATCTGAAACTGACTGGACAAGATGATCTTTCCCTGTGCTCCCTTCCTTCCCCCTGACACTGCCTCCCTGGTTTTATCCAAGCCCTGTGAAGAGACGGAACAACAGGATGTGCTGGTCCTCTCACCGGGACGGCTCCTCGGCTCCTCCGTGCTGAATCCCACACTGCAGCAGCGAGGAGGACGAGGGCTGGCGATGCCTCTTTCTCTCCCCTGGCACCATGCAAAACACGGACCTGGAATTCGCTCCACGTGGACACGGATTCTTTCCCTCTCTGTATTTCTCTCGCTCTCACTCTCTCCTCGCTTCCCTCTCAGCCTTCCCTGAAAGACAATGCATCTTTGCTACATGGCTCGCACATTAAAGCATGCTCCTGTGTCTGTCTTAAATTCTTACGCCGATGTTCTTCTTTTCCCACCTTCTTTTGCTGTATCGCTGCGCGCCTGCTAAATTCGAAAGGACGAAATCAATCCTTCCGAACCTGTAACCACTTCTTCTGATGACATCACGGCTTCGACCGGCCCAACATGGGCAGTTTCCTTATGTTGCGCAAGCATCACCCTTGCTGACGACAGACGTTCATCGCATGTCAGATGGGGGCTGGTGACTGATCAGTCTGATAGCCTTCCATCCCTGCACCTGTCGATGGTTATCACTACAAAAACACACAGGTGTCGTGATTTTACAGTTAATGTCAAGCAGAAATTCAGAAACATTTAAAAGCACCCCCGCCCTCACCCCTCTCTTACGGTCACACTCATACACACAGCGATTAGTGAAGTGGTACCTTCTCGGTGAGGCCTACCGACTAACAGAGGAATTGGTCTGCTTGCAGGTGTTTCTGTACTGAGTGGGTGTTTATTTCACTTGTTTATGTGTGTTTGGTGGATATGTGATAGGGCAAGTAACATCTCTCACGAAAGCCAAGAGAGCTGCCAATACAGCGGAGGACTTCTTATAATTCCAGCTACCATGCAAGATGACATTCTGACACTATACTCATGCTGTCAACCAAAACAGCGGCACTCCCTTTTGACTGAAATCGATTTTACAGCAGCTCGCACTGTTCCATTTTTCTTAATCATCTTTAATCCCTGCAAACATAATAGCACTAAAAAGAAAAGACATTAAAGAAGCCATCTATAGTACTGAGCTGCTTTCACTAAATATTATTCTACTTAGCAGCAAGGTGGGCGTTATACTTATTAATGACAATAATTCAGTAAAACAAACAGTAGACTAATGTTGGAAATGAAATGTGCATGGGAGGGGGATTATAAATGCAAAATCTGTTTTACAAAGTGCATTTGGAATTCGCATGCCCTTCAGATCCAGGTTGTTTCTTTCTTTAGTATTCTTGATTGTTCTACCAATTTGATTGGCAACAAGCAGTTATACTTCTCTTTGTTTAAATCTAGAGCTCTTTTCTGGTATTTTAAAATCCATCCATCCATCCATGTATCCATTATCAATAACCACTCATCCAGTGCTGGGTTTGCAATGGTCTGGACACCATGCCAGAAGGGTAGAACATGAGATAGGATACACACAACATTTGACATTAGTCCATGGCAAGGCAGACACACACTCATTCACTTACAAGCACACACACCAAGGGCAACCAGATCATCAATTCACCTCAAACACAGGTATATGGACTGTGGTAAGAAACTCACAGGTTGAAAAGATAAATTCACATTTATTCCTCTAGCTGATGCTTTTCTCCAAAGCAACTTACAATGTTAAGGTTACACTTATTCACCCGTTCACTGATTTTACTACAGCAATTTCAGGGTAAGTACCTTTCTCAGGGGTACTACAACCGGAGGCGGGATTGATCCTGCAACCTTTGGATCCAAGGGCAGTAACTCGAGGCACTACGCTACCAGCTGCCCCCACCTAAACATAAACTATAAAGAAATAATAAATAAATAAACAGCAGAAAGCAAATTTAAAAACCAGGTGTTTGTTTATGATCACAATTTTCATTAAAACTTTGGAATTAATACAATTAATTGTAATTTAGAATGCAAACCTGAGGCCATCTGTGAGAGTTCCAAAGAGATGCTCACCAACTCAGTACTGGCCCTTAGCTCTTCTACTCAGACAACACCATGGCACCACATGCCCTACATTGCTGTTGTTTTGCACAGCTACTTCTATGAGATCAAGCATAGCAGCAGCTCAGTTCCAGCGTGCACAGCACATGATTAGCATCGCTCCGCCAAGCCGTTCGCCATGCACGCGACAGAGCTGCTGCTCAATTTACAGCCTCAGCGTGAGGTTACAGCATCCTGCTTAAGCTGCACAAAGCACAGACTGTCCAACAATGTGTCACTAATAAGTTAAGATATTCACTGGTAATTTTTTTTTTTTTTATACAGGGGGTTGCAGGGATAAGTGCCAAGCTGTCACCACCTAAGCAAATGGCTTAGAAAGAGGAACAGCAATGCTGGGAGATTACAGAGGAAATTCTCAATCATTTCTTATGCACCTGAATGTCCAGTCACTTACATCCTAAATCGGTAAATACACTCTTCATCATCTATCTTCAGTGCAGTAGAATCTTTCATTAAACTTCAGTTTTAGGGAATAAATGACGAGCAATGGCCCAAGATAAGCATCATTTCAATAGTGACTTGGGCTAATACAAAATTCCTACATCATAAGTACTAAACAAAGTATATTGAAACAAATATTATATTCGAAAGTGTACGCAACTTTCTGCCCCTTTTCTATAGATTTTAAAGTTTAGCACAGACATCTAATAACTCTGTTGACTTAATCTGACAGAGGACCATATTTTATCCATCACCCTATAACCACTAAATGCCTGTACAGTGCAGGGTCAAAGTGGTCCAGAGTATGATCCAGAAACATTGGGCATGAGGCAGGCTACACCTTGGATGGGGTGCCAGTCCGTCAGAGAGCAATTACACGCACTCATTTCTCTTTCTTTCTCTTTCTCACACGCACACACGCACAGTAGGGCAAGTGAAACCCTCCAGTCCATCTGAAATCAGTGTCTTTCAACTGTGGGAAGGTTCTGGAGCACCAGCAGGAAACCCTCAGGAATACAGGGAGAACATGCAGACTCTGGATAGGAGACCTTTTATGTACTAATAAAACATACGTACCACTACATCTTTATTCTGGCTAAGGTATGCTACAAGAGACTTTGACTTCATACTGAAATGGTTTTGGAAATGAGTGGAAGACAGCATTTTCATTAATTAACTGTTCTAGGATCCACATGTAAGGGGCGGCACACCAAATAAAAGTGAACTTACCAATGCAAATGTAACTGGAATACAGTGTAATTAGATGTCTACTTAAATCACACTGTCCATACTTCACACTGAAAGATCTGTCACCTTCATTGTTTGAGCAAAAATAATTCCTGTGAAGACAGGTGCTTATGAATATTCATTAGCCATTACACTTCTACATGTTTAGTTTGGATGGAAATTACTATCATTATGACTAAATCTTTGCACCAACCAATTGATCTGGGTCAAAGTGAGTGTCAAACCTGCCTACTAAATGCCATTTCAGAGTTTCGGCTCTTCACCTGCATGAATTTGAAGGAAGTATTGGTCAGTGCTCTACTGTTTAAAATAAAAATATATTGGTAAAAATTAAAAAGAAATGTTCATTATGCACCGGGGGTGCGGTGGCGCAGTGGGTTGGACCGCAGTCCTGTTCTCCGGTGGGTCTGGGGTTCAAGTCCCGCTTGGGGTGCCTTGTGGCGGACTGGCGTCCCGTCCTGGGTGTGTCCCCTTCCCTCTCCGGCCTTACGCCCTGTGTTGCCGGGTAGGCTCCGGTTCCCCGTGACCCCGTAAGGGACAAGCGGTTCTGAAAATGTGTGTGTGTGTGTGTGTGTGTGTGTGTGTGTGTGTGTGTGTGTGTGTGTGTGTGTGTTCATTATGCTGCTATTGTTTATACACGTTTTGTCTGCAAACAGCAATAGTATTCAGCAGCAACTGCTAATATGATTAGTCACTACCACACGCACAAACATGATTTACATGGCAGAAACCTCCACTTGAGATGGTTTACAATTTTCAAAGAGCTTACACTCGACATCTTGCCCAATTATAAGAAACGCAGAATTCTACTGGAGCAATGCGGGGGTTTTATGCATGAGGGTCACTCAGGATTTGAACTCTCAACTTACATTTTCAATACCCTTAACCCAATGCCTTGTGAATATCCTGTCTCACAAAGACATTTCTAAGGGAATGTGCACTTTAGTCAGGATGCAGGTCTTTTTTTCATACAGCTGGAAGAGTGCAGACACCCAAAGCACACACACACACACACTGTCTGAAACTAGTTGTCCCAAGCAGGGTCATGGCAAACTGGAACCTAACCCAGTGGTGCAGGGTACACACCCAGGACAGGACAGCAGTCCATTGCAAGGCACGCCAAGCAGGACTCAAACCCCAGACCCACTATAGAGCAGGCCCCAGCCAAACCCGCTGCGCCACTGCACCCCACCGCGCCCAAAGCACAGTATTATACTAATCATTCTAAAGATGGCCATGAAGCTCCTACTTAAGTCAAATTTGATTCAGTAACTACTTCTGAAAAGAAGTTGAGCCACTTGAGTCGTGGCCCACTCAGCTCCCAGGCTGAGTCAGTATGGAACAGACGGATGTGTAACGAGCGCCGGTCAAAACGGCAACTCCTTCATCCGTTCAGTGGGCCTGAGTCAGAACAGCATTGTGGGTCAGTTACTGGAAATGACGTTCAGGTTGACAGCTCAGGCAGGTGGTGATTCAGGACACATCAGGATTTTGGGCGGAACACATATGGGATACATCTGCCAAATTCAAAACGTGCACGTATTTGATCTGCTGGTTCATTCCTGCACGAAAGAATGTCAAGGGATAAAAAGCATGGCTGCCACCTACTGCTGAAATGGGGTTTTAATGCCATCTGTTCAGTGGCATTTAAATGATTCAGATCGCATAAAAGGAGAGGGAAAAACAATAGTGGACAGACTGTAATGATCACAGCAGGGTGGTTAATGACACAGAGATGTAGCTTAGGGGTTTCTGGTTCAAATTCCAGGAAGCTTCAAACTGATGTGCCCTTAATCCTAGCCCTTCCTTGAAATCCTTCGATAAAATGATCAGCAACATGAATGAGTGCACGGAAAACACCTTTAAATGAAGAAGAATCCTGAGGCACTATCCATACGCACTAAGCCACCAAACTATTAACAAGAACTGTAGCAAATAATTTCCAAGTAAGCAAAGTACTACATATTGACATTTATTTTTCTAATGCTTTTCTTCAATGCAACTTACAATTCATGCACCCTTTCATACAGCTGGGCAATTTTTAGTGGAACAATTTAGGGTAAGCATCTTGCTCAAGAGTACTACAGCCTGAGGGAGGGATTGACCATGTGACCTTTGCAGCCAAAGACAGTAGTTCTAACCACTATACTACCAGATGTCCCCTATACAGTAAAATCAGAATTAGTTCTGCTATGAAGAACATTAAGACCATTAATCCCCACATACAGCATAATGCATGAGTCCTTAAAGTAGAGCAGCAAGTCGGGGCCAGGCATAGAACAAGACCTTAAACAGGGCAACACCGATGGCACGGTGACTGGACAAGCAACGGTTAATGCCGGCACTCAGACTGGACAAGTTATAACTTTGGAACTGTGACTGGCCAAGTTTTGGTAATCGCTCTCACCGCCATTGTACAAGTTATGGTTTCTGATTGCACTGTGACTAGCCAAACTGCGGCTAACTTAGCATAGTGACAGGACAGTTTATGGTTAACGCTGGCATGGAAAATGGCTCCCGCAGAGCAGGACGGCTCTGGCGTTACACACACTACACCTCCGCCATCTCACAGGGGCGTGTGACGGCACACGCTAAGCCCATCTGAAGTGCTGCTAACTCACACTGAAGCATTTCACACCTCCAGCAAACGATATGACGAGCCGCTTTTCCAAACTGCTAATTTCACTAGCCGTTTTTAGAAGCAGAAAACGCCACCTCAACCGCGTTCTCACTGACATAATTCTTTTATTAGGTATATAGAAATATAGGTTAATAAAAGAATAGCCACCTTTGGGAAAAAAAAAAAAGATCTAGACTCATCCATTCATTAGCATAGGTCATTGAGGCAGTCGCAGGCAAAGTGATCCAGTGGCTTTTTGAGGGCACAAATGATATAAGGCCAATCTAGAATCACCAATTCACCCCAAAAGCAGCCAACGAATACATGCAGAACAGCAGGTAGGGTGTACAGCAGCGTGCGGCAAGCGGCATAGCGCAATCCGAAAGTTGTGGGCTTGGATCCCAGTCTTGCCGTCATACCCTAGATGAAGGCATTTACCTGGAATTAATACAGCGAAGATCTGCTGCTGTGCAAATAGATAAGTTACTGAAAAGTTAATCTGAAATTGTAAGGTATCTTGAATAAAGGTGTCAGACAAGCATTAATAATAGTAGTGTTACACAGATGTTCTGCACATACAAGGGTGATATGAGACTCAAACTGCAACCCTGGCACTATCATTCTTGTAACTAAATCTGCTTATATAAAACAACAAACATTGCCAAACTACATATTTTGTTAGCTTTTTCTTAGTATATCAGTACATATCAATGGATTCAGACAAATCTTTCAGCACATATTACATTCTTACATGCTTATCTCCAGATTTTAATCACTAGTTAGTTAAATAGATTAATTACAGTAGTTATGCGCTAAAATGAGTAAATTATAGGAAGAATTTGTGCCTTTCAATCCCTTTTCATTTTAATGAAAACCACAAATGTTTCACATTTTGTTATTACTTCTTGTAATTATTTGACCATTTATTTAGTTCTGCTATACAGAACATTAAAAACAATTTAGTGGCACCCTGGAATTCAAGCTGGGTGATCTCCCACTGCTCAAGTCTGAGTAAATGGTTTGGCATATTTATCCAACACCCACACATTCTTAGAAAAGATAACAATTCACAAGGCTCGCAGTCATAAACATCTAGATAAACTGCCTAACTATACTCAATAGATTCACAAACTGAAATAAAGTTATAAGTATGAAATAAATTAAATAGACACTGTACTAAGAAGAACATAATGTTAATTTGAGTGGCCTTATATCTGGGTAAAGGTAAGTCACTTTACCTGGGCCTTCAAAAACCTTCAAATGACTCTGGAATTTCCTGGTCTGAGTAACCAACAGAGTTCTCACCCACAGAAATGCAGCAATGGAATTATAGGGCAAAAATTAAAATGTGACATTCCCTAATGACATCTTACTCATTGTCAGGGTAGCCAGAAGAATACATTGCTCATTGTTTAGAATTTTAATTCGAAAGTCAGTTTAGGGGGGGGAAAAATAACCTGCTGTCATATTATGTCAGCATTTGATAAAAATTCCTAACATACGGGTTATCTGAAATACCATACCAAACCATCCCTCAAAATTGCCCATTAAATGTCCTCTGTGAGGTGACTTCCATAAAAAATTTTTGCATAAACTATAAAATTTCTTACCTCTATTAATTATTTACATAAGCTCCCAGCCAACATTGCTCACAAGGGCACTGATCATTCCATAAACATTGTGAGCAGGTTACATGTATGCTGTGAAGTAGCAGGTGGTCGGGGAGCATAAGTATAAGCGAACGCTTCTTCCTCAGATTCTAAATAAATGTTTGCACAATGATCAAGAAGAGCAGTTTGCATGCCAACCGTATTAATTCAGGGGGCAATATGTGTTTTTTGCATGCCCCTGATCTAACTAAAATGAGTTTTAGTTACGCCACAACTGGTAACACCCACGCTTCCAAAGGGACGAATAACAATGCTCAAGGGTGGAACTGTGTTTGAAGAAACTTCTTTGTGTTCTCACGAGACCTGCAAAATGCAAATGAACTTGGCACAAGGCAGACACTGTTTTTCATATTTCTCATTTCACATTTTTTAAGTCCTTGAATCTCAGAAAGGGAGGTGCAGTGCAGTAGCACAGTGGATTTGACCAGCTCCTGCTCTGCGGTGGGTCTGCGGTTCAAGTCCTGCTTGGGGTGCCTTGAGATGGACTGGCATCCCATCCTGGGTGTGTTCCCTCTGCCTTGAGCCCTATATTGACAGGTTAGGGGGTCCTAAGGTTTGTCACGACCCCCTGCTTAGGACAAGTGGCTTCACCAAGTAAGTGTGTGTATGTGAATCTTGGAGAACAGTAGCTGTACCAGAGATACAGGTGCACAAGCACTGAACCCATGGTCCTATTGCCCTGAGCTGCAAGATGCACAAGGTCAGGAGACAGAGCTGAGTAAGTCCCTCAGTGATGTCCAGGGTCATCAGTATGGTGTTGTCAGGAAAGAAACTGCCTTCAGCTCTACTCATTATACACTCTGGATGTTTAAATGACCTTCATGCAGTAAATGCTTTTCAAACCCATGGCATACATTTGACAGTGTTTGATTGTGCTGTTTTCAGTCATGCCTGTCTACTCAAACAGCAGTAGGGTCTGTCTTCTACAGCACTTCAGTGGAAACATGAAACAGAAATATTATTATCTGCTCAGATGTGAAGCAATAGATGTTAGAAGAAACAAAACATTCTACCGGAGCTTGTTTTAACAGAATGAGCTGCTCTCTCTGTGTTCCATCTGCTTAATAATGAAAGCTTCCAGTGACAGACTCACACCGAAAAGAGCTGTGAAGTGATAGGATTGCCCCAAGCTATGTGCAGGAATCAAGTGAACTTTAAAGCAAATCAAAGCAATTGGCTCACAGAGCTGCCACCCCCCCCCCCAACACACACACACACACACACACAAAAAGCCCCTTTTCTGAAAATATTAACATCATGGTCATGGTCAGAATGAGTCAGGGTATTCCAGCAGACATTCGGTGCTGCTCAAGAAAGAGGCAGGATTATGGTAGTACACTTGTGAGCAAGGTCAATCGCTAATCATGACAGAAAAGCTGCCATCCAGAGTCAGAGCTGCTGATGTCAGGTAAACGGTGTAGATGCTTTCCCAGTGTGCAGTTTAGCCCCTTGTCAAACAGCAAATTTCCACCCTGCACTCCATGACAAGACATTGGGCAGACTGCACACCCATACACACTTTCCTTGTCCATCAAACTGTCAGTCCACCTCTGTATATTTGCGGCCACAGCGGCATACTGATACCTTAATATTAAGCACTCGCAATGCACTGCCAGTTTTGGTTTGCCTTTTGCTTAAGTTCATTTCCTCAACAAACACTCAAAAATCCCATCATGCATCAGTTTAGGTTCTGCAATATTCTAAGAATTATATCAAGTAAATGAGGTAATCTGATGCAGCACTAAACAAAATGGGAAGTTCACTTGGTACTATCCATATCAAAGCAGGGCCTGCCTGACCAACCTGTGATTTTAGTGAAATTAACCCAACTAGCGGACGTTTCATTGTAACAGGTTATTGTTATATTTGAAGTACCTGATGTGTTAAAAACAAGCCTGTCTTCTTGCATCAAGGCTAGTTCCCCCTTAGGCACATAGTGTCACCTTGTGGTGATGTTTAAAAACTCATCGCTCAAGAAAGAGGCAGAATTAGAGACAGAGATACAGTCACACTAAATGTCGTCGGAGGAAACAAGCATCACTTCTTTAACACTTCTCATCACTGCAGCAGCAAAGAGTCATCAAGGTATTTCAGGATGGTCATCCCCTGTGACCCCCCTCTCACAGCACCAAGCAAACCAGCAGCGTGTCAGTTCAGCTCCATCAGGGACACCACAATCTGGTATTGCAGCTCCTCCACTTCATATACCTGTAACTCTCACTTGGAAAAAATCCATGCTAAATATGACACATTTCGCAACCTGCACTAGCATCAACATTTTGCACTTCTTACCTTGACCCTTCCCAACAGCAACTGAGAATTATATTGTGTTCATCAAATCCTTATGTATGTTTCAGTCTCACATGTGAACCTTAATGGGATTTTTCCTGCCAATAACCAGTGGTACAACAACCCAGATTCAAATGGAAAAATTTTCATCAATTCATATATCTATTCAAAGTGTGTGGGGGACACGGTGGCGCAGTGGGTTGGACCAGATCCTGCTCTCCAGTGGGTCTGGGGTTCGAGTCCCGCTTGGGGTGCCTCGCGATGGACTGGCGTCCCGTCCTGGGTGTGTCCCCTCCCCCTCTGGCCTTATGCCCTGTGTTGCCGGGTAGGCTCCGGTTCCCCGTATGGGATAAGCTGTGTGTGTGTGTGTATTCAAAGTGTTTTTGGAATGTAGTACTAAGAGTATAGAGTTTAGAAATGAGCAGTGGTGGCATGCGGTAAACCTTCTCTAGCTCCAATGAGAGGGAATTTTCTATAACCTTTGAGGACTTACTTCGACACAATTAAACCACTTGCGACTAGTAGATTTCTTCACTCCTTGGAAAGATGTGTAAAATAAGGAAAATATAGCTATTCAGCTTTAGAAATTCACTGCTAAACTTTTCTTGAATTTCTATACGCGCATACACAAAGATTACAGTCCATGCAATTTCAGTAAAAGTACTGTAAATGGGCAGGCTGTTATCATAAAGGATAACATGCTTATAGAAAGCTTTAATTTCAGTTTTTTAAAAGGTCAATTTTTAATTCAGGTTATTTTTGAACAACACTTATCAAGTCACTCCAACCCTTCTAATAACATGTATAACAACAACATCTATAAATGTTCTGTAAGTACAAAGAGACATGTAACAAATGGCATCAGTAACAACATTAACTGTCACTAATATCACTAACAATTAGGCAATAAAATAATTTATGTAGGGAAAAAAATCTTGGGAACTGAATATCTTTCGACCCTCATCTAAGTCAATACATTTTTTAACTTTTACTCACTCTGGCTCTAGCACAGGTTGTGGACCAGCACAATCCTGCACTGGACAAGTAGTTAAGTCATTTAACACTGTGTTCTGGCATGTTTTAATTAAAACAAATGTGCACCTTTGTAACTCTGACATAACTGCATATGGTGATGCAAAATGACAAAGTTCTCCTGCACACTGATTAAAATTGGAGCAATCTGGAATTCCTTTTCAGGGAAATGCAGTGGTAAAAATGCACCTTAACTGGTAGCACAGTCGTCATGTGAAAAGTGATTACGCTTCAGTCTGAGAGACTGCAAGGTGACGGGGATGGCAGCTGTTTTGTCACAGCTCAAAGACTTTCTGCTTCCTCTTTCAAGGAGATGGTAAAGAGGGTACATTTCTTTTACCTTGTTCGGCCGATCATACCATTTTGTAGTCTCGGGGATCAAATACCTACATTTACTTTTTTGTAGACCTAATTATATGTTAGTATGAAGCATTAAGAAGTACAATGCACATGTTCCTCAGTTAAGAATGCAAATGCCCACCCTTTTGCTTTGGATTTAAAAAAAAATAAATAAATAACAGACACACTTGGCCCTGTCTGGTTCAGACAGTGACCAAGCATAGGGTGCGAGTAGGGGATATTCCAATAGATTTTATAAACACTATTCATACACTGGGGGGTGCAGTGGTGCAGTGGTTTTGGTTGGGGCCTGCTCTGGGGGGCTCTGGGGTTCAAGCCCTGCTTGGGGTGCCTTGTGATGGACTGGTGTCCTGGGTGTGTCCCCTCCAGCTGCGTGCCCTGTGTTGCTGGGTTAGACTCCAGTTTGTCATAACTCTGCTAGGGACAAGTGTGTGTGTGTGTGTGTGTATATAGATATATTCATATTCTCAAACTGGAATAAAAAAAAAACCCTTGGAAAAAGTGAATAAAATTAATGGACATCAAGGATCTATTACTCCAAACTAGGGAAAGAAGTCTATCAAGTATTAACAAAACTGAAAAAATAAACATCCCTTGTTTATGTCCATTTATACAAGCAAACCTCAAACATTTCACTAAACATACTCTTCTTTCAGGGGGGTGCAGTGGCGCAGTGGGTTGGACTGGGTCCTGCTCTCTGGTGGGTCTGGGGTTTGAGTCCCCCTTAGGGTGCCTTGTGATGGACTGGTGTCGTGTCCTGTCCTGGGTGTGTCCCCTCCCCCTCCAGCCTCACGCCCTGTGTTGCTGGGTTTGGCTCCAGCTCCCCGTGACCCCATGTGGGACAAGTGGTGTGTGTGTGTGTGTGTGTGTGTGTGTGTGTGTGTACTCTTCTTTCCAACAACCTCCCCTCCCCACCCAAACTCTCCTTAAAAGTATTTTAACTGGTAAAACTGGGTGCACCTGGTGCTGGTTTCTCCTCAAAAACTGTCTCCATGTGCGGCTGCCGGTCCAGGGAACGGGCTGAGGACAGACTCGTGTGCCACAGCAACATTTTAAAAACAGAATTGAAAGTCAGTAAAGGGAAACCACTGTAGTCGTAACTGTGATCTGCTCCTGGCACCAGGCATGATCGTGTACTAACACACTGTGGTTCACCACAGTGCAACTGTACGTCTGAGTGACGGACGTTAGAGACGTACTTTGCTGGACTTGAAAAGCACAGCACTACTGAACTGTTTTCATGCTTTTCTCCCTGCATGCAGGTACTTTTTCTAAATTTTAAAATACCATGTAATGATTTAGAACATTTTGGCTTTCACTCAGACAAATACTACATGCAGAGGTTACTCCCTGCATTTTACTTAAAGATTGTTCTGTACAAATCTTGTTCCATCACACAAAACAACTGCTTTTAGCAGCATTTAAAATGCTGAATTTAAACTGGTAGCCAGTTACACATATGCAAGGATAAATGAATTTACCAGAAAATGGAATATCAACTCAGCCCCCAGGAAAAAAGACAAGTGCATGGGTCTCCATAGAAACAGTCATCAGTTGTCAGACGGAATTTCTTCCCGTGTGCTAGAATTTCAAGCTTCTGCTTAAATTATAACATCTATTAATCTTTTTACAGTTCCATCGTTGTTGTTACATTTAATATTTTTACTGACTTTCAATGATCTCTTTAAGCAGCCATTGAGATTATTTTAATATCTTAAAAAACCATTTTGCATATTTTCAGAAAGGTAAACTGGTAATTTCAGAAAAAAAGGTAAAAAAGTACGGTTAAAACAAAAAGGTTTGATTTAAAAAGCAACGCTGATACTTCGATACTCAATGTGCAGTACGGTCTTACTCGGTAAATGTTAAGGCACCATGAAGCCAGAGTGTTTACCTTTGTTTTTGTTAGGTCTGATGCAGCAATGCGTCCAAAAGATCTTTGGAAACACCTGTGGAACACAAAAATAGGCAATTATGATGGATCAGAGGACAAGGAAAAAGGAAATCGTGGCCAGGGAGCAAGTGGAAGCACAAGGTCATCATTCAGAAGAAAGTAGTGCTTGTGTCTGTGTACAAATGGGTCATTAGCTTAGAAATCCACTGCAGGTTTTCTTTCCCAACTTTCCCACACCCATGATCATGACATTATCCTGAACACATTTATGCCTATAACAATATCATGTTACCCATATTAAATTCAATTCAGAATGCCATTAAACTATTGTCACTAAGAACAAGTCGAGTTCACACTGCGTCCAGATAAATGATGTCAACGAGACAAGCTGTAAAGTTAAAGAAGCTAGATTCTGGACCATTAACATGCAAACTTCCTCGTTTCTGATTTAAAGTAAGCGTGCACGAAAGATGTTAGGTATGGAATCCATGCAAAACATGTAAGCGTATACTGAAGGCACAAAGACTGGACTTTCGGCAAAACGAAACTGACACTGAAGGCCGTGTGGATCTGCTGGAGGTTGGAGGGAGGTTACTGAGGTCTCCCTGAAACTGTATGTAAACCACAGAGGGACCACAGAGTGACGGTGAGAGACAAATGGTTACGTGGCAAGATAGCAACCAATGGAACCCTCTGTATGTGTTTACATTAACCCAGCGAGGTTCTCATTAGAGAATGAGCATTGTGTGAAATGGATTATTCGGGATGTGGAAATTGGGTGAAGGGAGGGACCTTCATAGCATAAGGAATACACCAAAGGATGTAGTGCGTGGTAAGACTTTGAATCGAAGACCCTTTCTTTATATATAATATTTCAAATGGCCTAAATGTCTAAACAAGGGGGTTGCGATGGCGCACCGGGTTTGGCCGGGTCCGTCTGGGGTTCGACTCCTGCTTGGGGTGCCTTGCGATGGACTGGCGTCCCGTCCAGGGTGTGTTCCCGATACACCCTGGACGGGACGCCAGTCCATCGCAAGGCACCCCAAGCAGGAGTCGAACCCCAATCCCAGACCTGCCAGAGGGCAATAACAATAACAATAATACAAAAACACAACTGGGACAAGTGGTTTCAGACAGCGTGTGTGTGTGTGTGTGTGTGTGTGTGTGTGTGTGTGTGTGTGTGTGTGTGTGTGTAAACAAATTTAAAAAAAAGAAGAAAAAAAACATGACACCGGTACTTCCCAGTACTGAGAGGGTTTGACGCTGTCAGGTCTCCGTACAAAATGAATACAGTACAGTATGAGTATAGTGAGTATTTCAGAGCGTTGGGGAAACGAGCACATGGGAAGGCGCTCTATCTATCTGTATGCAGATGCGCTGCGGCCAGTAGAGACCGCTGTCTCACTGCTGTGGACACAGCGCACTGACTCCAGCTGTGACAAGTACACAAAGACGTCCACGAAGACACAAATAAGACAGTTTATTCTTATAAGTTATATTCCGAACAGCAACGATAATGATATCAGTAATGCTACTGATATTACTAGTTTTTCTAGTAATTTTCCCTTAAGAAATGCAGACTATGACGGTTAATTAATTGGACGTATGAGAGTACAGTTTAAAAAATGAAAAACTTTCGCAGAATATTTACGTTACCTTCGGCATTTCCTTTTTTAGTAGGTCTGCAATATTTTTAGAAACCAAACATCTTAAAGTTGCACGAACAGTGCCGCTGCCCGTCACCCGAGTCATAATAGTTGTGTAAAAAAAAGCATGAAATTTAAATAAATCATATTTTGTCTTTCTTTCCACAACCCGACTTTGCAAAAACGCTAGAGCAGTTTATACAATTTGAGAGAAACTTACTATTATTATTATTATTATTATTATTATTATTATTATTATTATTATCATCATCATCTTTTTGGGCGCGGATCATCATGGTGATTTCATGAATGATCAGTAACCACGCAGTGAGCTCACGTACCTTCTTTAGCGCTGTCATTCTAGGCGGCTCCACCTTCCGTGATGATGTCCCGGCTTTCACATGGCGAGGACGCCGCTGGGTTCTGCCGTTGAACCGTAGAGCGACGCCGCGCCCGTTCCCATCGCCGTCCCCCGGAGCGCCGCTGTCAGAGGGCTCCTTCCGCGCAGCTCTCCGCGACGCCGGGCGCACATGGAAGGTAACCCTGGACCCGTAAATGCGCCATTTTGATAAGGCTTAAATCGCTCATAACGTTTCTCTCATCATCATGCCATGGTCACATGGGCATTTTCACCATGGCAATGCCGATGATGAGCCTGAGGTGCCCCTGCACGCTACAGTAAAATAGCATCTGCTTATGCACTTATGTGATCCTGCGTTCCTTCTCGCTTAGTCGTGAACGACTCAGGGATGCAGGTGCTGCCAACATCAGCATCGACGTTGGAGAACTAGAAGAACCTTCTCTGTTCTAACCTCCAGAATGATTCATGTAACAAAAAAAAAAAAACAATAAAATAAATAATAAACTATTAGTAAAGAAGAGGATGCTGAATTTACCCTCAGTGTCTTTAATGCCCAGGTTGCTCCAATCAGCTCCTCCACTGGACATTTATTGCCTTCAATCAGAGCACACAGTTATTTGACATTTGTTCTGTAACCTGTGTCAGGAATAGGCCACATGCAGTGTGCGTGTATAAATGTTATACTGTTGCATGCATTATTATGTTCGTACGTTATCTGTGTAACACTATAATATATATGCTTTAGATACTAGCAATAAAAAAAAAGAATTCAGTTATTTTCATGTTGTGTAATTCAAAAAAACATGCAGCTTTTGAATATGCAATTATAAATGAGAAAAAAAACAAAAAAAAAAAGAAATTGCCCAAGGCAGAAAGTAACAAGTAGCTTTCATTAAAGTCTAATAATAAGACACCAAAGGAGAGAGGTGAAGCAACATCAAGGTTAAGCAGGCTTTCTTGCATAATCTGAAAATATATATGATGTTTAATACACACACACACACACAGAGATACATACACCCATCTCTGCAAGGACATATGAAAGCAGTAATTTGTATAGTGATTATGACCTGTAATATACAAAAAACTCCTTTGGTGATCTTATCCATTGCAACTTCACATATTATTCTGTCAAGCCAAGCTTGTACATATGCTGGTTTTAACTGTTTTGCAAGATTGGACAAGTTTCAGTGGGATTCTTCTAAAGTGAAAAGAAAATGTAAAAGTTGGCACGTGCTATACCGGGCTCTCCAAAATCCCAGATGACTTTGTTTAAGCCAAGTCTGCTTCCACAATGTCATGCTATAATATTTCTATCACCTAGTACCTACAAAAATAGCCAGCTTTCCTCGCAGGAGGTAAAATGACTGCTCAGTTTCTGCTCATAGTCTATTATTTACACTACACAGTTCTGTTTACAGTGCGTACTTTCACAGTCTAGTGATAATAATAAAACTGATTGCTGCAATTTTTTCAGTCATCTGTAAAGGTAAGACATACTCACAAGAATCAATTAATCTTCTGCCAGAGAGAAGGATCATCCTATTTAGTGTCAGCAAAGCCCAGTCAATGTACAGTAACTTAACATCACTTCTAAACCACTGTTTATCCATAGGTGGATTTACAACAACGGGGGCGTGATGGTGCAGCGGGTTTGGCCTGTGCCTGCTCTCTGGTGGGTCTGGGGTTCGAGTCCCACTTACGGTGCTTTGTGACGGACTGGCGTCCCGTCCTGGGTATGTCCCCTCCCCCTCTAGCTTTATGCCTTGTGTTGCTGGGTTAGGCTCTGGCTCGCTGTGACCCTGGTTAGGAGAAGCGGCTTCAGAAAAAAAAACTTAATAAAGTATAGCTCTCAAACACTGACCACTGCAGTCAGCTGCTATAAATCTGTGATAAGTATGCAGTGTAAACTTAGCAGAAGCAGTTTAAATAAACAACCATGCTCTTGACTAACTATGTCTTAATTTCCCCAACAGACCTAAGGTTGTTGTTTGAGGAAGCAAAAGGGTACCATCCACATCATTCATGCAATTCATCAAGCCAAATGTAAATTTTTGTTTAAGCAATGGGAACGTTACAAACGTAATGTAAAATTAAACATAGCAAAAGCACAGAAGCAGTAAACTCTTGAGGGAATTTTTAAAATTAAAAAAAAAAAAAAACATGGAGGCTCATTGTCACTAATTTCTTGTGGGCTTAATCCAAAGACCCAATGGACCATTGCCTGCCAACAGTGACAAAGGCTTTGTGACATCAGCAGTTAAGGTCCCATCTTCCGCTCAGTAGATGCTCACAGAAGCCAGACCCCAATTCATAGGTTTTAGTGGCCCACTGCAAAAGTGCTAGAGCTACCAAGATGTTCTCCCGTTGTGCACAGCCCTTTTTAAGGCAGTCAGAGAAAAAAGTTGATCTAGGGGATGTTAGTAGCTCATAAATGTCACATGGACCGTTCTGGGATCGGTGAAGGGCTTAAAAGACTTTATTTTTATATCCTTCAAGAAACATGTGTATCTATTTGGTCATCACAACTCGTAATCCGTAAGGCTATTTGTCTTTTTAGGACAGGATGGACGTGTGCCAGTAATGTCATCTGCAAGTGTGGTCAAAAGCTGCATTTTTCATTCTGTGTTTTCATAACGTTTTTGTGATGTTACAGCGTGATGTTTCTTCTGTTACTAAATTTAATTTTTAATGAGAAGATGCACATGCCTGATTATGTAGAAGATATAAAAGACTCTGATACATGGAGTGATGCAGTATGTAATCTGAAAAGATGACTTTGTACTCCCAGAAGTTGTGGCAACTTCTGTTTACAGTGTTTATTTTACAAATTTCAATTTGTTTACATCTTGAGAATAAATGAATTTACTGTAATAATTTACATTTATTTATTTAGCAGACACTCTTCGCCAAAGCAACTTCTAATGGATACTATGTAGTGCTATCAGCCCACACACCTTATTCACCAAGGTGATTTACACTGTTAGATACACTACTTACACTGGTTCACTCATCCATACATCAGTGAAACGCACTCTTTCTGTGTGTCACTCACACACTATGGGGGAACCTGACCAGCATGTCTTTGGAGTGTGGGAGGAAACCAGAGCACCCAGAGGAAACTGACACAGTCACAAGGAAAACATACAAACTCCACACAGACCGAAAGGGGCTTGAACCCATGTTCTCTCACACCACCCAAGAGCTACTCACTGTGTCACTGTGCCGCCCCACAACCGAAAGAGAAATAACCTTCTTGGAAGTGTTTTTACATCATCGTGTTTTGCAAAGCACAACCCAGTACTGATTGCAGCACATATTAACAAGAAATCAGGATTCTAACCAAACAATTGCCAAGCATGAATTTCCTCCAGTTTTCTCAATACTGTTAGTCAGATGTCTTGATATATTCAATTTTTTAGACTGGCATATAGTTCTGGGACAAACACAGTGAGGAGATAGACATAAACAAGATCTAAAAAAGGGAGCTCGTGCGATAAGAGGAAGCAGTCTCGCTCTCTGTTGTCTTGGCGACAGGCAGAAGCTGGGACGTCACAGTGGCTACCTGGTTCTGCATTTCCACACAGCCACAGTGCCAGGCAATACATCGCTGTTGATCTTCTTACCATCCAGTCCAGCTAAACCATAGTTCTCCGGCAATACGGATGGGTGTTCTGATCTCAGGTCGACGGCACGCAGCCAGCCGCAGACCTACAGATGGCACGGAGACGAAGATGGATTTTTTCATGGCTTGTCAGCATGGGGTGGGAAGCAGGTAGGTAGTGGGAGTAAGAAACACTGACACACACACCCTCTGTCAGCCAGTCACTGGGCAGTCCTGCATTCACCAGTCCCCCACCACATGGCACGTTATGCAATAGCAGTGAAGCCATACACCCCCTTTTATAGCCACGCACCCGACAGACAGCTGAAGCGCCAGCCAACCGTCAAGGCTACGCTGCACCACCCAGTGGGGATGCTTTATTCACTCTAAACACAAGGCCTCTGAATGAGAGCATCACTTTGTTCCTCAGACTCCACAGTAAGGCGTCAGAGCCGCAGAAACTATGAGGATGTTTTTCTGACTTCCCGACTCACTACCAGGTACCCGAGGTGCCTGCAGGTATGTGAATATTTACTCTGAACAGCCAGTGCTCTGACGCCACATTCTGGGGGCGTGTTTCCTCTTATAACACTGACTGCAGTGTCTGTGGCATCTATTGTTATTCTTAGTGTTTATGTCTGGTTTGAAATTATACGCACGAAATTACCTGAGGGGCCAAAATGTTCCGCTTACGCTTAGTCTTAGACGCACTTTAGATAAGGATTAAGGGCAAAAAAGGGACGCTTTATGATTATGATTGCCTTGGATGAAAATGACTAACGTCACATTTCTCTCAAGGTCACTAATGCACATTTAAAAATATGCTGTAACAAAGCCTCACTGTCATTCTGCCGTCTAAGTGGAGACCTTGAGTCATGTTAAAATGCTAACTATATATAATGTACATTACATGTGCACCAAGCTCTGATGGGTGTGTTTGTATGTCTGCTGTCATCCCAGAGCCAAGCTTTGCACATCCTACCAGAGAACAGGGATGACTTCTGCACGTGGTCATCATTCAGGAAACAGTGGGAGCTGGAATGTTTGGAAACAGCTCACACCAGCTCACCTTCCCCACAGAGCCTGTAGCACAGGGCACCTGGTGGTGGAGTGGTTAACGCTGCTGCTTTTGCACCCAAAGGTCGCAGGTTTGAGTCTCAGCTGCTATACCCCTGAGCAAGGTACTTATTCTAAGAACAGCTTCACTAAGAATTACCCAGCTGTATAAATGGGTAAGTAATTGTAAGTTGCTTTGGAGAGAAGTGTCTGCTAAATGATTTGACAGCTGGCTGTCACCACTGCAGTGTCTGCTTCCCACGCTTCTCTTAAAGTACCAAACTTCAGCCGCAAACGTTCTGATACACTGTAATCGCTGAATTAAAGAACTGAGAGTTATCTCACATAATGTGCTCAACTATGAGCCTCAACCACAAGTATGAAACCCACACAGATCGGCAGTAAATCAATTCTAGAACCCTGATATTACGTATACAGTGAGTCAGTGTCTGAAAGTGACAGTCAATAACAATGAATTCTCAATATGTGATAACGTAGGACTCCTTTTCTAAATCTGATGCGGGCATTCCAAGATCTTGTTCTATTTCCAGCAAACTGTTTCCTCTTTTGCTCCTTGCAAAAGGCCTTTTTCCATTGTGCGATACACACATATATGACTGTTTAGCACTCTGGCTGTGGGCAATCTGCTTGGACATACTGCCAAAGCTGCTTTTTCTACACACTCTGTTCATGTATGAACACAAGCGAAGTCCCAAACTATTCACGTTTTTTTTTTTTTCCAGCTTTTGGTATGTTTTACTGACCGTGAGAGAGCTTACTTTCTGTGAGATGATGTTGCTGGAGCAATTCCTTCATGTATTAGTGTTATGTGTAACTCGAATGCAATAACACACACACAATGTGTACAACTTCTAGTTACAAGCAGGGTCAAGGCGAACCAGAGCCTATCCCAGCAACATGGGAGGCAAATCTGGATGGGGAGGAGACATACCCAGCACGGGACACCAGTCTGTCGGAAGGCACCCCAAGCAGGGCTTGAACCCCAGACCCACTACAAAACAGGCTCCAGCTAAAGTCGCTGCACCACCTTGCCCCCCGAAAGCAATAACATGAGTGTATTATTAAGGTCAAAGCATAAAGCTTGTATAAAACAAAAGGTGCCAGGCTTGCAAGTTTATACATAACTTGGATCACTTTGATATGAATGATCAAGTTGTGAATCTTCAAAAAGATTTTTTTTTGTTTTTTGTCTTAACCTTCCTATTTTCAAAAATTTAGTTTGTTGTGTGGCAAATATAACCCGTGTTTCTGAAGCCAGAAAAATACACTCAAACAGTATAGAAACAAGGAACTAGATTAATTAAATTTACTTCCATAGTGGTTGCAGCTCATTTGGTGATTATGCATGCCAGTGATCAACGAATGGCAAGATGAAGACTGTTGCACGTGTTTATGAAATAAACCCTTATGAACTGAAGAAAAGTTTATGGGGACAATGTATTTTTACCTAATTTTAAAGTAGACCATTTTAAAATTCTTTTAAGTTTAGATAATCAACTTGTGCTATGACACCGTGGTGTTCTCCAGGCCAGGGTGTAGCCCACCTCATCATGCCCTATGTTACAAACAGTCACTGGAACATCGGCACACAGCGTGACAGCGAGAGGCCACTCGCGCGACGACCATTCGCGACTACCACGACCACTGTCGCAACTATCGCGATCGAGATCGATTGTCGCGACTATCACGATCGCGATCGACTGTCGCGATTATCACGCAACTGTCGCTGGTATCGCGATTGTCAAGACTATCGGGCTTGCGATCAACTGTGTCGACTATTTCGCAACTGTCGCGACTATCGCGATGCCGCAACAGTTGCTCGATAGTCGCGACAGTTGACGGCGATCGTAATAGTCGCGACAGTTGATCGCGATAGTCCAACGCACGCTCACTTTGAACTTGCTCCCGCGCAAATGGAAAAAAAAAAAAAAAACTCGCAGAAGGCGGAAACAAAATTTGTGAGGAATAAACCTGATATTTCTTGAATACAAGCTAAGTACATGGGCAGCGTTTCAACAGAAGTCCATCTATTTTTTTTTTCCTATAGAAATGATGCTGTGATAAACCTAGTGGAAACACATTCGCAGAAAGTTCGGACTCGGAACATGATACTGAAGCCAACATTTTCTGTCTTGTTTTTATCATCTCGAAAAGAAGCTTGAGGTTTTCTCCTTTTTGAGAAAACAAGATACAAAAAACATGTATCCCTATGTCATCTGCATAACATTATTAATTATATTTATTATTAATTACGTGTCATTCATATATATATATTGATAAAGTAATAGAATGTTAAAATATATAATAAAATAAATTATAATTATATATACTATATAAATAGATATATATTTTTAAATAGAGCCTCCCTTTTCCAGTTACATTTCAGCAATACACTGACCCAACAAATATTCAAATAGTCCCAACACAACTGGATTAAGTAAACTTAGATGGATTGTACACAATGAAACTAAGCTGAGACAAAATGCAAAAGAATTGTGTTGCATTAACTAATTTTAATGAAGCAAATTGAACAAGCAGTAAAAGTCATGTTGAGTGAACACCATCTGTTAGAAGTCTAAATAGATTGGAACATTTTATTGCAGCGTGATCATATCACTTTTAGATGATTGTGTTGAATTTCACTTGGACTTTATGCAATACAATTATGTTCTCATCTCAAACATACATGTATTAAGTTGATTGTAAATGTATTGTTTTAGTATTTTCAGTAGAGCTGCTTTGCATTTTTTTCAGTGCTGGAAACAACAACCCAGCCAATGATGAACGGTTGATGAAAGTGGATTAAATATATAAACATTTTGGGAATTGTTAATTCATTATCCTTATCTGAGGTTTTTATACGTAGAAGTGATTCTGTGAAAGAATTGATTTCAATTTAATTTACTTTTACATTACCTATTCTCAGCAGAGCAATACAGAGTGTTGAACAGTTGTACCAAGAATAGTTTCCCACAGTCATGACCGCAGTAAAAACATCGATATTGCTTGGACAAAAAAAAAAGGGGGAGCGACTCAGCAACAGAGAAGGGGTGAAACATGAACCTCCAGCTGTCCAAGTGCCAGTGGCTGCCCACCACTCCTCAGCACTTTTAATGTGATTACAGAGGACCTGTGTATATTTGTCTATACTGAAAAACCACTACAGTGAAGCTGAGGGATGTCTTCATTAATAAGCTTTCATAGACTGTGATGTAGTGGTAGGATCTGCAAACAAAATAAGTTTGAAACAGATTCCAAATATTATTCATGAACTGAGGACCCAGTGTATTTATTCATTTATTTGCAGATGTACACTGTAAAGTACACATAGTCACCTACACCACTATGTTTATTGGCAGGGAGGATATTTAACTGAAAAGACTATAGTAAAATGTAGCAAATACTTACAACTTACTGCAGCTGATATTTATAGTGGAAAATTCTGTTTTATAATAAGAACAATAAGGACGCACATTATGTTGGCCTAGAATGCTAATATTCACAGTGGGTTTTAAAAATTTTGTAATTTGCACAATGAAGCAATGCAGTTTTTTTGAATTTGACAAATTGCAATCTATTATTGTATAATTCTCATCTTATCAATGGAAAAATGCTGGACTGCAACATATTGCGACACCTGCTGGCAAAATGTCCCAAAAATTAAACTGCTGAACTTTCATTATACAGACTGGCCGACTGTACACTAATAAAGACAGATATGCGATGAGAATCTGGAGTAATAAGTATATGAATGGGAAATTTCCAAGGATTGTATCCTTAATGAAATGAAAACATACATAAGCAAAGTAAAATTAATTTTACAATATCACTTTGAAATGGTCAGAAATAGCTAATTCACTGTAAAAATTTCGGAATAAATGATTCCCATTTGAATGCAATGTGACTTCTGTCAGTATTTATTTCTCAGTTTTGTAAATATGACACAAAGGGGTGTTTGTGTGACGTTACATCTACTGTTTAAAATGATTTGCTTAAAATTTACAGTTTAAAAAAACATGGTGACATAGCTGTAGACCTGCAGAGGACATATTTTCCACGTCTGCTTTGTTGACATGACAAATTTTATACTCTTGAATTGCCAAAGCAACGGATGGGCCATTTTATGAACAAGATTTTTTTTTTTTTTTCTTTTGTATAGATAGCTAGACAGACAGATAATACAACATAAAAGAAAGTTTTGGAAGCCTTCATAGTCCTCCCATGCATAGTGGGAGAGATGTTCTTATGAATATGAAATTCAGCCCAAATCAAATTTTCCTATTTTTATTTAGAAAATAAAAACAGTGCTCTCTGTTTTGGGGATTCTTGAATTTCTTAATGTTCAGTACAATACATGTGTTTTAAGGGTATGCGGGTACTTTAAGTGTCTCCAGCTCACTCTCTTAGTGGGTGGGAATCGCGTGCACAGTCATCAAATGAGACGTTCTATTGGACAGCGGACGGCTTCGACGGCTAATGAGCCACTCGTTCAATTCGTCATATTTTATGCGCAGCGTAGTAAAATAACAGTGCTGTATTACGGTTGTGGTTCAGTATGGTTAACGATTAAAGTGAATGATAAATGGCCAAAAGGTACAGTAAGCAGTAGGCCTATCCGGTGTTACGTCCGCTATTATTGTAGCATGCTGGACCTCCGTGTCCGGAAGAGATCAAGAAGGACGCACGGACAGCATTCGTTACAGACGTTTACTGAAATATCGGCACGAACAAATGGAAGTAATGCTCTCGGTCCGAGGACCCCTCTTCCTCAAGGCCCAACACCTCATGGTAGCCTTTCCACCCTGTTTAGCCCTTCTGGAGCTTTTCTGAACCTCCCCACCTCGACTAACGGGCATCCACCCCCTTAGAATCCCTGCCAGCCCCCACAAATTAATATATTTTGTTGTCTTTGAGGAGCCAAGAAGTGGCTGCCCAGCTGTGGCAGATCGCATATTTCTCCTTAGGCGCCAAAGGGGACTAAGAAGAAATAAACGATGTGTCACAAGTGAAGGCGGCGACTAACAAATTGTGTTCCTGTTATTCAAAAGTATCGGGATGCGACCAAAGAAAGCCCGATACAGAGGACAGCCTACACCAAATCTCCATTGTTCTGACCATTTGATGGGTGTTTTGCGTTCAGATCGTTCGCCTGGTCCCAGACCGGAGTCTGGTGAACACTGGCCTGGTCGGGTCGCCTGGCTGATGGTGTATGATGCTGAAAGGCCCCATCCCGTAACCCCAGATTACATCACTGATGTCTCCATCTCAAGATGTTAGCAATAACCAAGAGGATCACGTGCCGATGCATGTATTTCTCGCTGACATAGCACGCCTAACGTAGTTTATTCTAAGTACCGTAGCCGAAATATCTGAACAAATATTGAACGTGGGCAGCAACACACGTTAAATCAAAGCCCACAGAACTAAGCCTAAGGAATGGACGTTAACTTACAAACGCAAGCAGGGGTATTTTATATATATAATAATTTGTCCCTCTTTTCTCCCTGATTAAATGGACTGTTCGTGTGGCCAAGAAAAGGGGAGCTGTGCGGGATGTGTGAGCGCAGCGGCAGCGTCCGACACACTGCAGATGTGCCGCAGCGGAGCCGGAGAGCCGAGAGGACGAAGAGAGCACCGGAGCGCCGGCGATCCGCAGTGACTCCTCTACCTCCCTCCCGGACCCTCTCTCCCTCCCTCCGTCCCTCCCGCACCCAGGAGCTCCCGCACTTCGCCCTGCAATGATGAAACGCGGCGCGTGAGAAGGTACAGGCGCGCGATTCTGTGTGTGTGTGTGCGTGCGTGCGCGTGCGTGCGGGCGCAAAAGAAAAGGCGAAAGAACTGGCGTCGCTGGGACCGCGGCAAGAAGGTGCCTGCATGCGTTTGGGTTTTTAGGCATGGCGAGTGCGTTTGTTTCTTGTCATTAGAAGTGTGGGAAAAGATGAACACGGGCAGTATACGTGATATTTAACATTTTGTTTTGCACTGTTTGCGTTGCAATTGCATAACCGAATTTGCCTAAATACTTCACTTGTGGGCGCACAAGAACAGGTAACTGTGTATATTTAAATTCTACCATGTCCAGATTCATGTCCATTCATTCAAAAACGCGTCCGTTAACGGCAGCCTATGGACGTGTCACTTACTGTCTAAACTTAGGGGGGTGGTGAGCATCCGAGACAATATGTAATTTTTTACAGGAGTGATTTAGGATAAGTACCTTGCCCAAGAGTATTACAGTCAAAGTGGGAGTCGAACCTGCAACTGAGGGGTACAAAGGCAGCAGTACCTCCCACTACTCTACCAGCTTTTCCACAATACACCTTATTTCTCAGTGTCTTCCAACTTGTAAATGTCCATCACAGCTGGGGTTTGAGTCCTATAGGATACACACTGCCCATCAGCAGATTCCCCTTTATCTAGCTGAAGCTGTTTTGCAATGTTAGGCAAGCAGCTTTTACAATAATGTGCCCATTTTTTACAGCAGGACATTATTAATGTAAAATTTAAGGTTACAACACCTCGATCAGGTATTGCATTTGAACCAAGAACATTCTGATTACAAGCCCATGACCAAAAGACTACAATGCGTGATGCCCTCTATTCAAAGCAGGTATTAATAAGGCTCCAGGCTGTGTTCAGTGCTCCTGGATAGATGTTTAAGACCTAACATTCTACAACATCCATTCCAGACACCTACATAAACATGTTCACAAATGTCAATCAGCAATAACCTTGTTTTTTTTTCCTGTTGGACATTTAACACTGGATATTATTGTTATGATGAACAGTTAAATGACATTTTCATGCAATACACGGCATTTTACAGCATTATGCCTCAATATATGTAACATTTTAATGCAATAATTAAAAACTGACAATAAACTAAACAATATTAACCAAAAAGAAGTCTTAATAAACATATCTAAAGTGTAAAGTGCCCGTGTAACACAAAGCACTGACAAATTTTAAAGAATAAACTTTTCAACTCGGTTTTAAGACTACATGTACAGTTAAGGTGTTTATTCGGTTTTCTAGTTATTTTTTCTACCTTATCATTCACTGGATAGAAAAACATACAGCAACCTTAGTTAAACAAGTTCACTTTCCCTTTGAGGATGTGTTGTCGCTCTTCAATTCTTTCCCATCAAGCAACATGAACCTGCTGTGTCAAGAGGAGGGAGACCTCCAATAAGTAAATGGTACTTTGTTGTATAATTTGAGAGCAATACAGAAATTGTTGACCCACTATCCTCTCAATAAATTACATAACCAAAGTCCAAAACTCAACTGTCTTAAGCTAAAAGATTAATGACAGCGTGAGAAATTAGATATCCTCAGTTCATCCAACATCCACTTGATTTGAAATTCATACTTTTTACTCAGATGTGGATTACTGAATCAAATACCCATTTCAATGGTCCTTTGAGGATTTCAAGTTACGCTGAGTGCAACAGTTGAAGGGGGAATTGTTTTGTGGTAGAATAATATCAGTGTCAGCCAGTCTAAAAGCAGTTTCCAGCAGTAAGCTTTAAACCACTGTGGGTTTAGTGACAGGAATAATTTTCAGGGTGTGGGGTCAGAAATATTTATGTTATCTATTCAGTGTACACAATGCACATGGCTCAGTGTGAGGTATTAAAGACTTGGAACAGAGATGTTGTGAGAAAACATTATTTAGTAAGATGACCCCATCGTTCAATGTTAGCATTGAATAGAAAGCAAAATTTCAATAATTTACACTGGTCAGTTATTTTCACTGCAGCATTTTAGGTTAAGTATCTTGCTGAAGGCTACTACAGGCAGTCCCTGAGTTACGAACGTCCGACTTACGTACAACCCATAGTTACGAACCGCCCCTTACTGACCAGAAGTTGATTTTTTTTGTCACCCTTAAGTAACAATCACATTAAAACTTCATAGTTAAGCCTATTATATTAAAAATTTGAATTACTGGGTGCTATGTTGCAACACGCATCAAAACATTACGCATCTACAGTGGTTTGTCGGCTCGTGGACCAGGCATGTGAGCCCAAGGGGATAAAGAAAAGACTTCCTTCTTTTCCTGATAACAGTGTCTCGTGTGTTAATGTATTTGGCTTTATTTTTTTGTTTTACCCTCCTAACCATGGCACCAAAGCGTAAATCTGATGCAAGTGATGGCGATGCATCAGAGAAAAGGAAAACAATCACAACTGGAAGTACAGTAGAAATAATAAAGCGAAAGGTGAAATGGCAATGAATATTGGAAAAGCGAACATTAAAGTTTCTTTAATGTTTTCCATGCACACGTGCACACACACACACACACACACACACACAGACTCACTCTCTCACTCTCTCTCTCTCTCTCTCTCTCTCTGAGAGAGCACTCAGCTACAAAAGACAATTCTTCCCAGTTGCAGAATCTCACTCAAGACAACCCCCCCCCCGCGTTCTCAAACCTACCTCGTTTTGCTCTTCCAAGTCCTGCCCCTCATCGTTCCCCAGTCCCATTCTACGTCTCTTTGATAACAACCGCCCACCTTGTCCCTTGACCACGATTTTGGATCTTCGCCACTGTTCAGTTTGCCTATCGACCGACCATTCGCCTGTCTCCGACCACAAGAACGCGTCTAGTCCTTTCTTTGATTCTAAATTAATGATCCTGCACTTGGGTCCAGCCTCCTCCATGTCCTCTGTTCATCGTGACAGTAGTAACATTTATTATTATCTCTTTCTATGTCTCTCTATTACAAATACAGTAGTTACATTTATTATTATTATTATTATTATTATTATTATTATTATTATTATGTTAAAGGTGTTTTAGTGTATCTGGAAGTGTTTAATGTTTTTTAGGCATAGAAAGGTACACAATATACTATATACTAAGACAAACATTCGACAAACTGACATTAGATACCCACCATACCCAACTGTTCCAACTTACATCAAAATCTGACTTAAAGATAGACTGAGACACAAAACTTGTTCGTAATTCGGGGACTGCCTGTAATTTGATCTTGGGACCTTCTGATTGCACACTGAGAGTGATGAACACTATACCACCTGCTTCTCTAGCAAAAATGTAATTCCTTGTTGTAGAATTGAGCAATTACATACTAATCAGCCTTATCTATAAGCATGAACAGGTCCCCTAAAATGTTTACTGATGTTGGATGGTGAGAAGCAGGTGTGCTGCTATGATCTAAAATTGGATGAAGGACCTGACTGAAATCGCTGGCCATAAAAACGGGATGCTCACCCATTTCATTTGATTGAAACTCACGATTTCCGAAGAAATCAGGCACACGTCTCTTCATTACAGATCTGTCAATCTCCTTGGTTTGCAGGAAGACTTCAGAGAACAGGAACACTGGGAATCAGATAGCCGGCTGTCCCAGTCCTGTTGCATCATGGGAAATATCACCAGTAGGAACGGCCACCAAGCTACAGGTAAGCTAGTATTATTTCCAGTATGTACATGCCACTGTAGAGTAAATTTTAGAAGCACAGATTTTTACACTTGTAGACAAACTTAACCTCAACTGCTTTAGATAATCAGTATGGTCTTTAATACTCAACTTACAAACATAGCAGGGATATGCTTCTATAACTGTATGCTGTCCAGTATTTCATTTCTGACAAAGACTCCAGTACATACACTATATAGTACATACTAGCAAACATCACTGGGAAGAAATTGGAAAGGCTATATGACATTGTATTCATCTATCCATCCATCCTGTTTCAAGAACTTCTTATCCTGAGCAGGGTTGCGGTGATTCAGAGCCTGTCCTGGAAGTAGTGGTCACAAGGCTGAGGGAGGTACACCCTGGACAGGATGCCAGTCAATGGCAGGGTAGACACACAAACACACAAACACAGACACAATCGCTCATGCATTCACACTCTAAGGGAAATTAGAGTTACCAAGCTACCTGAACTGCATGTCTTTGGACTGTGGGAGGAAACCCACACAAAAACAGGGAGGACATGCAAACTCCACACAGACTAAGCAGGAGTTAAACCCACATTCTCTTGCACCACCCAGGCACTGTGAGGCGGCAGGGCTACGGGCTTCACCACTGTGCCACCCACATTATATTCGTTTAACTTTAAAACTTAAAAGGTTGTTATTACCATAAAGTCTGAGAATGAAAGCAGGACCTGTCACTGGTAGGGAAGCAAACGGTCTGCAGGATGAGAGTGCATGTTCTTGCAGCACTTGGTTGACAATTGCTTCCTGTAACTCCTCAGTCCATCAGGTCCTGCAGCCCTGCTGCTGAGTCAGCAGACATCTCCAGCCAGGGGCAGAGGCCGGATACAGCACACAATCTGAGATCCGCATCTGTGTGTGTCACTGTACTGGTATCAGTGGGCTTGCATCCTGTTAAACCTTAGCTAGCGATATAAGAAAAGAGTCATTGGAACGGGTTGACGAGATGTGGAAATCTATTTTGTCATGCAAAAAACGGCACCCTAAGAGTGAAGATTGTTTTCCTGCCAGGATGATACAAAGAAAGACAACGCTGCAGAAACAATCAATAAAGGACAGTGTACGGATGGGATGGCACCGGCTGGGTGTATCTTTCTCGATTCTGCCTGAGCCATCAATGTGAGCCAGCTTCCTATTCCACACCGTACTTTTCTCCGTCTTTACAGGGTCGTATTTGGATTTATTCCACACCCCCCCGACATCCCCGATTCTTCCAGACCTCCCCAGGATGCCTCTCTCTCCTTCCTCGGATCCAGCGCAGAACGACGGGACGACGGCTGGCCTGGCAAGGAGGCCTGGAATTCCGGAGGACTCTGCAGAAGAAGGGAAATCCTCTCAAGGCTCAGCTGTCAAGTGGGCTGTGGCTAGTCCAGAAGGCAGTCCACGACCCAGCGAAACAGGAAATAACATGGACAGTGGGTGGGCTCTGGGATTCTCAAGCAGCCGCAGCACGCCGCCCAACCTGGTGTCATGCAACATTTACAGCGATAGGACCTTCAGTAGCCTGGGGTTGCCCCCTGCCCTCAAGTCCCCATCGGAGCAGAGCTCCCAGGGTTGGGACAGTGGACTGGAGGGTACGGTAAACTTGCCTGGAGATACGTATAATGCTGGGGTGGAAGAGGAGCTCCCACAGTCTGCACTATCTCTACTGCAGCACTACAGGGGCTCCCTGAGAGGGAATCTAGGACTGGAGGGGACAGCCAGCGTGACAGGTAAGGACAGCACCCTATCACACAGGCTACGACAGCTGAATGACATTCAGGTGGAGCCACTGCTATTATTTATGGAAAGTATGATCTTTCAGTTGTCCATATCTCAAAGGGCAAAGGTGCCATGTCACAGACTATATTCTTCACAATTGTCCCTGTACATTTTGTTCTGAGGCTACACAGCACCACTAAACTCCAGACACGTTGCTGTGACTTTTCAGTCTCTTTGACTTTTGGAGAAGGAAGAAAAAAAAAAAAAACATCTCCCCCTTGTTGATATGAATTCTCTGCCAATCAGACGTGCTGAAGCAGCTACTGCAGGAGAGGGAGGACCTTCTGCAGGAGGTGCAAACTCTGAAGAGCACTTTAGAGGTGAGCTGGACACCTCTTTTAGCCCAAAGCATAGCTTGGAGTTTACACTGTTAGACCAGCTGGTTGGGTGAAGTGACCAAGAGCTCTGTTTTTCAAACATAACCCTCCTCTTATTAGTCTGTTATTAGACTTTCAAAAATGTATTTGTTTAAAACTTAGGAAAGAACAAGACTAAAAAGATACCTTGCATTTTGTTCTTTTCTATCAGTAAAACACAGAATTAAGGGAGCAAGGCAAGGCATTTCAAGCAAACCATTCAAGGAAAGCTCTTGCTATAGATTAGATTTATTGTGGATTTTTTTTTTTTTTTACAAGCACCATTTGAGCAAAAACAATAAATAAATAAAGGGAAAATAAACTTTGAGCTACAATAAATAACAGAGCACCCATCCAACTGTTAATTATGTATAACCCCCTGGTAAAAATGCAGGACCACGGTGTCTAAAGTGTGTCTCAGAAGCATGGGGGATGAAGCAGGTTTCAGCATGGATAAAATGATGGTCCATTGCAGGATAATCTTAGACATACTCTCATTCACTCACACAGACACAGACACGCACTCTGTCACGCGAAACATAGGGGCCTGGGACGGCTGGAGCCAAGCGCAACGTCGTTCGTCCGGAGACGAGGGATGAGGCGAGTTCTCGGTGTTGGGGACAGGCGAAGGGTCGGTCGATCGGCGGTCAGGGTCAGAGCGAAGCTCCGTGGACGAGGTCAGGGGACTTAGTGAAGGGTCGGTCGAACGGCAAACGGGACAGGAACGAGGATCCGTGGACATGGGAAACGAAGCAAAGAGTCAAAAACCGGAGGACGTGAACGAAGAGCTAGCGATGCTTGTGAACGAAGTGTCCCTGACAAGATTCCGCAAAGGTATGGAAGTTGTGGAGTGTCTTTTAAAGGGTAGGTGCTGAACTGGAGTCAGGTGCTGTTGATTGAGTTGTGGGCGTGGACGTGACACACACACACACACACACACACACACAGGACAATTTAGAGTCACCAGTTAACCTGAAACACATTGCTGAACTGTGGGAGGAAAGCAGAGCACCTGGAGGAAACTCGTAATCACGAGAACACAAGGACTTCACACCGATTAGGCGGGAATGGAACCCATGTCCGAACCCTAACCCCAGCAGTTGTTAGTCACCAACGCTACCTGCTGTGCAACTATATAATCAAAAAAAAACTTTAAAGATTTGGACTTGTGTAATACTAAATACTGATGCCCCCTGAATCTTAAAAATAAATGTTTTTGTATTTGTTGTACTATCACAGGGACCTGTGTAATTTCATGTGTAAAGCAGTGAATTCAGAGCCCAAGCAGTGAATATTACAAATATTCTTCATCCACTAACATGTGAACAGAGGTCTTCAGGCATCAGCACTGACGTAATGGGCTGCTTCCTGAGGCTGCATTCTGGGCCATTTCTGGAACACACACACAAATCACTGATTCATCCCTCTCTGTTCTTCTTACTTCCCAGAAATCAAACCCAGAGGCAAAGGGGCAGTGCAGTAAAATGCATTCTCTGCTGTCTTCTTCTTTACTCCTTGAGGGCTCTCATAGTGTAGCGTTAACGTCTCGCGCCTTTAACAGCCCCTTAGTGGTCTTGGTAGAGGAAGAATGTGTATTCTGCACCAGCTACGAGTGTGTTTGTGCAAAGGAGAGGCATGAATCTGCAGTGATGATGTAACAGTCTCCAGCAGTGATCTCTCAGAAACAGCTGACTCCTGTTCCAGCCCTCCCATTTTCCGTCTCCATCTGCACCATGTATATATGCACTCTTCCTGCCTGGTCTTCCTCTCTTCTCACTCCACATGTTCTGGAACCTTTTTTCTTTCTCTGACTGTTAGACATTTCTTTATAACATGGAAACTGTATCATTTTTATATTGTACATTTACATTTACATTTATTCATGTAGCAGACGCTTTTCTCCACGGCAACGTACATCTCAGAGAAATACAATTTGTGCATTACATTAGGAGAAAGAGAGACATAGATGCAGACATGTGATTCTTAAGTAAACCTAGTTTGTTTCTTTCAACTTCATGCACCGATGTTCATTGCTCGGGTAGGTGCACAAAACTCAGGATAGACTAATCCTGATCACCTTCCTACGATTAGTTTTTTTTTTTCATTTTTATTTTTCAAAAGGTACACAAAATTATATACAATACAGGAGTAGCGGCTGTTTAAAGTGTCATCTGGGCATGATTACTTGCCCAGTTTTCAGACCCTTCATCATATTTCTTTGCTCATCTTTTTAAAATGTACCTGTTATTTAGTTATTTAAGTCATGTTTTTTTTTTTCTTCCCCAGAGCAACTTCCAATTTTACCCATTCAAACACTTTTATATTTTACCAGATGATTCAAGTTAATTGCCTGGCTCAGAACTGCTTTTTCGCCCCAGCCTTGCGCTGCCATGGCAACAGGACAATTGGCTGCCTGAAAAAGAAAGATCCAGTTCACAAACACTGATCACACTCTCGCACCCTGCTCCGTGACATACAGCATGAACTCAGTCCTTCACCTTGTCCGCCCTCCACCTGTGTCCACAAAGCAATTCTGCCCATTTTTGCCAACAGAGAGAGCGAGGCGAGTGGCTGCAGTTCCAGTCTGACTTGCAGGTGGCAGTCATGGTGGCTGACCGCCTGCGCCTTGAGGCAGAAGAAGAACTGGGCACTCTCAGAGACACCCAGAGGGACACAGATCAGCGGCTGTCCACCGCACAGTGCAGGCATGATGAGGTGGCCAAGGAGCTGGAAGCCTTGAGGAACACTCATGTAGAGACGTGCCAGAAACTGTCTGCCTTGATGCTGAGCTACCAGCAGGTGGAAGGGGAGCTGGACTCACTAAGGAAGAGGGAGAAGGTTGTGATGGGATGGGAAAGAGGAAGTGTAGGGACACAAGGTGGACACAGAGCAGAGGGAGGGTGTGAGAGAGACAGGGTGACAGGGGAGGGCAGGGTCCAGGCTCTGGACAATGCACACAACGAAGAGAGACCCGAACCTGAAGGCAAGGGTGCTAAGGTTGGACTCCTCCAGAGTGCAAATGAAGAGAAGAAAGAAGAAGAGTGGCACAGTAAACGGGACCCCCGGAGAATAGTTATGATGTCAGAGAGGTCTTGGTAAGTGACAAGAAAGCAATCATCCATGTTCAAACACCACTCTGCTGCTGTTTTCATTGTTAAAGTCAATTGACTCAGTTGACTTAGCAACCAGATTTATAGACTTCCTCCAGGATGTCCTTGTGTCCTTAGGCTTCACAGGGGTGTGACCATACATGTGACTGAGTCCATCCGTTGGTTACTGGTCATCATTTTTCCCACAGACTTTTCATGCATTGCTGTCAGCAAAATCCATTCTTTGCAGAATTTGTCCAAAATACTGCATGATAATCTCAGTTTTGTCATTTGGGAAATTTCAGATATTTTTACTAACTTTTCTAGTGTCCAGCTCTGACACCCCTGTACTGTTACAGAAACCATTGGTGCTTGCAAGTGTCTAATCTTTGTTATTATGGCTATGCCAACATACAGGAGGATCTTTTCCACATTTTTGCAGTTCTGCCAAGAGCTAGTCTTCAGCACGTCTCCTAACTCCTAGATTGCAGTCAATCACCATCCCGTTAGGGCAAAATTTGTCAACACATTCCAAGTTTTAGTTCATTCTATTAGTAAGGTATTACCAGTACATCGATGATTATTTATGTTCCTTACTGTACAGTCTTTTCCCACCTGGCTTCTCTCATAATGTGTTCTGCATACAAATTAAAAAGGTAAGGAGCAAGTATGCAGCTTTGTCTTGTAACTTTGCCAAGTTAAAAAAAGAGAATACCAGAAAGTCTACATGTGCTTTATTGACTACAGCAAAGCCTTTGACTCTCTTGACTTCATTAAAATTTAGAATGTACACACAACAATGAGTGTACCATAAATGGTAACATTAAATAGGGTCTCTGTCACATAGTATAATACATAGAATAACTGCTTCTGAAAGTACCATACATACATATAGTACTCCAATAGCCCAGCATAAAGATGCAGAAACAGAGTGCCCTCTAGGGTGCAAAAACGGGATTGATATTGTATGCTGGTTAGTAAATGCTGAACATGCACAATGGATTTTTAACACTTGAATTCGAGGAAGACAGATGAACTTCATGTGGATTCATATGAATCATCCATCCATCATCCATCAATTGTCAATAAGTACTTGTCCTGAGCAGGGTCGCGGCGAGCTGGAGCCTTACCCAGCAATACAGGGCGCAAGGCCAAAAGTGGAGGTACACCCAGGATAGGACTCCAGTTCATATGAATCACTGGATTACAAATTTTATAAAGTTTGCCCCACAGATCAAGTTTATTTGACTTACTAAACTATCAGTTCCATTTAGTTCTTTAGTAAGGATTCTTAATTTACTTCATTCACTCTATGTACATTAATACACACACCATCTGAAATTGCCTGTTCCAAGCAGGGTTGCGGCAAACCAGAGCTTAACCCAGCAACACAGGGTGCAAGGGGACACATCCAGGACAGGACACCAGTCCACTGCAAGGCACTCCAAGTGGGACTTGAACCCCAGACCCACCACACAGCAGGACCTGGACAATCCCACTCCACCACCGCAACCCCCTGTACATTAATAACAATTAGTTAAATTTAACTATTGTCCTTTAGCTCTCAAGTGTCATTCACACTATGGACCATTCCGTTGTACATGCAGGAGCCTCTCTAGACTTCCTCTTCCAGGCAGCGCATCCTGCTCTTCGAATGGAAACTCTCAGACTGCTGCAGTGGATGCACTCAACAAGGTGAGACCACTATCCATTCCATAGGGTATCGTTACTCTGACTGCAGTGCATACTTTCAGGGCAGAAGGTCTGCATACACCAAGCTCTCAAAAGTCAAGGTTTGTCCAGATCACCAACACCTTCAGAGCTGAGTGTATACTGTGAAATACATTTTTAAACAGGTAGTTTTCAGTTAATTTTTTTGTCTCTAATTTGTTTACATTTAGAACTATTGAAGGAAGACAGGACTCTAGTCAGCTGGCAGCTGTTAATGGCATTGAGTGACATGTTGTAAGTCATTTCTGCCATTTATTCATATCCCCAGGACCAAGACTTAACCCCAAGGAGAAGGCTGGATCGGAGCTTGAAACGTCAGGATAGCTGGTCAAGTTCATATACAAGTGTGTATGAACTGGATCATGACATGAGATATGCTTTATAAATTCTTGACTGAATTATTTGCATGTGAAATCAGATGTTTATTCGCATATACAGTACAATTTGCTAGCAGTTAACAAGCTGATCAGGAAATGAGCTAACAGGTGTTCCCAGCTCTTTTGCAGCAGTTTCCAGAGATGTAGAACACTTGAGGGTTGCAGCTGGTTTCACTCTTCGATCCAGTTTGTCCCATAGATTGAGTACAACTGGTCAACTTGGGCAATGCATTTATGGGACAGACTGGACAGAAGATTGACCAGTTGTACTGACACTTTTTGCTATCGCTGTCTCTTGTATAACATCATAATGTGCATTGCAATGATTAGATTTGAAATCAATGTTGTCTATTAAACATGCAAGGTAAACAGGAGGAAGAAGCATCTCTTAACCATCACACCTTGCTGGGAGACCTGTCCTCCATGACCAGCAGTAAAACCAGGTGAACTGCTATTGTGTGGCCCGGACCTGTCACTGAAAGAAATCAGCTGGATGGGGTGGAAGCATTCTGAATTACACAGAATAAGAGCAAAAACATGATCTGGTTCAATTTAAACAATTGACTTGTGTCCTAATAACAGCTAGAACTGAACTTACTGCTTTTTATAGAATACTAACAGTAGATTGTCCAAAACAAATGACATTTATCAAATATATTTATCATCATATTTCTCACTGCTTTACTGTAATTCTCACAGTTCTGCCTTCCTTCCTTTTCTCTCATCATCTTTCCCCAGACCCCAAGATGGGTTCAGTATGCTGCTGCGTCGTCATGGAGGCTCCAGACGGAACTCCCTTCTGCGCTGGTGTCAGAGTCGCACACAGGGCTATGCAGTGAGGGGGGCAGGCTGCTGCATGACACTGAGAGGACTAAAGACTGTAGCAGAGGGGATGTGGGGGTTATTCTTTGTTCAGTGCTTAGTAGTCTTGTCTCTGGTCAGACATATACTGTATATTCTGTACATAAGATTTACAGAATTTCAGCAGGAATGTTTGATGTAATAGAGCCTCATGAGAAGTGTTCTTAAAGGGAATGGCTACTTGAGATTGTGACATGATATCAGATTAATTTTATATACTTAAACATCAAGACTTGCCTGAGTTTAATACACTAAATGACCTAATGTGTGCTGTCTTTTTGGCAGAACATTGACATCACCAACTTCAGCAGCAGCTGGGTAGATGGCCTGGCTTTCTGTGCAGTGTACCACACCTACCTTCCCTCACATATCCCCTACTGCAGCCTGAATCCAGATGATAAGGTAGGCCTGAACTCTCACTTTCAAACACTCCATAAATTCAGCGTAAATATTATATGGGTATAGACAGTCAGACTAAAGCCTGACATAAGGAGAAAAATGTACTTAACACTCTCAATGTAAAAGCAGGTGGCAGCATAGAAATGATGAAAAAACAGTCACTGTGACAGATTGAGCCCAAATCAGAGAACACAGGTCTAAGTTTATATACTGACAGATACTGCACATTAAAAAAAAATGACCTACTAAGTGATGTTGGTGCTTGTGACTCCTCACTTTATCATAGTCATAGCTGGATTATGTTTAATGTTTATCTCAGGAGGAGAACCTGAAACTAGCCTTCGACACAGGGGAGAGTGTTGGGATCCCTGCGACACTGGTACCGTCAGCCACTATTTCACTGTTAGCAGTCCAGAGGGATTGGGACAAACAGGTGGAACTGTGATTAGATTTAGTAGATTCCATAAAACAAGCCCATGAAACGTCCACAACATACTTCTGTTTCATCATTCAACATTCCTTTTGGTGAAGTGATCTAATAAATGAGCAAAATGTATAAATGTTGACACTACAGGTAAGTACATGGTATTAACTGTCAACTGTGTCTCTGTTTTGGCCAGACTGTGGAGGAGATGCTGAGAAACACCGGCCCAGACTGGCAGAGGGTCCTGGGATATGTTGAAAGCATGTATCGTCACTTTGAAATGTGACTCTGCATTACTGTACAAAATATACCCTTTTAAAGCTATATATATACAGTATATACACACACGCTTTCCTTGTCCATCAAACTGCCAGTCCAGCTCTGTATATTTATGGCACACACACCTTTCACAACACTACCAGGGGCAGCTGGTAGCATAGTGGTTACAGCTATTGCCTGTTCCCTTAAAGGTTGCAGGATTGAGCCACACCTTCAGCTGTACATGCTTGATCAAGGTACTTACTGTAAATTACTCCAGTAAAAATTACCCAGCTGTATGAATGGGTAAATAATTGTAAGTACCTTACCACTGTATGTTCCTTTGGAGAAAAGTATCAGCTAAATGAATAGATGTCAGTTTAAATGAAAAGCTATGGTAATTTTACCAGAGTTGCCATCAAAAATACACTAAACTGTGAAGAGATCCTGTTAGATCCTCCTTATTTACTGCACATGATCTGCAGTGCACCTACATAAGCTTAAACTGGCTTCAATAAAATTGTACTTCCTCATGCAAGTCAATTACCCAAAGCACTGATAAATTAAAAATTGTTTTCCCCTCTTGATTTTGCCTTAATTCCAATGTGTAAAAAAAGACACCCTATTTTGATAAACATTTTTATCCCAGACTTTAGCACAGAGCTCCACACATTGCTGGATGTAAAAAGGTGAGAGCATGGTCAAAACCAGCACACAGCACTTGGGCACTTAAGACTCAGTAGATCACGAGGAACTAGTCATGTACTTCCTGACCAGTTGCTGTAGGACCTACATACACAGTCATGGCAAATGAAAGAAAAACCCTCCTGGCTGGATATTCATCAGTTTTTTTTTTTTTTCTTTTCCTTTACACACAGCAGTACAGACACCAGAGTTGCGTAAATGTATGTAGTCATATGTCAAGGGATTGCAATTTAAATCTCACACGGAACATTTGTGGGGAAAACATCTGTACGTAGTTGTAAAATATATAAAACTGCTATTGTAGTTTATACAACCACTGGGGGCACTTCTGGGGAAAATTATGGGGTGACTGTCTACCAGTGTGTTGGGAGAAAGCCTGAGGCGCAGGTCCTGGAAGAAATGGGGTCCTCGGACCGAGAGCTTCTTGGCCTTTTGGCTAAGATCAGTGTAGTACCGGAGATTTTAGCGGGGGCAGAGTGGAGCCGTATTCATGACTGTGTGCGGCATGTCTGCAGTTTTCCTGAGGCGAAGCTCTGCTCCCTTGTAGGACTGTTTTGTTTTCTTTTTGGGTAGCCTGCTAAGCCTAAGCTGCAGGGTTTCGGGTGGCTTGTCCGCCGTGCCTGCAGGGTGACAGAGATTTTGTTTTTAGGTGTTCCGTACCAGAGTGTCCTCGGACCGAGAGCATTTGCGTCCTTCTTTGTCCCATCCAAACCCACGGCCTGCGTGCCACAATACTTCTAATAAATGCTAACTCCATGTTGTATGTCTGGATCTGGTTGTTATGTTAAAATCCGTGTTGCCAGAAAGTGTATACTTGTACACGATGACCAACAAAGTCACACCATGGAGTAAGTACCACATTTTACTACAGTGTGTAACCCACCTGGCACCATGGTTCTCCAGGAAAGAAGTACAGCAGTGTGTGTAGCGAGACCAGTCAGGTCTCTGTTCAGTTTTCTCCTCCCTTCATTTGCAGTCCACTTCATTGTTGGGCAGGGGCGAGAATCAGAAGGAAAAATGTGAGTTTAACGTGTTTTAGGTTGGCTTTAACTTCTTTTTTGGCGGCTAAAATAATAACCATGATGAGACAGTCGGTAGTTTGGTCACGGTTACGATGCCAAAAACTACTCTGAAAAGTTCAACCTCTCCAGAAATTTAACTTTAACTTTAAGTACAGGTAACTTCGCCGTGCTATTCTTGCTTGGGAGAACATATGTTTGCTTGTAAATCGGGATTCTTATAAAAGGGGCCTCCGATATATGAGGTACGTCTGGATTTTATTGATTTATTTATTGATTTATTTATTTATTTTTTTTTTTAATTTTTTTTTTTTTCTTCCCCCTCCCACATCAATTAGCAGTGTGTCACTAAAATACTCTGGAGTGCCCTCTTTAAGACATCCCCGGAAGTTTGTGATTGGTTGAGAACGCCTTCTTCCGGCGTCGTCACTTCCCGCTAGTAAAGCTTCGGCTGTGGGTTGAGGGAAAGCAGCTAGAGCGAAGGAAGTTACGCGTTCGTGTCAGATGTAAATATGGAGCAGAAATTACTGGAGTTTCGAGCCCGTAAAAAAGCAGAGGCCGCCTCGAAATGCATAAAACCGCAGCACAAACCCAGACCCGATCCGGAGCCGCAGCGGTCTTCTGAACCCGAGAGAGAACTAAAACTTGAGAACGACAGGACTGCTGCTGGTCCGTCGTCGGATGCAGAAACGACGAACTACATACAGGTGAGGTGATAAGCATATGATACACATACACAGCATGCCTCATGTTTTGTCTAAAGTCATTAGCCTAGGTGGCGTAGTGGCTAGAGCCATAAAACCAAGGTTCGAATCTTCTCTCGTTACTCGTACCCTTGCTTGAACAAGAACTTGCCTAATTGAATTGTTATGGCAGAAATTTTTCAGATGTAATTGTAATTTTACTGTAAGTTATATTATCTCAACAGGTAAGTTGGTTGGTTTGCTTGGTGAAGTTTCAGCTAAGTTAGTAATACAAATGTTCGTAGTTTAGTAGTATGTCCATTGTTTTGATATTGATCATGTCTTTCATTTCAGAGACTTAATCAATGTTATTCACTTAGTAAAGTGTGTTTAAAAAAAAAAAAAAAACTGTTTTCCTTTCTCTTTTCCTAACTAGACTGTGTTTCACTGGCTGTCAAACAGCACTGTGGGTCGGAGACTGGGACTATGCCATCTGGCTGTCACCAATCTGACCTTCCTGAAACTGCTGCTTTGGCTCGTCCTGCTGGGACTCTTCACTGAGCTGGATTTTGGTTTGCCCTTCTTCCTCATCTCCCTCTTCTATTGGCTCTATGAAGGTCTTCGGAGCCCCACTGTGCGCCAACCGGGAGAGCTCAGTGCCTACTCTGTGTTTAACCCAGACTGCCAGCCCATTCTTGGAACGCTTACAGCCGAGCAACTGGAGGGAGAAATGGGGTACAGGACACTGCCCAGCAGATAGCAGGCTGAGGATAGTACCTGTCATCAAGGACAGTCTAGAGACTCTGGAGACCCTACTGATCTTTTGTTCTGCACAACTGGATCTGGTTGGGTAATATATTCATATGTATTTTACATTACTGATAAAAGCACAGCTCAACAGATACAGGATCCATAATATACTTTCAAGGTTGCTAGGTTCAGGAAGACTTAAAAAGCCCTTAGACATATCGATAACAATGGAAATTGACACTTTTGGTGCTGATGCAAAGCCTAAATGAATTACAGTGCATCTCTGGCTCTGTGGTTGTTCTGAAGCCCGTCCCAATAAAGCTAATTTTGCTACAATACTTCTGTACTGGAACTTATAGAGCCGTTACCTAAACAATCTATTGTAAATAAATCTAATTTGAAAGGCAGTATAAGACAGTTTTCAATAAAATAATCACAATATACAGATTCTTTTTTTTTGTTTATTTGTAGAGAACAATGTAAGCAAGGTTGTAAGACTGTTACAAAATCTGCCCATGTGACAGATGTGAGGTGTTACTTGATGTCACAAAGCAGAGCAACACCACGCAGTATCCAGTGATCAGGAGACTGAACAGTGCGTAGACACACTCCAGTGATAAAGGTGAGGTCAGTACGTCTAGGCTTCTTGTAGATGGGGCAGATGTAGAGGCTGGGGTCCTTGGGCGCAGTGGAATTGATTGCAAACATATGCACCACAGGAAGTGGGGTGAACAACACCTTGGGTGTTGACTCCATAAGCCGGCAGTTTTTGCGGTCCCAACCTGCCCCATCCAGGAACAATCCGTACACATACACCCCTTCCTGAAAAGATAAGCAGACAACAATCACAACCAAGGAAACAGATAAAAATGTATATTGTTAGATATAAAAAATAATCTGCATACTGTTGGAGGTGTTGTGATCTCTTCCTTGATTTGTTTGAGCACTTCATTGTGAAGGGTGACTGTGTCTAAGGCCCAGCCCTTATGGGCTCTAGTAACTTCTTGCCTCATGGCTGTCAGGAATCCTACAAGACAAAAAGTAGTTGTTAAGGCAACAGTAGAAAGGTCTCAAGAATTATAGGCATAGAATGTGCAGTAATTAATAGAACAGTCACCTTGGAAGAAGAAGGTCCCACTTGTTACGTTGGACAAAAGTATCAGATTAACAAAATGATTTCATTAAACTGACTTTTTTCCTCTAAGTTGACCCTGGCATTTTCATGTTTGTATACTAAGCTCTTTTTTAACAATTTATATACCTGGGTGATTTACTAAAACAATTCAGACTAAATCCCTTGCTGAAGGGTATTATGGTAGGAGCAGGATTTAAGCCTAGGTCCTCCAACATCAAGGCAAAAGCTCTAAAAACTGTGCCTCTCATTCCCCCATATTCAATCCATCCATTGTAAACAACCGCTCGTCCTGAGCAGGGCTGCGGCGAGCTGGAGCCTTGGCCGGAAGAGGAGACGTATCCTGGACGGGAAGCCAGTACGCCACATGGCACCCCAAGCAGGGCTCAAACCCCAGACCCACCACCCAGTGGGTACTGGCCAAATCTGCTGCGCCACTACGTCCCCCAGCCCTAAAATAATTGTTGAAAATACTTTAAAACTAGAGTATTCGCCTTGAATGAAAGTTTTTATTAACAATTCTGACAGTGTATGAACCGGCTTGATAGTACACCTGCAGTGTTAGCAGTCTAATGTACCCACCCTGGGGGTTAAAGAACCCTGTCATCCAAAATGTTTTAGGCCTTCCTTCAAATATCCAGCTGTGGAACTGTGTGTTTCTTTCCAACAGCTCTGTGAACCAGAATCCCAGTGTAGCTGATTCCCAGGAGATCTTCTTCCATAAATTGGGCACACGTGCATCATACATGTTGTCCAGAGCATCACGGAGGTTCTGAGAGTGAACACAAAGCCGTGTAGCCATGTCATCAGATTGTATCATAACAGTAAGGATACAAGAATTAAGAAATCAGGTGGAATGCAGTTAATTTCAGGGTCTCACCTCACTCATGATGATGGTGCCCTCAATGGCTAGCTTGAGATCACTTAGACTTTTGCGCACCACGCCTATGATCCTTTGCATGCGGTCGATCTCTTGACGCAAAAATATGTTCATGGAATTCAGGGCTCCCATCTTTACCAACCTTGCTCTCACCTTCAGAGTGTACAGAGAAACAAAACTATTGTGTAACACTGCATTTTAATGTAATTATTGCCACGCTTCCTCTGCATTGTGGTTGTGATGTGCTCACCTCATGTGGTATGTAATCAGCAGGCAGCTTGTCCAGCATGTCCTGTGCCAACTTGTACACAACAGACTCCCGGGTTTCTCCTGACCCTCCCACACTCTCTTTGGGCTGGATGTTAGTAATAATATCCAGGACTTCGGCTGAGGTGTTGGTTTGATACCTGAAAAGAATACAACACTCTGAATTTTTAAGGAACATAGAGTAAAAAATATGACTGAGGTTAGTACTGCAGTCTTATTTGTAATCTTACATGATGTCAGCATTGGGATGCAGACCAAAGACCTGTGGTGTATCAACAGCAGGCAGTGTCTCGATATATTCTAAGTACTCTTCCACTGTTTTGCAAACTGGGACTTTGTAGCCAGTGTAGAAGTAGAACGTTGGCTCGAAGATCTTGTCGTTGAACCACACCTGTTGGAGGTAAAACATAAGCACAAAACCATGAGAAAGTCCCATGCACCTGTATTTTAGGGAAGTATTAAGAAGGGGACTAGAGGAAACGCTTTCCTTGATTCATTGTAAATTACAAACGTCCAGATGTAACAAATCCGACATACCCTGGCAAAACAGTTCAGCAGTCGTTTATCATAGTCATCAGTTACCCTTCCTCCATATTGCACCTCCCCAAGCATGTAGCGTACTGTGACCCAAGATACTCCCTGCATATGCAAAAAAGCACAATGATGACAGGAAGGCAAACTTGATCTGTTGCGAATTTATATTTCAATGTCCAGAGAGGTTATGAATTACAAAGATCATTTCTGAAACTCACTTTCTTAGGACCACATTCGTCTAAGTGATTTTGAATAAACTGAACACTGGCAGTGAAGTCAGCAGAATTAAATTCATAGGGAATATTCCATCCAAGTGGTCCAAACTTCCGACGCTCCTGTCAGAAATTTAAGGTATGTTAGTTTTCCGGAGCTACGATACAAACAAACAATGACTGGCAAGACCGGAAGTAGGCAGTCAGTGCTGTGTATAATTAGTTAGGATACCTGCACAGCTGTGTGTAGGAAGGCCACATTGTACAGCATGGGCTTCCACATAGGCAAGTTGCTAACTTCCAGCTGTTCCTGGGAGATGCCAGTGAAGGTGCGCTTTAAACCAGCTCGTACCCCTTGAGGTGGATCATTGGTGAACTTAATGGATGACTGAAACCCAAAATATAAACTATATTAGCAAATGTATGGCACAACTGGTATAAGACATGGGATTTGGTGGGAGTTTGTAGACCAGACCTGAAGCAACGTGATGGAGAAGCGGTCATGAGGCTCAGTGGTGATCCATACTCTGAAACTCTCATGGATCGACTCTACTGTGGTGACGGTCTCTAGCAGCTCATCCATGAACTCAAGTCCCAAGTGGCAGTTCTGCAGCAGAACCCAGCCTCCCTGTGTTTCCACCAACACACACCAAAGTTTGTGTCCAGTACACACACCAGACAGTACTGCGACAGTACTGCCTCTTCAGTAAGTTGAGTTTGTACAAATCAGGATGAGAAAATAGCCTGACACCTGCTGCATTGACATCTGTATGAGTTTTCTGGCATGCAACTCCTGTCCCTGTCCCATTGATATAGCTCTGCACTCTAAAAAAACACAATACTCAAAATAAATGGTTAGCTCATCCTGATATTTCAGTACGTGAACAGCTTTTGAGACTGTAATTTGTAGCGTACTGAAGTAGGTTAGTTCATGATGGTGATGGTTTTGTGCAGGAGTTGGGATGCTCACCAAGGTGCAACTTCCTGGCTAGGCTATCAATTTGACTGGTGGGGTCAGAACCCATGGACAGAAAGCAAATGAGAGGGGTACGGATGTCGCTCTCCTCCCAAGTGCTTTCCATTTTAAGAATGACAGGTTCTGCAAACCTCGCACCCATTGAATTTCCAATATATTTTCTGGCCTGAGATAAAGTGCGGTCAGGGCACCAGGACCTACAAAGAAGAGCAATATACATACATTCTTCAGTAACTACTTCATTACCTACAAGAATTATGCACACCATTGTTTAGGTGACTATATATACCTTAATTGTATACTGTAACCTCCTGATCACTTAAAAAAGAAACACAAGTTGGATAGTGCAAATAGATCTGTAACACATTGTGTACACTCCGCAAAGAAATAATACTGGGCTATTTAAAAAATTCATACGGCAGATCTTCACTGTAAATAAAGCATGATTACCCATTTTTTAAGACATGTCACACACACATTTTCAGAACCGCTTGTCCCATACAGGGTCACGGGGAACCGGAGCCAACTCGGTAACACAGGGCGTAAGGCCAGAGGGGGAGGGGACACACCCAGGACGGGACACCAGTCTGTCGCAAGGCACCCCAAGCAGAACTTGAACCCCAGACCCACCGGAGAGCAGGATTGTGGTCCAACCCACTGCGCCACCGCACCCCCAAGACATGTTACATTTAATTTAAACATTTACTATATCTTAATCACACACACAGTGTATCTTAATCACATCTTATAAATATACTCCCCATCAATCCTATATGCAGTTACTCATATAATATTTTAATAAAATAAATCTATGGATTTGAAACATAAATGTGTATGCAATCACCTAACGAGTAGCAGTTTATGAAAGACATCCAGTTTGCTATTGTAGCCATCAGGAATCACTCCTTCCTCAGGAGCGTCCATGTCAAACCAATTCTTCCAGCCCTTCTCATTGCTGGATACCTGAGCCAGAGATATTTAAACAGATTAAACTGCAGGCCTTATAAAAAAATCTACATATAGAATTCAAAATGTATCTGGCATTTCATATTTTAATTTACTGTCTAGTAGTCAGTATACCAAGAGTCTGTAAACCAGGAGGTTCCTTTCCTATTAAAGAAATTTTTACTAATTTTTTTTACTACCGTAAGTACAGGCAAACATACAGAAGATACATACTGTATATTTACATTTGCATTTATCCTTTTAGCAGACACTTAACAGCAAAGCGATTTACTTCTCAGAATAATACAAAGTGCATTACATCAACAGAAGAGATTTGGATGCAGCAGGATGCATTTATCTAGAAGTTGTGACATCAGGGGAGATGTGAGTAAGAAAGGTGAGTTTTGACACCCCTTTGAAATGTTGATAAGTACGGGAGTAAAAAACATTTCTCAAAACTAAACTTGAAAAACACAGCAAAATTAAAAAGAGGTTATTATACATTGCTGGAAAGTTTATGCTTGATTGGCTCAAGGCTTATACATAATTGGGGAAAGTCTGCACCTCATTGCTTCATGACTTCCACATAATCGGGGAAAAGTGTGTGCATCATTGGGTCATGACCTCTCTATCATTGAGGGAAAGTCTGACCCAAACACTGAAAAAAAAGTATCTAATACCAAAAGCAGCTGGTCCGTATACTGAACATCGGTACAACTTTTCTATAGCCGTTATATTGAAAATCTGTAAACCAGGAGACCGTGTACTGGGATATACCTGTATATGTACTGTATTCTTGGATATTAGAACTATTTAATGAATCACAAAACCTTTGTTTACAATGTAAATATCCAGACCAACCTTGTTCATGATCTCTGAGAACTCTGATAGCTTACTGAGCTCCACCAGATTGAGCCACGTTATGTCCAAGATCCAGCGAAAGGGCTTAGCAGGACTTGTCTTCAGATCTAAGGCAGCACCCCCTTTAATTCAAAGCCACAAATGCTGAGGCATTGAGGAAAAACAGGCAATATAAAGATCTTGAATACCTCTAAATCTGTTCATACCTTTAATGAGAATTTGAAACTCATTGTGCTTGATGTTGCCTTTCTGGAGATCAATTTTCAGAGCAAGCAACAAAGTGAATACGATCTTGTGATTTTCATAGAGCCCCCTGACTGTGTACTTGAAAACTTCGAAAGTCAAGTAGTCAATGATGTTAGCAATGCGCTTTTGGGTTAGCGGAGATTTCTCTGACCTGAACAAAAAAAGAATAACGGTGTCAGTCAAATATAACACATTTGGACTCTAAAAATTATTGTGTTTTTATGAATTTTCTATTATATTTTTTATAGTTGTCATAAAGTATAATTTAATTAAATTTTTAGTATGAAAACCCTTCAAAGAAAGAATATAAGGTAAAGTATACATACCTAGCCATTGAGAGATCAAAAAGCTTCAGGAACTGTACCAGAGAAGTCTGGTACATGACATTGACCATGCTCATCTCTGTGATGAGGAAATAGAGGATGCTCCCGCGGGAAGCAACTGGGCGGTATTCTTCCTGAGCCGTGTTGATCTTCACTTCCGTCTGAACTGCCACGCTGAGCTTCTCACTAACTTCTTCTGCTGTTCGCTTAGTCACATTAAGGATTCCAATCATTGACTCATCATCCACCAGGGAACCTGAACACAAGTGTGAATGAAGTTAGAGATCTCTTCCAGTTGCACAGAAACACAAGAACAGATGCTATCACACATAAGAATACAGCAATTAAGCTGGATACATTTCTTATAAAGCACAATCTCAGGCAGAATAGTTTTATTAAAATACCCTGAGTTGTGCTTAGCTTGTACAACAAGTTGTCCTCTAACTCCTTCATTTTCCATTTGTTGGCTGTGACATCCTCCATCAACTTCAATCTCTCTGCCTCCAGTTCCTGTTGCAATACAGTAGATATACATTTAAACAACCTCAAAACAATAAAGCAGACCTTTTAACTCATTAAAATTGTTTATTGAAAATGATTAGTGATATTTATAATAATAAAGGCTAGGCTAAAAATGAGGGATGAAACATGCACACAGGTCATGATACTTACATATTTCTCTGTAAGGATCACTCTTCCTAGCAGCTGATTCTCCAGTCCCTTCATGGTGACAGTGAAGTCGATGATGGAGGTTTTTGCACTAACCTCTGGTGTATATGCTGGGTTAGGCAGTTTGGTTGTGATATACAACCGGAAGCCATCCATGACATCGGTTTCCTTATCTCCAATTTTCACCTACAATCACCGCATATGTCCAAATTTCTTTAGTCTCACAATGGATACTTTACAAACAGCAGCCTTTATCCTAAGGACTAGTACTTTAGATAGGCACTTCTTTTCAGGCACCTTGTAAGTTGATCCTGACTTTATGAAATTCTTCTCAAGGACATTATCGAGTGCTGGGTCCAACTCTTCTCGAACATCTTCAATCAACAGTGGCCGTCCTAGTGACAGACAGTCCTCCAGGTGGCTTCGGAAAAGCTTGTGATTCAAAGATGTTACCTAGCACAGAGATCAGTCAAATGAGTGTAATGAGTTATACATATAGCAATAATAAAGTGGCAATTCATCGTGTGACTAAATTAAACCCCCAAGCAAGGAGTACAGAATCTAAGTACTGAATTTGAGCCCTTAACATAAGCTGCATTAATATTAACCCAGCTATAAAAATATCATACACCACTTCAATGGAGTTCAGATAGTGAAGTCAAGAGTAAAAATGAATGTTCCATTTAGATTAAAATACTTGGATGTGGTGTTTAAGGAATAGAGTAATGACCTGCAGGTCATTCACTTTCTCTTTTGTCTTAATCCAGGCCTTCCCCTGAGTCTGAGGATCAATGAGAAGAGGAAATCTGGTGGCCTTGGTGACAATGATACCATTTTGCACAGAGAAATCATCCCCAGGTAGACCTTGAAGATTCCATTCACTGATCTAGGAGAGTGCAAACAAAAGACTTAGAAACACAAGCCACAGCAAATTGAGAAGATGTGATCTGTTTGATGTCCTTACTGTTGGAGAGTCCACAAGCATAATAATGAGGTTGAGGTTTTCTGTGAATGGAATCTTCCATTTGAGCAGTTCTGCCTCCCAGATCTCTTTTAGTAACATGTTACGGAAGCTCTGGTTGAAGGGTCCACAGTAGGACAAGAAGCCTGTGAGCTGTAGCACATCTCCAACTAGCCTGTGAAGAGAAAGGAACGTTTAACCACAAGTGAAGTGCTACAGAGAGATCAACAATTGATGCTGCCCACCACTCACCTGTTTATCTGAGACTGAAATTCTTTACTTTGCTCAGTCCATCTGACCTTCTCTCCACTCAAGCCACTTATCAATGCAGATGCTGCCTGCATTTTATTCCTACATTTTTCTGCATCATCCAGCAAGTCCTGTTAAGGCACAATTAAGTCCCTAAAATAATCCTCATAATGTGTATCAATTTTTTGTATGCATCATTCAAGGCACTTACCTGCTTTTCTTGCATGGCAGCATCAAACTTTGCCTGCACCTTGTCCAGCTCTGCTTGCTTTTCATCTAGCTGGGCCTGAGCTGTGGCCAATTCAGTATTGGCCACTATCAAACGGCCTTCTTGGATGGCAAGGTTAGCCTGGAGACAAAGCAGTGACACACAGAGAGTCCTCAAAGATCAGAAATTAATCCTTTCAATATACAACAACAAAATGTCAGCAGAACCTGCTGGCACACCATTACTGCAACAATGTAAGACAACATGTTGGAAAAAGTATACACTGTCATTCCACAAACTACAAAACAGAATAAGGTGATGTGTATTAACTAGTTTAAGCAGTGTATTAATAATGAATAAAGCCCTTACCTTAAGGGGCAGCACCTCCTTATTAATTCCAAAGAAAGTGGCCATAGCCTGTGTCCAAGACAGGAGACCTGCCACATTACCGCACACTTTCTTAGCATTTTCTAAAGTGTAGTCCTCCATTTGAAAGTATGGTTGTAGCAGCTCCACCATCTCTTCATTGATGGTATCCTTGGGGAACTGTTGCAATGACTGCAGAAACCCACTGGCACTCATCAGCTAAAGCACAGTGGAGAAAAACCAAAGACTTTTCAAATACAGTTCAACCCAAAAAGCATGTACATACAGGCAACAGACAGAGTGATGACTGAGGTCATGGATTTTTGTCTTGAAACTTCTTTTTTCATTCCCAGAAGAAGCCCTGCTATATTATCCTTTAGAAATGAATGCAAACTGAACTGCATCAGTATAATATTATTCTGTTGAACAAACATGTAAGGATGGATTTGGACAAATTGTTGGCTGATTTGGCAAAAAGAAACAAATGTATACAGTAGCATGTCATCATGCTGATTAACATATTATCATGAGGTATTGTGAGCAGGTAGAAAGTTGAGACCTTTAGTGCTTCTCCCCAAGAGGGCTTGTGGCAGGGCCTCTCTGTATCCATGGTAATGGAGTCTAGCTTCTTTTGGAAGAGCAGGAGGCAGCAGTCCATAATCCTCATAATAAGGTGTGGTGGTTTTGCTAGCTTCCGCACTGTTGCTATGTCTGCAGGTTTAATGGTCTGAATAAACAGTTTAAATATGTTAAAGATGCAAGACAAACATTAGCCACGTAAAAAAAGTTTTCACAATATTAAAATATTCTTGAAAGACACTGTACATTTAAGGCAGCTTCTGCCTCTTGTAATGCAGGCTTTGCCGCTTCCAGTTTAACTTCTGCTACTGCTTTCTCTTTTTCAATTCCTTGAACGATACTTAGAGCTTTGTCTTTTACGATCTGAACTTCATTTTTCACAATGGAAGCAGCCTCTGCGCTCACTTTCACTTCAGCCAGAACCTGAAAGCATAAGAAAATATTGATCTATAATTGTCTACTTCTATATATCTAGAACATCTTCGATAAGCTTCTCTTCTTTTATTTATGATCAATCACCTCGTCTGCTTTGATTGATGCCACTGCCAGTTCCTTTTCCTTCACTACAAGCTCTTTAGATAACTCTGCAACAGACTCACTGGCACCCATCAGCTTGGCCAGGCCTGTCACAGGAGAGGTTGGAAGGATTACTACAGGGCCATAATAAGATCTGAGTCATACCTTGGGTTAAAGCACATCTAACTTCATTCATCGTACATGTACAAGGTGAAACCAAATTCTTACCTGCACCTTTTTTGTAGTACTCTTAAATGTAACTTGGCATTTACAAAAAACAATAGGCTCTAAACCCTCTCAGTTGAAATTTCTTACCTACGTTCATGCGTTCTGCCAATGTATTGATGGTTGAGTATTTTTCAGTGTAAATGGTCTTATATCCATTGATGAAAGACAAGTAGGACTTTGGAGTTACATGTGTTCTCCGTCTAAATCTAAGGTTAAAGTTAAGAAGACGCTTAATCAGAGTCAATCTTATTATTCACAGTACTTTTGAAAATTTAACAAGATTTAACAATACAATTCTGAGTACAAATCCTGACTTTGTTAAGTTCCCACAAAAAGAAATACAAATGGAACTTCTTTTCAAAGCTTATTAAAATGATCAAACCTCTCAAAGTAGCTCTCACAGGCTATGGAGACCTTGTCATGGTAGATACCCATGGTCTGCATCACTGCTCTTTTAACCTCAGGGGAGCAGACCATGGGGTAGTCAGATAAGAAGTAGCTGGATACAGCAACCAGTGCTTCACTGGGCCAGGGGGTAAACCAGTCCATAGTGCAGCCTGAAATTAACCCAGGGAACTTCAGAGAACGTGTACGAAACTTTTCTCCAACCTACCAGAAAAAAACAGAATGAAAATTTACAGCTCTATCGTCAACAAAATAAAATCATTGTTAGGAGTATTGAAATGTGATCATGTTTGTATGTGGAGTGCTTGTGTAGCTTTACTGTAGCTTCAATGCAAGTGTACTGAGGTCAGTCCTATTCCTGTAGTACTTTGGAGATAGTAGCATAATAATTTTAATGTTGTATAAATGTCTCACCGGGGAGAAGCACAGCACAACATGAAGGTTCTTTCTAGCTCTGGAGATGAAATAATCATATAGGTTGTCAAATGTTGGTGGTTGTCGAGGTAGCTCCTTTTTCATCACAGGAAATAGGTTCTGAGTGATCTCATCAAGCTCATCCCGTGCAAATAAGTTGGACACCTTTAAAGTAAGTAATATATTCAGAAACATAATAATCTGGCAGTCAAATGTGGTAATCAACACTAACATTCTCTCCACACAATCCTTACAATGTTTTCAGCATGATAGGTATAATGACTTGATAGAAAAGTGCTTTTATTAAAAAGCTGAAGACTTTACCTCCCCAGAGGACAAAACATTGTTGAGATATTCTAGGAAGGCCTCATCCTTTATCTCATTGTCTGTGAAGATAAATGTGATGCCTTTGCCATCAACCCCAGCTGTCTTGTATAGCACCTTCAGGTCATCCTTCAGGTTACCGATATTGTATGTTCTACGAAATATAACAAAACACAATGGTCTATGAGTGATAATGTCAAAATCGCTGCCCACTTAAAGAATCTGTTGAGAGTTTAAGGGAAAATTAGTTTGAATCTAAAAATGAATCTAAAATTAATTAACTTAGAAAAATTTAACCAATACCTGACTACAACACAAGTAGCTGCTGATTCTGCCTTAAAACTCACCTTGTTAGTGTGATCTGGAATATATTGTACCCTGCAATAAAGGACGCCAGTCTGGTGAGACTCTGTTTGCCAGATCCTCCCACTCCCACCAGCAAAGCATTTCCACAGTCTGTCCTAATAATTCGGGAGATCTGTTGGAAAGCACAATGATTATACTAAAGTATAAACACAACAGCCTGGTATACTCTGCTTTATGTGCAACACAATTCAGATGTTACACAGTATATGAAACAGAGCATGTGAATGCTGTAACCTTGATGAGATGAGTCATGGCATCTTTGAAGAAGACCAGGTCTAGAGAATAGCCTCTGACCAGGTCATTATGCTGCTTTTGATACTGCTGCAGCTTCTCTGAGAGAAACTCAAAGCTGGGGATCTAAACATAAAACATTTATTTAGTCAGTAATAATCTCTGCTAAACCTAAATCACTTTCTATCATTTAAATGAACGTGTTACAAAATGAACTGGTGATTCGCAAAACACAAAGATGTTACAAATGGTTGCATAAAGCACATAAACACTTGTTCTATAGATACAAACAACCTTGACATTAATCTACATTTTTGTAAAGCTGTTTATACATTTTATACATTGGGGGGGGGGGGGGGGGGTGGAGTGACGCAGCAAGTTTGGCCAGGTCTGGCTCTCCGGCAGGTCTGGGATTCAAGTCCCCCCTTAGGGTGCCTTGTGACGGACTGGCGCCCCGTCCTGGGTGTGTCCCTTCCCCCTCCAGCCTTACACCCTGTGTTGCTGGGTTAGGCTCTGGCTCGCCGCAACCCCGCTTGAGACTAGCGGTTTCAGACAATGTGTATGTGTGTGTGTGTGTGCGTTTATACATGTTAAAAACAGCAATAATTTTGAGGGCCAGTGACTGCAACGATGAGAAAAGATTATTCATACAAGCTCATAGATTTTGGGAGCGTCCAAACAGGCGTCATTTTCTTCCTCTCCAGTTGGCTCTGGTGGCTCTCGCAGGAAGTCAACAAAGTATGGCTCAGGATGAATCTCTGACACCAAATTTGGGTCCACACGCTCCTGGATCACTTGAGCTATTGCCTTTTCAAACCAGGACTTGTCTTCCAAACTCACAAACCTAACAACACAAAAACATTCTCAAGATTTTATGTGTATATTAGGAAAGCTGTGATTTGAAAGTGCAGAGCTTTAAAATGGAGTACTGTTCTAATTTTACTGGTAGACATCAGGAAGATAAAGAAGTATGAAATAATAAGCAATCAATTGACCATATTGTCAGTAGTATTCCAAGTGTTTTCTTGTTGTGAATTTTGCTTATGCGAAACCAGCAGCCGTACCTGTCTGCAATGACTCTTGTGCATTCACATTTGAACAAAGCCAAAAGAGTTTGAATGTCCTCACACTCTTCTGCCTTAATATTCAGCATGCCTTGCCAGATCCTTGACAGGTCTCTTAGGTTGAAAATGTAGTGGAACTTTGATGGTGTGGGCAGCATTTTTATCTACATGGAAACAAACATACAGGACAGTTGACAATGATCAAAGTTTCACAAAGCATGAATTGTTTTTGGCTTTTGGAGGTAGTCATTTTCAGTTACTATAACAGAATGAGCAGAGGTTCTGAGGTTATTTTGTCTCATGAGGTTATTTTTGTCCGATGTATAGAAATCCAAGACATTCTTTGATCTAAAATTACTGATGAAATTGTATTGCACTGCTGACAACCTTTGTCCACTGCCAGAGGATTCTACTAGCAGGGACAAGAAGCAAAACTGTTCCGCAGACTTCTGGCTTAAAGCTTCGGCAATCGTGAAAGTAACCGCCAGCCACGATTCCTGAAGAAACAGAATAAAAAACTGAAATTCCAGAATCAGATATTTTAAAGTACATCAGGTATATGCAAAAAAAAGTGCATGGCTGTCGGTGAATTTAACATTTGACCGTTGAACTTTATTCTAAGCAATTCACAGCAAAAAAAGCAAACTGGCGCTGCTGGTAGTTACCAAAGATCTTGTCTATGGAGGCGTTGGATGGGAGGGTACAGTTGAAGACAGTGAACTGTCTCTTGAGCCTTTGAGGAATGTCATTCCTCCCACCTCCAGGATGAATCATGGCTCCCAGCATTTGCACATCCACAATAATGTTGAAATCTCCTGGCTTGTCCAAACTGTACATCCCTGACATCTCCATCATCTGACGCACAATTTCGTTTGTGATCTAAACACATGAATTATGTGTACACATTAAGCTGTAAACATTACAATAATACAACAGTTTGGTGTTTGGTTCTTATAGTTAATTGAGCTATAACCTGCAGGTTTATTGCCAATTTTTGTGTTTCAGGCAATAACAATATACAGTGTACCACTTTTAACATACAGTGCCTATAAGAGAGCTGACACAATGAAGGATTATGGAGGTGTTGTACCTGATCTCCCCACTCGTTGACAACAGGCATATTGATATCATCAATAAAAACAGTCATCCTGCGTCCTCCTGGTGGCCCATAAGTGTTTCCCATTCGTTTCTCAATGTAGCTCTCCACTGTGCGCTGCAACCCCATAATTTCATTAACACATAGTCAATAACACAGCTTGAAATGCAAAATTGCATAATTTCTTCTGACTATACCCTATTGGTATTAATAAATAATTCAGCCATTACGTTTGAAATAAATGTATAATTTCAATTAAGTATTCCACCAGTAGGTTTGTATCTCATATCTCTATGTAGTATCTTTAGTTTTCACCTGGAACATCATGGGCTCAGTAGCAGATGAGAAGTTTAATGACTTGGATAAATCTGTTTCAGGATCATACTTCTTTGTGTATCCTTTTATCATCACTGTCTTGCCTGTTCCTTGCTCACCAATGAGTAACACAGCCTCAAAAATACAGAACAAAATACCAATACAAAATGCAACTGAACAAACCTGCATGGAGTAACATTTATGTGTGAACATTTTCCTCTTTTTTCAGATGACAAACAAAAGCCTCCTTTTCATCAATGTAAAAAACCTACCTTGCGCTGTTTTGCAATGGTGTCTAACAGAAAATTGGTCCTTGTGTTGTCCACATTGGGCACAAGAATAGATGAATAATCTGGCACAGAGTCTTTTGGATAGATGTACTCTACTACGTAGTTGTTCCAGTGCTCCCATTCACCTAATTACCATCACAAAGATCTTTACAGGTGATTTATACAACCTACATATCACTAACAAGACCATGCAGTCTTTTTTTCAGGAAAAAGTCTTATTTTCTCTTCCATGTGTAACTTAACAATGTTGCCATAATCATTTCTACAGTTGAATTTTGTTTTTTAAAAGTATTCCACATTGTATGTCTGTCACTGTAGGTCTAGCAAAAAAAGTGAAGAACTAAATCCATTAAAGAGTAATTGCTTTTAAAGAAAAAAGACTCCCTGGTGAAGAAAAAAGTACCTTTGTAGACTACCCTTAAACTCAACCCATTAACGCAAATAAAAGCTGTCACTTACCATTTTGATTCACCATATACTCAAATATAGTCTCTCCGGGTTTGGTTGGTGGCAGGTTGACCTTGCTTTTGTGTGCTCTGAGGAAAGCCTCGAGCTTGTCTCTGTCATCAAGCTCCAGTATGGCCCCTACACTCCACATTATGCAAAAAATAAAGAGGCGTTCCAGCTGCATGTTGTTCACTATGCCACCTGCCTCCTTTGTAGGAATGAGGCCCTCCAGAAGGTTTGCTGACTAAGAAATACAAGAAAATACAGTGTAACACAGGGGAAATAACCATCAGTATTTATCTGTCCATATTTTGCAACAAACATCTTTACATTATAGTTAAAATATATTCAGGCATGGCAACAACAACAGAGAACAGATTCGTGTACTGAGGGCAAAGTTTAAAAATTTGGGCAAGTACTCAAAATGAGAAAGCTGTGCCCTCAGGCCCTTGCGTTTATCACATCTCAAAAGTAACATTTTAAGCAATGAACTAAGAATTTTCCACCTTACAACTAATTTTTGCATTACACCTTTGTTTCCATGATGAAAATCTGAATGTAAAATTTCAATGTTATTTTCCTTAGATAAGGACTTATACCTGCATTATATAGTTACATTCCAGAAGTTCCATTTTAGGTTTAAGGTTTTGCTTCATGTAAGTATAAACGTCTTCGAACACCTTGTCATACAGACTGAGCAAAATATCTGATTCTTGAGGACTGCGCTTGGTTGCCCATCCCTGAAATTTGAAACATAATGAAAAAGTTTAAAAAATAGCTGAAGACAGGTCATTTACTGTAAATGTACATTTGCTATCATCAAAAAAGCTTCAAGGATATCTGTGTATTTCTAATGAAAACAGATTGAGGTACGCTTAATGAACTGTGCAAATCCAGTAACCGCAATCAAAGTATGAATTGCAATCAAAAACTGTGATGGACCAAGTTTTCCATTTACTGTATATTATTGTGTTTGGACTGTCATAAGATCTACTTCATTTCAGCTTCATTTTTTTCTTTTTTGTTTTTTTATGGCAGAAATTCTTGAATAGAGACAGCAGTGAGTGAAGAAACATTGACTTAGTGCAGAAATCATTAACTGTTTTACTGCAGCCTGCAAACCATCCCTGAGATACCACACCTTCTGCATTCATCTCACCTTTCCCAGTGTGAATTTTTCTGTTCCCAAAAATTAAATCAAGCTGAATGGGAGATTTGATGACATTCCAAGCAACCAAAATAACGTAAGGGCAGAACAACTGAAGACTTCCAGCATAGCTTTCAAAAGTGTCAAGAACATTGATATAGATGCATGTAATGTATAGCATTTTGTGAAATAACCTGTCAATCTTAGAACTTTCGGTAAGACCTTGTCAATTACACAGAATCAGTATGTTCGCTTGTTTTATAAAGATTACACACCTGAAGTATGGGCCTCCAGCTTAGTGCTGAAGAGCTCATGAAGACCATCCCCACTCTGGACACAGTAGCTGGAGATGCATTGTCCATGTTGTGGACCTCAAACACAAGCTTACAAGATGGAGACATGGTTATCCGATCCCCGTTTGCAAGGGTAAGAGTCTTGTTGTCATCCAAAACAGAGTTCAGATTTTCTATCCATATGGCATCCACTGGCCCATCCAACACAATCCAAATGTTTTCCCCTAAGATTGCAAATGAGAGGCGAAATAACAAGCACAGTCAGGTCTCAAACAGTAGAGCAAATGCAATGTCTTTACATCTCTGATGAAGGAGAAAAAGAAATACCCTTCTTGGCTTTCAGAGTCTTTCTCCACAGTGTGGAGAATATGCCATCAGTCCAGTCATTTGTGGCTGCATCTAGGCGGCCAAACATCTGTGGAGCAGTAATGGCCTTGGGGTTCATACGCATTTCCCTGTGAGGGGCTCCGCACTCAGTCATAGAGCGCATCAGAATGTTGATGGCCATAGTCTTCCCAGCACCACTGGGACCCAAAGTCATCAGACCATGACGAACTCTGGAGGCCTCGTAAAGCTGGGAATTACAACACCACAGAATCATAAAAGTATGTTGACAGAATAAAGATTAAATACATTTAGAAAAGTGTACAATATTATTTGCTAATTCTTTCCCATAGCAGGATCCTGTTTTATCAACAACACTGTATCAACAATGTTGGCATAAATACAATGGGAAATGGAGGTTTTCAAAGTTACCTGAATAAGTTTCAGGTTCCAAGGTGGGTGGTTTATGATTCCAGCCAGCTCCACATGCTTGGCAACGGCACTCTGCAGCTCTGCATAGGTGCTGCTATCAAGTTGGATCCCAGGAAAGAGATCGCTGATCAAGCTGAGGAACAATGGCTCATCCTCATCCACCTACAAGTAAGGAGAAAGTAACTTTCTGTCACCAGTGCAGCTACTATCAGCTGGTTCTAATGACTGCTCATTTACATTCTTTAGGTGAGCTAGTACTTAAAACTTTTTCACAGATTGAACATTTTTACACACCAGTTTGGACAGATTCATGTCTCGAAGAACTCTCATTACTATACTTGACTCTGTGTCTGTGGGACGAGCTCTCTTCTGAGCTCCCAAGGTTCTCAGGACTGACAAGATGTTTCTCAGACCAAAGTCATAATGGACCTGAAAAGTAAAGTGAAACCTCTATTGAGCTCAGTTTTTGGATTTCTCTTCGTTTTCAAGAAATGTAAAGTACGTCACCTGTTTTGTCAGTTGCTCTTCACAGAGTTTGTACAAAACAAAGAACTTCTGAGCCAGGATAACATTCTCTATAAAACCACAGCTGGCAAGCTTCACTCTCATAATAATCTGTAACAACAGGGCAAAGTACCAAAGGAAAGTTTGTGAACAAAGTTAAGATGGAGAAAGTACTCACTGGTTTTATCCTGAGCAAAACTACTCTGAGACCCACCTGCCTGTCTGGTACCATCATCGACACCGTCCTGAATTGCACCTTTAGGTTTTCTGGTAGTTCTTGGCGACCGGCATAGCCAGGGTTCTATAAAGAAGAAGTTTCAAGGTCTTCACAAGTTAAACCAACAGTACAGTTGACAGTACAAGTAATGAAAGCCATTTAATACAATTGATTCACCATCGTAATGAACAGTCCAAACTCTGGGTTCAAATCTACACAGTCTCCATCCGTGAAGACAAACTGTGCTTTGTGCTCCTTCCGGGCTGTCAGCACAATGTAGATCTGCTGTGCTGCTACTGAGAGCACAGGCAAATCTATCCGGTTAAACTCATCAAAGCAGCCCCAGGATCCTGACTGGGCTAGACCTGGGAAGCAGGTAACAGCAAATTTAAGCTGAACATCAACAACAAATGATTATTATAACCATATTTTTCAAATATGTACATAATCAGCTGAGAATTCCTATTAAGGTCTGTCTGTGGTTATAATGTTTGTTGCAAATTAGTATAATTTTAATGAGTCTTATGCCTCTAAGCACCTTTGTAAATCCTGCCAAGACCTCTGAAATCCATCTGATCTGAGCAATTGAAAACCACTACATATTTTCCTAGGCAGCGGCCCATGTCTTTAGTCGTTTCAGTCTTTCCGGTCCCAGCTGGCCCTGCTGGAGCACCACCCATGCTCATTCCCAGAGCCTGGGCCAAAGTGATATAGCACCTATAAAGAGGCATAAACAAAGTATATCAACACTCAGATTACCAAACACATATTTATAAAAGACTGATATACAATTTTAAATTAGAGCACTGCACTCATATTTGCTTGCCTGTCTGTAAGAGGGGTGATGACCAATCTGTCTGTGCAGCCGAGAAACTCGTTCTGGTATATAAAGTCTACATCTGTGATCGACACTATCACTTGATGTAGGTCTTCCTTGAAATAGAACCTACTTTGTTTCAGCCACTCAAAATCGCTAACTGAGTCAATATGCATTTTTACCTGAAATGAGATGATAGTCTTCGTTAGTTTCTATTTGTGTATTTAAGCAGTAAGTAAAACTGTTGCTGTTACTAATGGTCAATACATCTAAAATAATGTTAACTCACAAGATCATCGAAAATGTCCCTCTGGTGTACATGGATTGTGACAAGAGTCTCAAACTTGACTCTATCAAACTTAGTTAAGTCATGTGTCGTCTGCGAAATAAGGCTGTTTAAAATGTCCAGAAACTTCTGGTTTGTGCGAGCCATTATCTTCTTGTCTTCTCTTGCACTGCGCAGTGCCTCTTCTGCATCTCGTGTCCACAGCATCTGGATGCCCAGCAAAGAAACCTATTTGAGAGAAGAGACAATTAGCACTTCTCACACTGCATTTTGCTTCTGCCTAATAGATGATCATAGCACCATGAAAAGGGATGTTTATTTTACCATGGCTCTTGCCACATACCTGTGCCTGGAACTGGTTCACAAAGGTAAGAAGTTGGAACTCAGAATCGTTAATGTTGAGGTCAGCGGCTCTGATGACAGTGTGAAGTGAGGCCTGCTGCTGCAAAAGAAGCTCTCCCAGCCATGACTCCACTGGTCCTCGTGCCATAATTGGCTGGTCCAGCTAAAACACACCAAGCCACACTGGGTATCTGAACTGAGGATCTTCTGATGTGTCGGAAATGCAATACATTACCATTTGAACTGCAGTTCCAATTAGACACCAGTAATTAAGACAAGAAAAAGTAGCATGTAGTAAAAAGACAAAACAGAGGGGACACACACACACACACACACACACATTGCCTGAAACTGCTCGTCCCAAGCAGGGTTGCAGCGAGCCAGGGCCTAACCCGGCAAAGCACAGGGTGTAAGGCTGGAGGGGGAGGGGACACACCCAGGACAGGACGCCAGTCCGTCGCAGGGCACCCCAAGCGGGACTCGGTCAAACCCGCTGTGCTACCGCGCTCCCCACAAACACAAAACGGGAATTTTAAGAAATTTTCTATTACAGTATAATACAGTGCACTTGAATGATACACACTGGTAGTTTTTCTCCTTCTTGTGAAATCACTGCCAGTATTTTGTCGTAGTCTTTGACATGGAACTCCACCTCACTGACGTTGTCAAACACTCCAAGGAGGTGAGCCTGACAAAAAAGACCATTACACTTCAAAATTATAGTTTTGTGTTCTGTCCAACCACTCTAATATTTATCTAGCTAAACTTTTTTTTTTTTTTTTTTAATGAAGTGACCCTGGAATCAACAGTACCTGGATTGTATGTGAATCACTGGCTTGCCCAAGGATTTCTAGCAGAGCTGGATCAGAAACAAAGAAAAATCTGGGGAACTGCAGCCTCTTTTTCTCCAGGTACCTGCAATGGTGATGAAATGTAAAACTACTAGTACTCTAAAATGCGGAACAAGCAAGGTTGACTGGAATATACTCTATGTTATGAGCTTCAGGGTATAAGCTTTCTGGACTCTGATAGCTTAAACAAAAAAGGCTCATTATAATAAGTATGATTAATCTAGCATCTGACATAGAAGGGAAATTAAAGTGTTCTCTTAATGATTATGAAATACGTGTAGTGAAGTATGAGGCGTAAATTAGAAATTTTGGAAAAGATACCCTGTGAGGGACTTCTGACAGAGCTCCAGCTGTTCTTGCAGACAAGGAAGTAACTGCGCCATGGTCTCATCTCCCACACAACACTGCACAACATTTGGGATCTCATGCGCACGCTGCATTATTTTTATCCATGTTTTATCAATATTCTGGAATCGCTTTGCTTCCTAAAGTATAGAATGAAAAACAACACACAGGAAAATGAATACAGCAAAATTCAACAAGGAGGCAGCAGATAACATGATGGTTAGAATTGTTGCCTTAAAATCCAGAGACCCAAGGCTGGATCCTGGAGTAGTACCCTAAAGCAAGGTACTAACCCTGAATTGCTCCAGGGAAAATGGCCCAGCTGTATAAATGCGTAAACAATTTACTTTAGTATGCAAAGGATAGGGGTTGTAAGTTACTTTGGAGAAAGATTTCAACTAAATAATGTACTTTTTTTGAAAATATACAAAATGAATAATAAAAATGACTTTTTAATGTGTCTTCAACGCACATTACTGTACCTGTGGCAGCTGTTTTGCAATATCCCCACCAACAAAGACGGCCTCCAAGTACACCCACAAGTTCTGAACACAAAGCCACTGTTCTATGACGTCAGAAGATGTGGAAAGTTTGAAGACCCAGTTCTGGATATCTTTCTTGAAAGGAGCATTATATCTGCAGCAAAGCAAGCCAATATTACTTTCCTTTAATCATAACTCTTTTAATACACACCAGAGTCTGGGAAACTCCAGAGTACATTAAAGAATTGTACTATATATATATATATATATATATATAATATACAAACTGTTCTCATTTTATATAACTTTTCCTATGTACCTGTTGCTCAGAAGGGATCCAAGTAACATTAAGCTGTCCTCCATTATCGAGATTATTTCAGAAGTCTCTCCTCCTTTCAGCATTAGTTCGCCTCGAGCCTTAAAGGTCATGAAGCTTAGAGTCTGACCAGACCAAATATCTACGACCTGACTCAGCTTGGCCTCAATGTCCTTTTCTTTCACAGCTGAAATACATATGTCCTAAACAGAGCACAGAATTAGCTATAAGTGAAAATGGCAGAGGAAAAAGTTTAATCTAGCAAAAATGGTCAAACACTGCAAGGTGCCTTGGACAAAGGTATTAGCTAAATAAGGAATAAAGACAATGCACAGAATGATGCTTTGCAATGCACACATTTTTCTGAACCGCTTGTCCCAGACGGGGTCGCGGGGAACCGGAGCCTACCCGGCAACACAGGGCGTAAGGCCAGAGGGGGAGGGGACACACCCTGGACAGGACGCCAGTCCATCGCAAGGCACCCCAAGGCGGGACTTGAACCCCAGACCCACTGGAGAGCAGGACCCGGTCCAACCCGCTGCGCCACCGCGCCCCCCTTTGCAATGCGAAGAGGTAATAAAATTAAATTGTGGTGTTATTTACATTTACATTTTACATTTACATTTATTCATTTAGCAGACACTTTTCTCCAAAGCGACGTACATATCAGCAAAAATAGAATTTGTGCATTACATTAAGAGAAAGAGACATGTCTGCAAACATGTGATTCTTAAGTAAACCTAGTTTGTTCATTTCCACTTGATGCTCCGATGTTCATCGCTTGAGTAGGTGCATAAAATGCACGATAGATGAATCCTGATACCCTTCCTACATTTTTTTTAAGGTACACATTCACATACAATAGAGGAGTAGTGGCTGTGTAAAGACTTATCTGGGGATGAAAATGATCATGAAGTTACAGTGCATGAACATTTACACCATACATGAGCTTGAGAGATCATGGGCGAAGAGAGTCCGGAAAAGGTGAGTTTTCAGACCCTTCCTGAATGTAGACAGAGTTTCTGCAGTTCTGAGTGAGAGGGGAAGGTCATTCCACCACAACGGAATAAAGGACAGAGATAATCTTTGAATACAATGTTAAACTGACCTCTATATCTTCTTTGTATTTCAGAAGTGGTGCCTCCATGATGTTTTGCAAGCAAAATGTATCTGATTCCACATCAAACTTGTGCTTTGTCAGAGCTGTAATCCGATCCCAGTGTCTCTGTTTCATTGATTTATTTGCCATCATTTCAAGTAGAGGACAAGACTCACTGAAATCATCAATTCTCTTCTTTAGGTCCAAGAAAGCCTGCCAATCTTTCAATGCTTTTGGCAGCTTTCGGCACCTGAGAAAATATGAGCCAGTGTCAGTTCTGGTCCATTTGCTTCATAATTTCAGTTTTTAAGGCAAAAAAAGATTCAACAAAAGTTACCTATTCTGAAAATCCAGCAGCTCTGCATTTATCTTCTCAATATCAACTTCAGTCCAGAGAATGTGATAATAGCCACTGATGTTATTCATTACTGTGTCGTAAAGTTGATATAACTTCTGAAGAAGACTTAATTCTTTCCTGAGAGAGAAACACTGAAATATCAACTTGTTGTTTTACAGAAGTGATACAACTAGAACCAAAATAGCTAATGTAAATTCTTTTTTTAAGCAAAACAGTTACATTACAAATTTTAACTCTATAAATGCAAATACCGGGTTTCCTGCAGTACATCATATTCCGTGACTGGTAGGCCAAACAGTTGCTCTCCTGAGGAGTATGTTACAAATTTTTTCCAAAGGACATCAAATTTATCCTACAGATTAAAAAAAAAAAAAAAACTGGTTAAGAACCTGCGTATGTATAACAGTTGTTTATATCAGTTTCAATTTTCAATTAAGCTGTCATACGGTTATAGAAACAACCAGAACATATGGTAATTATACACACACAGAAATTATGAAACTGTCAATGTCATTAAATCTTAGGTAAGTTGCAGCTTCAAATAATGCACAGCGTTTCATACTGATACCTTCATATACGTTTAGCCTTGAGGAATGCATTACCTGGCATATCTGCAACCTTGTGCTTGCCTCCTGTGGAGGAATTCCTGGAACCATTGGACCCTCCTACAAACAGATTTTTTTAAATGAAAGTCATAAAAGGCAACTTAAACTCAATGGTATGTATAATTATCACTTACATATTTAACACTTTACAGGATTTTAAATAGGTACGAATACAGAATTAACAGAATTTATCACTGAAAATGCTACAAAGCCTCCCTAGTGCAAGAGTATTACCATTTCATATTGCACTTTGAATGACTGCACATCTTTATGAAAGACCGCGACTGCCTCCAACAAGTTTTTCTTGAACTTGGGCTGTACATGGACTAGTTCATCTTGAACACATCTCTGTAGGAGAAGAAATATCTCAGTTTGTCGTCTAGTGCCAACAAAATATTTTCTAATAATCTGAAGGTGTAAAGCTTTAATTATTCATTGTCAAATAAAATGTGACTATCACAATTTCTGGGGGAATAAAAAACAGCTGTAAACCAACCGCTTTTGACTGCAGCTTGATGAAGGAGTATCTAAGGGTGTCCACTCCTTCTGCCTCCTCTTTTGTTATCTCCACTTCACACTTCTGAAGAATTCCATAGGCTTCCTGGCAAACATAACATGAAAGAACATTGTCCAATTATATCAACAGCTGACATTTCATTGCATACATTTATTTAACTGTGGTTGGTTTAACAATATGTTCTTAAATAAAAATTACTGGCAAATGAATAGTACACAGTATGTTTCAAATAAGAAGCACAATTGTCTTACTTCAATGGTGCCAAGGGTCATGTCTATATTTATCTCCGAGTCCCGAATTTTTGATAAAGTCTCCATGGCAAATCTCACATCATCCAAGTCAGCAATGGGACGAGAAAGCTTCTTGAGATGCTCTCCAATGAAGGCATTAACATCTGCCATTTTCTTCTTGTACTCTTCATTTAAGTATTTGCACAACAGTATCTTCCCAGCTTTTACTTCAACTGACAAAGACATCTTCAGGGGTTCTGTAAAACAATTATGATGGTGACTTTGTAAAACTACATTAGGCAACTTAATCAAAGACATACTATTGTGAAAACTGAGGACGGAAATAATATAAATTAGTACAATGCACAATTCATTACCTGTTGACAATTCAATTGATCCCAAAATTATGATGGGCTTGATTTCTTCAATGTCTTCTTCAAAAGCAACATAATTTGAAATTTCTGACTTTATCTGGGCGAGGCTTGGATTACTGGCCATGAATTCCTGGAAAAAAAAGTAGTAAAAGAGAACCAAAATCAGAAAACTGATTACTTTCAGAAAAACATAAAAAACTTCAGGAAAGAGGATGGCTATACCTTGACTTTGACATCTCTGTCCTCCACCCAGACCACATTGAAAGTCTGAAATAGCTGAATGACATCACTGGCTGGCTTTCTCAGAGAATTCATAGCAGAAGTCAGCATCCCCACAAGTTTGCCAATGTCCTTGTGGTCAGCTACACCCTGGTAGAAATTCTTTGGCTTCCTTGCTGTTTGATCAATACATGCAAGTGAAGTTGTATTACTCTGAAGCAGCAGGCCACACAGTCCAACTGTTATTTAATCTAGTTGTCAAGTAAGTGATACTGAGCTCAAAGAGCTAGAAGGTATAGTTTTATTAAACTCATACGACTCCTAGATATTTTTTGCTCTTTAACACTGACAACCTATATCTTGAAAATGAAGTGAATTAGTGTATTGTACAGTAATTAGAAAGAGAGAAGACGGACAGTTTAGAAGAGTTTCTTTGATTAGGTTAATGCTGAGCCTAGCGTTCCATCCAAGGGGGTTTCACGACCACTTGAGGTGATGATATCAGTTCGACTGGTGGTGAAACACCTGTGAATGATGTTAGATGATACAGAGTTTGTGCCTGTAGGTATGGATGATAAAAGAATATGACTTACCAGAAGCCTTGCTCTCCTCATCTCTTAAGCGCTCCTGCCCCCATCGTGTCACTCCTCGGCTTACCTCCAGCACTAGGTGTACCAGCCGGTTAATGGCTTGCTGAATGTCATCCAGGCTGGGCACCATCACCTTGAACAATTGCCAGAGTAGAGGCAAATACAGAGAAACCATTCCACTGCAGGCTAATTATAGATGTTAAATCTTTTTGCAGGTACAAATAAGACTGAAGTCAGGTCCAGTTTACTGCAATTATTATTTTGCGTGGAGTTTTCATGTTCTCCCTGTGTCTGTGTGGGTTTCCTCTGGGCGCTCTGGTTTCCTCCCACAGTCCAAAGACACGCTGTTCAGGTTCACCCATAGTGTGCAAGTGTCCCACTGATGTATGGATAAGTGATCCTTTGTAAGTAGTGTATCTAGCAGTGTAAGTCACCTTGGTGAATAAGGTGTGTGGGCTGATAACACTACATAGAGTTCATTGGAAGTCACTTTGGTGAAAAGCATCTGCTAAATAAATAAATGCAAATGTATTTTGTATCTAGGTGATGCCTAGGTCCAAAACAAAGTACAAGATTAGATATACCACACTAAGTTACTTACAAGTATCTACACATCCACAAAACAGAGCAAGGACAACACTCTCGCACTATGAGATACCAGCACTACTTTCTGTGGCATATTTTAATGGAGGCTAAAAAAAGTCTTAAAATAATACAGTAACCAAAAATGACAACATTGTGGACACAGATATACCTACAGATTATTTTGTATTAACAATGTCTGAAAGGAATACTGCAAAATGTCAGCATCTTTGTGAAAACAATCAATGATGGATGTATTTTTTTTTCCACAAATTTCAATCTTTATTTTAATCTTTACACAATGACTACATTCTTTTTCAGTCTATTACACCCATTAAAAGGACTCACCATATTAGGTATTGTTAAATGCACCTCTGACTTTATGAATGTTACGAAGTCTTCTGATTTAAGATCTTCTAACATGATTAAATGGCTTTTCCTGGCAAGGACAAAATGGAATCAATTATTCACCAACATGGACTTCTGTAGCACAGAAACTTTACACCATGTTAGCAAAATGTGATGGAATGAAATGTTGCAGTGTGGCCAGGACAGTGATTCTGTGTTCTCAAAACTTATATTCCTGCTTACACTGGAACAAATATCCGTTGTTTAAGAATGTTTAAAGACAAGCGTGTTGCTTTCACCAGCGCATCTAGCAGCTTAGAGCTGAAGTAGGAATACATCTCTTTGCATTCCTGTAAAAAAAAAAAGTTTTAAAAAAATTAAACAGAAGCATCAGCTAAATGAATAAATGTAAATGTAATCTAATCAAAATTCCTCACATACAATTCCTTAATGAACTTACCTTCTCAAATTCATCCTCTTTCTCCACTTCTTGAGTTTCTGCACTCAAGGCATGGTCACCGGTTGTCACCACGGTGACCTCTGAGAATGAGATGTGCTTTCGTTCTTCAATAAAAATATTGTTTCAGTTAAATTCCTGCTTCAAAATCTTGGGAGTTGAGTTTAGTAATACTTTATAAGGAAAATCTAAATATATCTAAGTACACCCATACCGTAAGAAAAGAAGCATATGCAAGCTATGTGTATCACAATTACACAACAAACGCCATTTGCAATGAAATTTGCAAAATTATACTTCTACATCTTTTTCATGATGTACAGGAATATCGTACACAAAGCATTCAAACTACATTAGAGCCACTTTACAAGCTGTTATATTTCAGTAATTAAGTATTCATATAACTAAATCCTGCATAAGTGATGTAATTCATCTTTGACTTATATTAAAAATTCCAACTAATACTGTAATAGTGACATTTGTTCCATTTTTGCAGTGGTTATCAATGGCTTCTCATGAATTATATGTCACACATTATCTGAGGCAAGATAGGCAAAACTTTGTATTTTTCTCTGAGATATATGATGTGATCAGTTAGCCATTTGGAAAAAAAAATGTTCAGGAACATATTTTTTTCATTTAAACTCATGATAATATCACAGTTCACAAGAACTAAATTTAGAATCAGTTCTCATGAGCACATTATAGTCGTATACTGGAATAAAAATATATTTCTTCTACCAAACAAAAAATACCTTCTTCTGGAGATTTCTTCATTTCCCTAGGGTCATAAATACTGCAGAAGAGGTCAATCAGCTCCTTTACTGCTTCCTCTATACGTTTGCTTTTCTGGTTCAAGACATCTGAACGATCCTTCAACTGAGACTGGAAAAGCAATTTTATTTGTAGTGCAGTAAACTGCCAGCAAAAAAATTAAGCATTCTATATCCAGCAGTTATTCACATTTATCAAGACACATGATTTTCTGACCCTGGACTACGGTCAAATTTCTCTGAATGTATTCCACTCTTGCTACAAAAAATAAAGGTATATTTTTTGGGGTATATGCAATGATTTATGCAAATTATGTGCAAATGATTAAAATTCACTTTACGTTGTTTCTGCTGACTAAATCCTTCAGCGCGGATGGCTTGTCATCTGGTAGTTCGATTAGCACCATTTCTGAGATGTCCTGCAGCACTGCATCAATGTGTATTTCACATATGTCTTGAACCTGATAAAAACGTGGAGCTTTACTGTGGCACTGTTTCACTCAGCTGTAACATGCAACAACATTTGCAAGAAGTGCAAGAATTCATAATTATATACAGTACCTTCTTCAGTAAGTAATTTAGTTCAGACAGAGCAGTATCAACACTTTGCAAGAACTTGTCCAAAATGAGAGAAGACCAGTTGAATATGACAAACCCATGACTAAGCACAGACTCCACCTATATGGAAAATGCACAAAAGAAAGTATCAAAAGGTAGTTATGGAAAAGTTATGCAAATTATTTTCAGCTGAAACCCTCTAAATCTGATATTCAAACTGCAAAACAATATATTTTTCAACCTCTTACATTTTTAATTTTTGATGTCATCAGATTGTAAAAGACAGCAGGGATTTTTTCACAAGTGGCTTCAAAACCATTCAGAAGATTCTGCAAAACAATATTTCAGCACTTAAAATCTATATTTTTAACTGCACCGTTTTGTTAATTTATACTTTATCGTTAATCAGTAGAGTTTCTTTGAATCTTTTTGGATTTAAAAGCTCAACCTCTAACTGAAGTCGATTAGCCTTCAGAGACTTCTCTGTTTTGACAAGGTGCAAAACTTGCTCAGGAACTTCTAGGGACATTTTCATCATGCATTTTGCCTCCCTAACTATCTCAGTTATTTTTGGATCAAAATTTACTAAGGGTCTTCTGGTTTCTGGGTGCCGAACCAATACAGTGGCTTGTAATGCTGAAAAGGGAAAAATATATAAATACACAATTAAGAACATAAACACATACCAAATACAAGAACACGCTATTTATATAAAATGTATAATCCAAGTACTTACAATGCTGTACCCATGAGACTTCCTGGATCCAGACTCTGTGGTGAAGAATTTCATATTCCATAAACACTGCTGCAGCCCTTTTGAACATCCGCACTACCTCCTTACCCTCTGCACTTGACAGAATGTCAGATTTTTTCTGGAATTTAAAGTAAAGCAGTGTATCTTAAAAAAAAAACGCTTTTAAACTAAATTATCCTGTGCCAGGACATCAAAAGCATCTAGTGCTTTGAGCAACATCACATTAACCTGACAAGCCTGCTTTCTGAAGTGATCACTACAATTACTGTGATTCTATAGTTTCAGTTATGTCTCATACATAACATTTTATTATGTTTGTGTCGCAACAGATGCAAATTATAATTTTTTTTTTTTCCTGGCTGGACAACTGTGCCTGAGGTTCAGCAAAAGAGGTTTCAGTATATCTGTCACAGCAGTGCTGTTTTATCATTTATGTCTGAAAAGAATCTAGGACTTAAAATTCAAAACAGTCAGAACTGCAAACGTTCCCATACAATAATTTCATAACTGATCAAAATACTAGGGCCTCGAAACTTCCACCTACTTTCATCCTTTGTGGCTAATCAGTTTTTAATGTTTTGATTTTATATATATCTGTGTATACCTAGCTGTCTGAGTAATATCTTAATCTGAAATTGTAATAAACTATACCATGATAAAATCCTACAATTTCAAACCTTAATGTAGTCTAAGGGTTCATGTATTCGTCTCAGAAGGTGCCTGGCCCACTGTATTTTCCCTGTAACAGGAGGCATGTTCCTTGCTAAAGGAGGATCTTCTCTGTGAGTGTCATACAGCTGCAGTTGAAGACAAAATAGGAGTTTACATATTTTAGCTCAGAAATATACAACACATATTCCATGACTCATAAACATGAGTACAAAAGTATACCTTCCTGATAGACTTTAGCTCCACAACATAACGTTGAAGAATAGACCCAGCTATGTTTGAAATTTCAGTCTGAAGACAAGGCAGGCTCAGTTTTTGAAACCTGAAACACAGATAATTTCTGATATGGGTGAAATATTACTACATTACAGGAGTACTACAAAAAACCTGGGGTAAAGTTACAAATTAAAACTGCACTTTTACTTTCTACTTCTGTTTTCTATTCCATTCCAGGTCAGAAATGGTATTTCTTTTTCTTTAAAATACTTTTGAAAACAAAATGCTAAACATACCTTTGTAAGAGAGAAAGGGCTTGTTGAGTTGACAGGATTTTTGAGAAACAAGAATTCATGAACTTTTGCAGATGTTTCTGAAACAAATGATTTTTAATATACTTACACATTTTTTTGTTCCAGTGTACAGCTTAAGCTATAGAAGTAGAAGCTTAAGAGGTAAAGAACAAATGTAAGCTTGCTTTTATCTTCAGTATGCTGTACATTGTCTTGAACAACAACACTGATGGTATTAAAATGGAGCCCTATAGTAAACAAACAGCACCAGGAACCCTACAACATAAACTTATACTGCATGCACCTACCATACAACGGGGGAACTTGAACAAAACTCACCTCTAAGTCATGAATTTGTGACATGAATTTTGCAAAATCATCTTCAAATTCAGCTTTTCTGTAAGCTAAGATGTCATATTCCTTCTTCTTTACATTCAAGAATATGTTGTGAAACATTCTTGCAAGGGTATCTATTCCCTCAATGGTTGACTTGTCAAGGACAGAGAATGTCTCTACAGCTGAAATCATCTGGGTTATCTAAAATGACATACATTGAATGACATTTGACTGAACATTAACATTAAAATTACATTAATGTCTCAAATTAACTGTGGCAAAGGATTATGAGATTATAGTTATTGGGTTCACCTTTTCCAATCTTTTGCAAAAGCCCTCAAACTTGCCGAAGATGTACATCTCTGACATCTCAAAGGGCTTCCCTTCTGGCATCGCCAGCAATTGTTTCTTGGTCTTATGGAAGCATGACTGATATTCCCGGAACAAGAAGTTACAGTCCTATGCAAATAAACTGCCTGTTATATTTATTTCATCGTTATTTTCCGGTATCAAACATTTTAGGATATGTCAAAAAAAGATGACTTGATCGTTACGAATTTACAGGAAGCAGTAAATAGTATGATTCTTACACAGTATCCTTCAAACTAAAGCAAGCTCCTCATCCAAAAAGAAGATTTTTTCCACTAATTAAAAAGGTGGAAGTACATTGAAAAGTTGTCAGCTTTACTTCAGCAAAGTTAGCATAATGTACACTGGTGTTGTTGTCACGAACCCCAAAAATACAACAACTGGTGTCAATTTTACTTAAGAACTTAAGTTTGTTTTTATTAATGCTATAATAATATTCTAATGACATCTCCACCTTACCTGTATCTTTCTTATGATATCTTGAGTGTCTTGGTCCCACACTCGAGATGTGCCGTTGTCTGTAATGTAATTTCGACATGCTGCAACCATTTGATTTGTAACCTTGGAAGAGAGTGACATTGCCCAAAAAAATTATAACGCCATTTCTAGAGAGTACAACACATTTTAATATGAAATATGAGTCATGCGTGGTTGAATGTAAATTCATGTTTAAGCTTTGGAGTAACAATTTATACATGTAAAGGGCTAATATACTTTTTTAAAAAGAGAAGTGATTCTCTCTGAAGTGTTGTAATACTGTGACACGTTGTGAATCATTCCAATGACGCTTGTCAATTCCTGAATGTTTTTGGCCATTGTTACCTGTTAAAAGCACAAAAGAAACAGATTATCACAACATAAAGCCCTTCTAGATAAAACTTTACAAATGAGCATTGGCTTTTCTAAAATGTGAATACTTACTGGGTCACCACTGTAAAGAAGTTGACAAACTTTTTCCAGAGTGCACAGAAATTTCACGTTGTCTTTTGCTTCATTGGTGCACTCTGTAATTCTGGCATCTATCTCTTTCCACATCTTCACAGGCAAACAGAAAATGTTTCGAATATGAAAACATTTTACAATTTATACCATGCAACACAGAATTTTCCTGAAACTTTTTTTTATCACCTTCTGAAGTTTTTTCTTTTTGTTATAAGCTCAACATTATTGTTTGAGACATACAAATCTATGGGGTGCAATACTACTTGATGAACTTCCAACAATACTGTTAGCAAGTTTGGTGACTATCTTCACCTATTTTTCTCCGTGTCAGAAATATTCAGATGGAATCTATCTCAACATTCATCTCTGGAAGCACCCAAGTTGAGAAAGAAATCCAAATGGGAATGTAAACATGAGTCTTAAAGAAGCCCTAGAATCTAGTAACAAACAAAAGTCTTCAGGAAAGGGTTTTTTAAATGTCACATTTAAAATACATTTTACATAATAGAATGTTTTTAACGTCATAAATATCTACATGTTTAAATTAACAAAAGGACATCTTTGCATACCTTCAGCATAAATAGGAAATGTATAAAATATGGTATTTTTAATTGAGGAAGCAGTCCCAAAACACCTTACCTTGAGAGCTTTAGACTGGTTAATATTAAGCACATTGATCACTGCTTTGCAGCAAAGCCCATTAATATGCTCAGTTATAGAGCTGAACTTTGCCAGCATCCTCTTCCAATGGTCTATCTCAGTCAACGGGCCTGAAGAATCAGCTTCTTTTCTAATCTGGTCACTCTCAATGAGAACCTGGGGAAGACAAGAGTTCAAAATAGTTCTTAAATGTAACGTGCATGTCTAAAATTTACCACTGAAATGTTATTTTCATCCTTAGCTGATCATTAATACCCAAATAACCAACTGTATGTTCTTAGAACACATGACCAGAAATAAAAAAGGGTTAATGATGTTAAGCACCATTTTTTTAACATGACTTTGACAATAGTTCATGTCTTTCTAAATTGTTGTCACATACCATACCTGTTCAATTTGTTTGTACCACGTCATGAGGATACTTTCCAGCTTATGTACCATATCCAAATCTGCAGCTGCTGCTTTTCGATCTTCAAACGAGACTAGCCTGGAGAAGTCAATATCTGAAGCCGGATCCAGGTGCACCATTCCTTCTATATTCATTTGAATTCCTGTAGCATTCAAACAGCCATATTTTAGGCTTCTTAGTCTATCAATTATATTATTTGTTCAACTGGTTAGCTTTCAAATATTATCTGTTCAATTGCCCATTCTTACCATCTAGAAAGGTGATGTATCCAGTCATGGTATCTTTGAAGTCCTGCTTATCCTTCTCTCCATGTTTGGATTGATTCAGTGCACCCCAGTTTTCAGTTGTGTATATGGCAGGTGTGAATACTTTTGACAACAAATTACTGGTTCCTTTCAGAAGACCTTCTGTGATATCCAGCATTAAAAAACATGTCTCCTGAAACATTTTTCAATGGGACTGAGTGAGTAATCATAGAATTCAGTAAGTAATGGTAAAACTTTGAGAATGAATAAAGCACTTTAAAAGTCTCACCTCATGAACATTTTTTGGTGTGATTGCTACATCTGTTTTTGTTCGCACAAAAAATAGACATGATCCTTTTAAAGGAATCTCAGATAAACTGGCCAGAAAAATTCTGGTTATTTTTGCTCCTTTTGTCAATCCATGGAATGTGCGACCACATTCTAAAATTAAATATTTCAACAGATGTTACTTGTGAAGAGACAATAGTCAGTTTTAATGAAGTTACATTTACATTATGAATGCATTACATGTGTTATTAGTATATTTCAAATTTCAAAAAAGTCAATAATTTTTTAAATTCAATCATTTATGTTACTAAAGAACAATTAATTTATGAAAATACATTTCATAAATGTAAATATATTCTACTACACCTATTCCTGGAACCTCTGTCTCCTGGTAGATAAATGAAATTGTTTTTCTCCCTCCTTTAGCAAAGAAATTTTCAAATGGAGCAAACTGTAAAAAAGAGAAACCCAAGACTTAATCACTAAAGACAGTTTTTTTCCTATTTTAAAGTAATTAATTTATCCATTATTATTAACAACTTGTCCAGTGCTGGGATGCGGAGGTCCAGAGCCTATCCAAAAAGTGTAGTGTGAGAGCCAGGTAATTAAGTCACCGGTTCACTGGAAATGCATGTCTTTGTACTGTGGGAGGAACCCAGAATACCCACACAAACATGAGAACATGCACACTTCATATATAGTGAGCCAGATTCAAATTTATGTCTAAATGCACGGTTGGTGGTTGGGCACAATGAGGCATGAGAGTTACCCACAGGAAAGCAAATGTCAACTTTCAGTCAGTTTTTCTCATAACAAAACTTTTACTGTAAACAATAGCAACACTTTTTACTCTCAGCTGCCTTGTTCAATTAGACTGAGGGATGGTTATCCAGCAATTTCATTTAAGGTGATAATCTGTAGCCTCACATTAAATCTACACAGTAAAAAGCAGGTAGCAAAGCCACATTTACTCCTTTGATTCTACCTAAATAAATTTCTGAAGAAATTGCACTTTTTCACAGCAGCAGTACTGTTTACTCTTACTTAGGGACATTTGTAAATAAAAAATGTATTTTTACACTGTTACATTCCTGTCACTGTCGTCCCATTACTTACAATTTTTTGCATCTAGTTTTAACCTTCCTTCAATCCGATTGTCACTTTTACAATGAACCATAACAGCAAACCCTTATTGTCATCTGAAATCTTTGTGGATTTTACTGACTATTACCAGCTAATCTGATCTTTTCTGTGGATTCCATTATCAGCTATCACCAGCTCCATTTGGGCTCTAAATTAAGTGCTCTTATTTGATACACTGCTCATATGTTGTCATACAAGAACAGTTCTTACTGATTCAGTATGATACCCCTTGTACAGTAGTTCAATAGGTGAATCTTTGCAAAAGCGTCAGCTATATCAGCATAAAGTGAAGTATAAAAATGTAAATTAAAGGCATTGTTGCTGTTAATGGAACAACTTACAGATGGAGAATCTAGAACAAATTCCTCCACAACTTCAGCTTTCAAGGCAAGTCTGTCAGCCATGATACCAAACATGTATCTATGTGCTGCTGTCAGCTGCGCCTTCCGAGCCTCTCGGGCCTCCTTATACATTGCCTGGAATGAAATGGTGGGCAGTAAGACCCGCAATAATGTGCTCAGGAAAGACAGACATGGATATTCCCTGTTTCACGTCACCATGCACTGAACCAACTTTGTTTTTTATATAGGGCTTACATCAATGAAAGTATACCTGTTTTTCCTTAAGGTTCTCTTGTACCATATGTAAATTGCTGGCCTGTCCACCACGCTCTGAAGCTGAACTTGGATCTGCCATGTTCTCACAAGTTCTCTTCAGCAAACTGTCTTCTACAGTTAGTTATGATAGCCAGTGACACATTCTGAGAACTGTGCGACTACCTCAGAACACTGTGGAAGCCTTTGTGGCAAGTAGACCCAAGCTCAGAAAGTTCATTGTCCGCAGAGCTGCTGTTACCATGGATAAAGTCAGGAAGTGCATTATCCACTGTATTGTTTAAAATTACCATGGTTACCACCAGGCAGATCATCATCTGCTATGCTGTTACAGTTACCATGGTTACCAACAAGAAGTTTGTTACCCACTGCGTTGTTAACATGACAACTCTCAGGCAGTTCCTTCTCCACTATGTCGTTATCAGACTTACAAACCTGGAAATTCAGTATGAAAACAACCTTGTGTGTGTTGGCCAGTAAGAACCAGCGCAGGATTTAATCAAGCCTATCATTAAAATGTATAGGCCTTGTTTAAACATAAATCATTAGCAGAAAAAAGGGCTTTTACAGTTTTTCTATAAGAAAACTGCCAAAATCCAAAATAAATTGTTCCCAGCACATGCAGAAAACCATTGCAGGACAGCAAATTGATCTTGTGAAGCTTGGCCTATAAACCAGACAGGTGGTTTCACATTACCTCAGGGTCTTATTCCTTCTTGACTGCTGCCATCAACAATTTGACCAAGTTCAGTAAACGTAAATCTGTAAATGTGTAATTACTGTTATACATGATATATATATACATTCAGCAAGAACACCCTATTACTGTTATTAGTTTAAATCAGTTTGAATAAGTATCATAAAACCTTTCACTACAAATGCATCTGCCAGTCACCCTTTTGCTTTGATTACACCTTGGTTGTGTGTGATTTTTACACTCTTCTTTGCCACAATTTCTACATTAAGATACTGGATTAGTCCCCAAGTTTCAGGGGAACATGTGTTGCTGTGTGCGTGTTTTATCCACTGAGCGAAATAGAGGAAGTATTTTATACAGACGAAGGTGGAAAGTGGATAATATGAAAGTAAACTACAGACCGAGCCACCTTTTTTTCCAACTTAATTGACTTGTCTTTGTCTGAAAGAGAATTGATCAAATGGAAGTTTGGCAGTCTTCTGATTAAGATTATGATTTAATTGATTGGTTTGAAAAAACATAAAAATAAGGCTGTTGGAGAATGGTTTTCAGGTAAAAATTGTGACGAGGTAAAAACCATGATTTCCTAATGTAATGCACAAATTGTATTTTCTATGAGATGTATGTCGCTTTGGAGAAAAGCATCTGCTAAATGAATACAAAATGTAAAATGTAAAAACTAGACATTGTGACTCATGGGGGTCATGTTTTCTTTAGAATGGTGAAAGTGGTTTATCTGTCCTTTTAATAAGTATATAAGTGTGTGATTTCAAAGTACATGTTATGTCTAGTTCGGTGGCTAATGTTGAGTGTCTTGAGTACTCTATTAACTTTATTGAATTTAATCAGGTTTGGCGGGAAAACCTTGTCTTAAGGCGCAGTGGTAAAATTGAAATGAAATAAATAAATTAATGTAATTTTTTCCCGGTTTGGTTTTCCCCATAGCACCATATTCATTCCCACCATTAAGTTTTACCTTTGCATTTTATCACTGCACCATGGCATGGGCATACGCATAGTGCCTTGAATGTTATGTTACCGTTAGCAATTACACTTGCTCAATATATAGATATTTGATTTACATGTGATTGCACGGACTGTCTTTCAGAGAAAATCATTTAGGCCCTAGGGCATTGCAGGCCAAGGTCAGCTGCTTTCTCCACATGGAAGTAACATTTAACGGACTCTCTTTACTTAACTTTCAATTGTTTTTTGGTCTCATGGAAGCTCCTAGCATTAAACTTAAGCTCCTAGCGGCGGTTCTGAGTTCTCTGTAACATTCGTGTTTGAAAAGTAACTCGATGCTGAGTTTTATTTTGACCTGTGTGTTCGATTTACGATTTCTGGAAGACTTTTCTTTTTACTTGCTTTACCACTTCTTACAGTATTCGTATATTATTATTATTATTAGTCACAATCCCTAAATCTTTTATTTACTGTATGTCACCGCACGGCACAATCACGTATCATGGCAGTAACCGGACGGGCACTAAGACCCGCACGGTGCAGGCGCGAACACGAATTTCCGGCTGTGTATCCGTGTGTGAGCTCGCGGTTCCGCCTGGTCTTTTTTATTATAACCGAAAAGTAATCGACTCTAGATACACCGACTGTTATCGGTTTGAAAACGGTCCGTAAGCTCTTTTGTTTCCCGCAACACCCGACGGCGGTTTGATATATCTTAGTGTGATTTGTGTAAAACCAAGTGTGTGTTGGTCAAACTAAGTCCCTCCATTAATTTAATTGTAAGTTCTTGTTAGTCGCAGAGATTTTATTTATTTATTGAAACGGGAGGTAGATGTCATTACGACGCTGTGGGCAATTGAATTTGTGATTACGTCCAGTGAAAGCGGTGTATATACCGGCTGCGTATATCTGTTCGGCATGAAGGCAACCGTTTTGCTTAATGAATTATTACAAATCGTGTGTAATATCATTCATAAAAATACTGCTTTTTGCCACGATTATTGTATTCATCTGTCTCCATGATGCATTCCTCCGCTCTCATTACTGAATATTAGATTAATCATGTGAAAATGTAGCGAACATAAAGTATCCAGCTCTTGCAGCCTAATTGGTTTCCACATTGGCATTTGATGATATTCTTGTGTTCCGCTTGTCTTGCCCCATATAAGTTACCATCTTCAGCCCCTGTCTTGTGCAATCAGCCATGGCAGGCACCCCGGCGGTGGTGATGCGGCTGGTGGCATCGGCCTTTGCGGTGGCCGAGAGGGCCGGGGGCATCGCCAGGAAGGTCATGCGCAGTGGAGACCTTGGCATCGTGGAGAAGGTACGACGACAGATGAGATGGATGGGCTCCCTGTCTCTAATGACAGTTTGGCGTCTCCTCCGTGCCGGTTTTCTCCAGCAACTGAGAAAAGCAACGTGAAATGATGACCGCTTCTGTCATTCGATCTGCAGCATCGGTGCGGTGATGTGATGCGTTTATTCTCAGTGTATCCATATGTGCAGACAGGGGCCAATGACTTGCAAACTCTGGCTGACCGCTTGGTTCAGAAAAGCATCTGTGCCTCCCTGTCACAGCACTTCCCCAAAGTGACCATCATAGGAGAGGAGGTACTTTTTTTCTTTTTTTTTAAATTTATTTATACCCACAGCTTTGCTGTTTCTTTATTCACAGTTAATAGTTATGAGAACAAAACATAAATTGTTTGTCCTTTCACTTATTTATCAATGATGTTAGCACATTATCATGTCCTAATACAGCATCACGGTGGTCCACAGCCTATATCGACCCTGGATGAGACACCAGTCTATCAGAGGGAGATCAAATAAACAGACACCAGGACACCAGTTGTCCTGAAATGCATGTCTTTGGATTACAGAAGGGCTTTCTTGCCATTTTTGGTCTTAATGACATGCATTTCAGGTGAACTGCTGAATCTAAACTGCCCTTAGTATATTCCTGTCTAAGTGAATGAATGTGTGTTATTACCCTGTGATGGACTGGTGCCTCTGGCTTTATGCTTCTGCGGTAGTATCCTCACTGTGACCCTGCATGGGATCGCTGGTTATTCATGGTTGGCGGGTGGATGGGTGGGTATCGGTAAGCATTTTTTTCTTCTCCTTGAGTCTGACATTGAGTTTGCTTTGTTCTTAATGTATGGTTGCAAAGGATTTGCCAGCTGAGGCTGTTGAAGAGGAACTGATTGAGAACGGACAGTCTGAAGAGATCCTGCAGAAGCCCTGTCCATCAGAATACATCAACATAAAGGAAGAGGAGGTAATGGCAGGAAAAACCTTTGCAAGTTGACTCAGACTGCCATAAAAATAGTACCATTACTCTCACTGTCACAATGTTCAATTCAGAGTTCGAATTTAGTTTTAAAAAGTGCACTGCTTCACACTGATCAGCAGATAAAAGTATACAGAGAATGTTTCATAAAAATCGCTAATAGCTTCATCAGTCTACTCTAATCTGTTTCAATAGCAGGCTTTTGCTGTTATTGTAGTTGAACCTAGTTCTTGCCAGTTAGATTTTTTTTTTCTCTTATAACCTGCGTTTTTCAGCTTGTTGTGTGGGTTGATCCTCTAGACGGCACCAAAGAGTACACAGAAGGTAAGTCGCTTGCCACCCATGTTAGTTTAACCAGAGTAATAGTCAGTAGTGATTGCCACATCAGCTTTGTGAAATCAGGGGGACGGGCAGTACAAGAGTTTCCTCTCACTGTACTTTAGACCTTCCTTCTTATCTCCCTTAACTTTTATTTATACTTAATGTACTTGCTGCTTTTTTCGTGCATTCTGATTTTTCCCCCTGAACATCACAAGAAAGTTTACCCTGTGCATATTAATTTGCCTTTGAATTTATTCCAGCTCTTTCCTGATCTTATTCGCTCTTGCTCTTTCTCCCTCTCTCTCTCTGCCTCCTTACCTGGATCTGGCCCAGCGGCGCAACAACTGCACACTGCTGGTCAGGCGCAGCTGACACACACTGAGCTGGACACACTGCAGCGCTGCACAGCTCTTTGTACGATAATGGAGACCACAGCAGGGAGAGAGTAGGGGAGGTGGTGAAGGAGCACAGTTAAACTCATAGGGAGGGGACAGTGAGGCAGCTGGAGAGAATAATAACCCTTGTCTTCAAGCAATAGCACCATACTGTGTTTTACTCCAGGTCTTCTGGATCATGTAACCGTTCTGATTGGCATCGCATACAATGGGAAGGCTATTGCCGGGGTCATTAACCAGCCCTTCTTCAACTACCAGGTACTGTGCTTAAGCACAACACTTTCATACAGTACATTTTTCTGTACTGATTGACAGGGTATGGTGAAACTCATGGAACAATAAACAAAGATCAAGTTTTTATAAGTTTTGTATTTTTCTTTAGTCAACTGACTGGAAAAGTTGAAAGCTAACTTGTCTTCCCTAGTATTATGCGAAGTCAGTATAAGAAATTAATGCTTTTATTTGGTATATTACCATGTTGTAAACTTTCACAGTAAATAAAATCCTTGAGTACATTTTTTTTTTTTTTTTTTTTCCCCCTCTGTTCTCTTGTAGCTGGGTCCAGGGACGACCTTAGGGAGAACATTGTGGGGAATGCTGGGACTGGGAGCATTCGGTTTTGAACTGAAGGAGGTAGAGGGAGGAAAATGCATTATCACTACAACCCGTTCCCATAGCAACAAACTGGTGGCAGACTGTGTACAGGCTATGGAACCACATGATGTTATCAAAGTGGGTGGTGCTGGGAACAAGGTAACAGACTTTTTTTTTTTTTTTTTTTTTTTTTTTTAAAGGTATATAATAAGAAACTGTACAATTCAATCATGAGAGACAGGTATAGTAACTGTGGAAACTGGTTTATGTGTATACAGATAATCCAGCTGGTGGAGGGCAAGGCTTCAGCTTATGTGTTTGCCAGCCCAGGCTGCAAGAAGTGGGACACATGTGCCCCAGAGGCCATTCTGCATGCCGTTGGGGGTAAGAAGCTTTTTTTGCACGTCTGTCCTCAGTAGTTTCAATCAGTGTTTCTAGAGACCCATCTCTTTACTCCTTACCTTGGAACTGTTTAAACATCTCCCGTCTTATTTATAATCTTACAGGATCTCATGTTCTTAATCTTAGTTTCTATGTAATAGCTTGACTTGGCTATATTTTTTTCTTGTTCATAATCTTTTGTTGAATCCTAGCGATGAGGTTTAGTGTAGGCTGGTCTTGTGTTAGCTGCAAGAAAATATTTTGTCATGGAATGTCATTGTCTAATTGTTGGAACGCTCAAGTACTGATTTCACCCTGAGTAGAAGCTTTAACTAAACAGTAACAGTAATGAAAACAAATAATGGAGACAAGTCATTGAGACCACTGTTATGCTGCATAAATTTGTTTTTCAATCCCCCTTCATGTGTTGTCCCTACAGGTAAGCTAACCGACATGCATGGCAGAGCGTACAAATATCATGCAGATGTGAAGCACATGAACTCAGCAGGGGTATTGGCCACATTGCGCAATCACCAATATTATATCTCCAGGGTTCCTCAGTCAGTCCTGGATGCTCTACCCTCTGACTGAGGCATGCACACCATGCCAAAGCTTTGGAACACAGGGCTTGATTTCACCCCCTATTCCTAACTACTAAATGGGGGGGGGGGAAGAAAAAAAAAAAAAAAAAAAAAGACCATCAGAACTTTGATTGTATGCAGGTGCTTTGTGGGGGGGGTTGGCTGCAGTTTCCTACAGAATGCTAACTAAATGATCCACTTGAATGATCAATATCCTTTTTCATAATGTGCAGTTGAAAAAAAATGTTCCAAGCAACATTGGAAGGAAAACTTGTATCCACTTCAGCTGCTTTGCGGTTCTCAGCAGGTATGAATTAGATATGGAGCGTGGTCAGTGCTTCAGTACTGCTCTGTGTAGCCTCTAAACTCTTGTATATTCCATCTTTAATCTGAAGGGGGATTTATGAGTAGATTACCTAATATTCAATTTATGAGTGGCGTATGTTGATTTTTAGATTTGTTGTAACCATTTTTGATTACCATAGTCATTTGTGTAAAGTTCAACAGAAGAACTTCCTTTTATGTACAAATCAGAAAATGGTCTGTTCATTGCTTGACTGGAAATACACTAACTGAAAAAGTGGCCTACTTCATCCTATTTTTCTATTAATAATCCACACATATAGGATATAACAGCACTCTTCCATTTATTAAATCAGAAGAAGCCATCTACAAGTTTCAGAACTAATGCACTTCACTTTATCTCCTCATTTTGGGAGAACAGAAAGAACAAACTACAAAAGTCAAGTTTAAACATAAAGGGGAGGGCTGATTAATATAATTGTTAGACCCACTGCAGCAGATAAATGTAATCTCTCACAATGCCACGTGGTCAGTCATGAGGAACAACAAAGGTGCTGGTCTGCAGCTCCACTGCTGTTTTAGGAACAGCGGTGGAGGCGCTTTGTAAAGCATGTACACTAATCCAACACAGCCATGATATACCAACATCTTTGTACCAAGGGCTGAGTATGGGGTCCTGGCCAGCTGCATTTGTGCAGATATGTAAGGAACTAGATAGGTGAAAGGACAGCTACTCCCATATGAAAACATGCCTCAGCATTCCCCTTCCATCTTTGTCATCCACTTGCAATTTTGTGTAAATTTGCACAATCCCCGAAAAAAAAAAAAAAAAAAAAAAAAAAAAAAAAAAAAAAAAAAAAACTGTCCAGCTGCCCACTGCAGGAGACCCCGAACACAAATCTGCAAGGTGTTTCAGAGAGAACACACACTTTGTTATTTTAAAGGGATCCTGGTCACTGAAATTAATAACAGCCCACAATGACCAAGAGATGCTCTTCAAGAGGCCCTTTCAGGGAATACAGGCATCTCCTCCACAGACGAAATAAGTTGTGTCCATATATTTAGGTCAAAGTTCTACTTTATAAATGCCTTTGTCAAAGTGAAAGAAACATTCTTAGGGACGAGTGGGTAAAACAGCATTCTCCCACTGCGGTCTGCCGTGGTGAAATTACCCAACTATTTTCGGCATAACAGATGAACACTATGAAAGGGGGATTTAACTGCCAACTATTGCAGGCTGTTTAAACCATCAAAAGCAAAATTTGATAAATAAAAATAGAATAGTTTGTGTCCCTTGTTTTCATCCCAACTTTTTCCAGTTCAGTTCTAATTTTTCCCAATTTCCAACCTTTCAACACTCATTTGTTGGTTTAATATTCCTACACCTCAGTCCCGTGACACTGGAAAAACAGTCATATTATTAAAATTAAGAACACCCAACTAAATGAATAAGCCAAAAAGGTAACTGACTGCTCACAGCAAAAGTTATGTACACATCATTAAGAAAGTTGTGGTCAGTGGAGGGGGTGGGGGGTGCTTGGCCCCCCCTGCCCATAGAAAGGAGAACAAGGGAGTCACTGTTACGCAGTGGGTGCAGAAAGGCTTCGGAGGCCTGGACAGACCAGCCCTTCACCTCTTCTTGGGGGCCTGGGCAGTGCGGGGCGGGGTGACAGGACGTCCTGAATTGACCCCCCCATACTGGTACTTGGCTTTCTTCTCCGACGGTTTCAGAATCTGATGGAGGGAAGGTGTGTTACCACTGTGCCTGTGTGCCTCTGAGAGAAGAGTGTTTGCATGGGTGCGATTGTGTGCGTAAGTCACCTGGAAAGAGCACATGAGGGACTCGTCCACGCTCATCATGCCTCCAGCGTTGTCAAACTCGCCGCAGTAGTTAGGGGCAGAAAACAGCGTCACTAACTGTCGCTTAGCAAAGAACTCGTACCCATCCTCCACCACCTGTGTACGAGACAATTTTAACATGTAAAACGGTCCAACTAAATACACCAGTGAATCCAATACTACTACATTACATAAAATCCTGATGTATCGGATAAATCCTATGTATTTTCCTAAAACACTATTTTGAGAATACACTGGCTCACTAATGCAAAATTTGAGTCCCAAATTTTCAAAAATGGGAACATTTTCCAGTTTAAGCTGAATTACACTTTCTGGTTATTACATACGGTTTCTGTCCGACGCAATGCAAACGTGACCTGTACTAATGCGGCCAGCCGATGGCTGGGAGTAAAGAGCACCCAGACAGAGGGGGACTATCGTAATCGCTTACGTCATCAATAAAGAGCAGAGAGTCAGTTCCAGGGGCAGCCACGCATGCTGAAGCCCTGACACTACGTCCTCTATCCTTCACAGATGGGATAGTGCGTTTAGGATCATTTGCAGCCCCTATCTTCTTCCCCACATTTCTCTTTCCACCATTCTGATAAAGGATTATCTTCACCTCATCTACTCGTAGACCTTGATTCCAAAACCCTTCTTTCCAAATTTCGGTCTGGCCTTTGTGTCGTTGGCATTGATGAGAGGTTTGCATCTTGCTGTGACGCTCCTGTATTTACATTTACATTTATTCGCTTAGCAGACACTTTTCTCCAAAGCGACTTACAATGGATACTATGTAGCGTTACCAGCCCACACACCTTATTCACCGTGGTGACTTACAGTGCTAGATACACTACTTACAATGGATCACTCATCCATACATCAGTGGAACACACACTCTCTCTGTGTCACTCACACACTATGGGTGAACCTGAACAGAATGTCTTTGGACTGTGAGAGGAAACCCACGCACACACAGGGAACATGCAAACTCCACACAGACTGAGAGGGGATCAAACCCATGTTCTCTCACACCACCCAGGTGCTGTGAGACAGCAGCGCTACTCGCTGTGCCACCATGCCGCCCATCCGTATTTCTCATGCCAAGGTCTTCCGTTAATGGTGAACTATGACACTGTCACCCCTGCACTGTGCCAACCATCTGCAATTTCTTTGGCTGTTATTTTGGGGTTTTCTTTTATGGCTTTAAAGATTTTTTTTTTCCTGTTGTCAGTTGCTGTGGTCTTCCTTGGATAACAAGGTCATCACAAATTGCTGACTCCTCCACTAATTTCTTTCTTCTTCAAGACACTTTGTACTGTCAGTTTTTTCGATTCCAAATTGATCTGCAGTGATTCTAACTGGTTCAAGACATGCTGTTCACTTCTAACCTGAACAGCATGTCTTTGGACTGTGGGAGGAAACCAGAGCACCCAGAGAAAGCCAACGCAGAGAGAACATGCAAACTCCACACAGACTGAGAGGGGATCGAACCCATTTCCTCTCGCACCACCCAGGCGCTGTGAGACAGCAGCACTAGCCACCGTGCCACCCCGGTTAAGGGAACATGGAACATCCGAGAAGCTGGAAACATCTGCCACCCATTTGTCCCAAAACTTTTGAAATTTGGGGCAACATTTAAAAAAAAAAAAAAAATTACACTGTTCCCCACGGTTTAACGTGTTTGAAAAATTTACCAAGAAATACTATCCTACACTTTGGCCTCATATTCATCTTATGGTCTGAAATACAAATTTCATGAGAACACAAAAGAAATTATCCATTTTTCTTCACTGGCCAAATACTTATCCTTCTTTCTGTAGATCCCACTAAACAGCAGTAGTCTACTTAGACGCCGAGATCGCAAGCAGGACCCGCTACAGGGACGCCCCAGTACCTGGTGTGCTCTGCAGATGAGGTCCAGGTCATGGCGATTGAGGAATTTGCTGACCACGTCAGCACCAAAGGTGAAGGAGACACCCCGGTCGTTCTCCCCCCAGCCCTGCACATCTTTGTCAGGGTCCGACCACAGCAGGTCACACAGCAGGCCTGCAGGAGGTGTAAAACGAGGAGGTCCAAATCTTGTCACTGGGAACTACAGGCTGTATTCCTATAATTTCAAATGTCTAACACAACTCATTACTTCATCATGTTTGCTGGTATTTAAATTATTAATCCTGAAATGCAAATCGAGGATCTGAAATGCTCTTTTTAGGTCTACCAGAGTCTGTCCCACAGGACTAAATACACATTCTCGCACAAACGAAGTCACTATGCCCGTAAGCGTATGCATGGAAATGCGAAACCTGTATCGGGCACATCCGTAGGCCTCATGATTCGGCGGATTTGCTCCATGGATTGAAGGTCCGGAGACAGTCCTGGAAAGAAAGAAAGAACAGTTTATCTCATGCAGCACCGAACCAAATGAGAGATATCACAAGACAGAGCAGAGATTGCTAAAGAATTAATCGGTACTTTTGATACGCCTGTGTAATTTTCATCACGATGTCGGCTCAAATCACCTGCCTGTCTGATAGGTGAAGAGCACTGAAGAATGCAGAAGGCAATAAGAGTCATACCTCAAGTTATGTCCATCTGAATTACACATATTCAGCTTCACAAGGAGTTTCATTTAACACCCCTTCTTCGAAGAGCACAGGTAGAAAGCCATACAGTATTTTATAATAACTAATGCAGGGAACCTGCCTTGTTATGCTGTGTTGGGATACTAACTAATGTTAACTGTTGAAGTACCCATGTCCATTTTGATGGGATCTGGTGATATTTTGGTGCTCGGGAAGACAAAAAAAAAAAAGTTACCGTCGACTCAATAGTAACTATGTTTTCAAGTTACGACAATTCACCTTATGAAGGGTTGTCCAGGAAAATATTAGCGGTGGGAGAAGACCGTAATAAAACCCGATTTGTAGCCCCAACAACAGTCATCAACGAGAGAAAGTTCACTGCAATTTGACTGATTAAGCGGCAAAATTTTACACGATCTCTTAAGACACACTTAGCGATCGAGTGCAGTTCCTCGACACGCTTGCGTGACCATCCACACACACCTCCGTGGCAACAGAAGATCTTCTCATCTATGATGGCTGCAATGGGCAGGCAGTTGAAGCAATCCGTGAAGGTCTTCCACAGCTTGATGTTGAACCTGCGTTTGCCTGAGAGGAGAAGAGAGGCAGGAGAGAAAGAAGCAACGTGTGAAGCGGATGCTCTCCGATAACCTTTGCGCGCACGTCAGCGTGTGGTTTAACTTGAATAAATACTGCAGACTGAAGCTGACAAACACAGGCGTGCGTATTTGTCGCTTACACTCATCGTAGAAGCCGTATATGCGGTTGATGGACGCGCACTCATGGTTGCCCCTCAGCAGGAAGAAGTTCTCAGGGTACTTGATCTTGTAGGCCAGTAGCAGACAGATGGTCTCCAGGGACTGCTTGCCTCTGTCTACGTAGTCGCCCAGGAACAGGTAGTTAGCCTCTGGGGGGAAGCCACCATACTCGAAGAGCCGCAGCAGGTCCGTATATTGGCCATGGATGTCACCTGGACGGAGAGGAAATTCGGCTTCAGAGACGGGCAAGAGATGAGAAGACAATGAAAGGCAACATTTGGGAGGTTTCCTTGGAAACAAATGTAAGCCTTGGTTAAATCATTTTTCTGTTACAATGTGTATCTCTCGCTCTCTCTCCCCACACACACACACGTCGTCCAGGTTCATCGCTTTGTTGCCCCCGTCCCACATGGCCATCACCAGTTTAGATGAGGGGGGAACACCCCCCCACCCCCCACCCCCCACGATGACCTCATTAGGTCCTGCTGACAGTGATGCTCTCCAGCACATTCTGTTTTCAGCCTCCCGCTCCACTTTCTGGACCTTCAGCTCCAGCGTGGGCAGAAAAACAAGAGCATCTCCAAGAGGAGACCGATAAAAAGTAGAGCGAAGAGGCGATAACGTGAGCGGCAGGTACGGAGGAGCGAGTGCTGACGTTTCTCTTTCCTGCACCTCCGCACCAAGCAATTCGGCCCTCATCCTTTCTCTCGGGACACTTCAGAGTACGATTATGACACCATATATAAGTTCCAAAATTCTGTCACGTTCAGAACGTGCTGGGAAATCAATTACGTTTACATTTATTCATTTGACGGATGCTTTTCTCCAAAGAGATGTGCGACCGAGTCAGTAAAAGCACATTTCCCAAGAGATACAAACACTCATCGAGGCATCGCTACCTTGTTTGATACCACAAGCTTTTGCCAAAGCACATTGTTTTTTAGACCCTTCTTGAGTGCTGGCAGGGATTCAGCAGTTCTGAGGGAGAGAGAACCCATTCCATCACACGGGAGTCCGAAACGAGGCCGGCAGATTTTTGATTTTGATCACCTCACGAGCGGAGCCACCAAGCAGGGCAGAGGTGGAGGAGGGCAGCACTCTTGCTGGGATATAGGAAACACTCAGGTCCTGCAGGTACCTGGAAACATCTAATTTTATTATTAGTTGATGCGCACTGACTAATTTTTCAGATGTTTAAGACATAAACCATAAAAGCATTATACTGTAAGTTAAAGAAGGTCAGTTGTGTGCGTTTTCCCCTAAACTTGGATTACTATGCGGAGAATGAGGTTTAAAAAAAAAAAAAAATAGTGTGTGGGTGAGGCAATTGTGTGCGTTCATCCGCCGCTGTGGGCACGGGATGACGGCGGCGGGAGTTTGAAAACAGGCGTGGGAGCAACAGAGGGAGGCAGAGCGATGGAGTGTGACTGAGGTAGAAGCTGCTCAGCATACAGGGGGAGGGGAAAAAAAAAAAAACCGTTCCAACACTGTGGACTACAGTCATGGAGCTTGTGACAAAATCGATCCTGCAACTTTTATTCGATACTAGGCAAACTTGCACGCTTTTATACACGTAAATGAGACAGGAGAGTATTCGACCTTGGCCGAAGACGGTTTAACGTTCTGCGTGGCGCGTTTAGCATAGTGTAAAGGGCGTCCAGTTTGATAAAAGAAGAGCCTATGAATGTACAGTATTGCGGACACTGTAGCACCGTGCAAGACGGTAAGATCCTGTGTAGTAGATGCCTGAAATAAAGTTCAACACTGGGTGATACCTAGACAAGACAAATATGGTTTTCTTTTCTCGCGGGGAAGATTTCGTTTTATAAGAAAGAAGGTTTCGAATGGATCGCGACAGTCTGTCAAATAAGTGATGTAATGCTGATGTTAACATTCTCCGTACGGTGTTACAAAGTACATTAGCACGAAAGAAACTGCTGTTTGGATTGATCTCCCTGTAGGCTCCCGTGAGCGTGCAGACAGAGTCCCCCCCGCGTCGTGAAATAAAGCTTGCCGAGCGTTACTCTCTCCCTCCGCTGTGACTTTTGATTTTGCGTCACCTTCACACGATCAGCAGAAAGTTCCAGTAAATATGCAATGAAGAAAAAACATTAAAGCGCTGCCTAAGACAGCCCAACCGCAGGAAACAGCTCAAAAGGGTACCAGTAGGTGCCCAAATCAAGCAAGGTACCCTCATACTACTGTCCCCTACAACAGAGAGTCAGTTAAAACAAAGCTTCTGTGATATAATCTGAGTTTAAGTGTTGATCCTGCTCACAAAATGTCCAGACCCAAAACCCAAGGGTTCTTGGATCTGGCGCCGACGTGGTGGAATGAGCATCCTGTTTCACTCAGAACTGCTGAATTCCACTCAACATTCAAGAAGAGTCTCAAAACGCATCTCTTTTGAACCAACTTCTCTCCTGATCTTCCAATTGCTTCACAAACTTCCCGTACACCTTTTTTGTCAAAACCCTCCCCCATCAATTCTATATACAGCTCCTTCTGTAATTTACGCTGAGAAAATAGCAATATTGGACTGACTGACTGCAATTTGTCAAATGCATGCGTGTATTTCGCAGACACTTTTCTCCAAAGCAACTTCCAATGAACTCTATGTAGTGTCATCAGCCCACACACCTTATTCACCGTGGTGACTTACACTGCTAGATACACTACTTACAACAGTTCACTCATCCATACATCCATCAGTGGAACACACTCTCTCTGTCACTCATACACTATGGGTGAACCTGAACAGCATGTCGTTGGACTGTGGGAGGAAACCAGAGCACCGGGAGGAAACCCACGCAGACACGGGGAGAACATGCAAACTCGGCACAGACTGAGTGGGGATCGAACCCATGTCCTCTCGCACCACCCAGGTGCTGTGACAGAAGCGCTACCTGCGGTGCCACCATACTGCCCATTTCTTCTCTCTGTCAGTTGTATGTCGCTCTTAAGAAAAGTGTCTGCTAAATGAATTAACCTAAATAGCATGGCAAGTGTGCAGGTAACCTAGTGGACAATCAGCAAAGCAGACCAACTTGAAATTTACTTAACGTGCATGTAAAAGTCAATTACGGACCATAAAACTGCCCCCCCCCCCCCCCCCTTTTTTTTTTTTTTTTTTTTTTTTTTTTTTTAAAACAGGACCGTAATTTATGACCCTGCTGAGAACCGACCTGAAATTAACCAAGTACAACTGGGGAACTCACCGCAGATCTTAAGCGGGGCCTCCAACTCCAACAGGATTGGCTGGCTGAGGAAGATCTCACGGGACTTGATGCACAGGCCCCTTACTTCCGCTTCCGTCATCTGAACGATCTTCCCGGGACGACATCCCCGCACTGGAGCGCAAAGAGCATCGTCATCGTCTTACCACCACAGGTGCCCTTATTACCTCTCTCACGGGATCTCCATTAGCTGTCTCCCCACAGTCTGCATTTCTGGGTCAAAAGAGTTGGGGAAAAACACATATTTCAGCAGAGGTACGGAGGTACGCGTGCGAGCAAAAAAGGTTATCTGCTCCTTCGGAGACGCCAAATAAAATCCGGAAGAGCAAATGTATAACGGGCCACGCCAGCATGGACAGGCAGAGCAGGAACGGCGCCCTTCGCAAGGTTTCGTCGAAGGATCGCGGCCCCGAGCGGCAGCACGGAGCAGCGGGAGCCGCAACGCGGCGTGTCCCGTCACTCTCCCTTCCCTCGTCCTGCTCCCTGCCGTCAGTTCCCCCAGCACGGCGCGCACCCCTTCTGCATCAGACCCCACATCCTGACAAGAAAGGCAGCGTGATGAGGATGACCTTGGAAGTCCCGCAATGACCTGATGCATGGAAGAGCGCCACATGCTCCTTTTCTTTCTAAGCTCAGAGCAGGTTCCGTACATCTCCATCTGACCACAGGCGTCAAGGTCGGGATTCACCCACTGATTTACTTTTGCCCAGATGGCAGTTTGCATAGGAAAACATGTAAATTACTCAATTGTAAAATAAGAAAAATTCTTCCGTTTAAAAACCATGGGCTTTGTTAAAAGTATTTACTGTATATGCCATTTGAAAACAACTGTCTAATGACATAAACACAGGCATGCGTGTAAGAGAAGATCGGATTCCTCATAAAAAACACGGGGAACGTTACTTATCATTCACTAAGCGAAAGTGCTCAGTGGATTTCTTCTGTTTTTATTTCTGCGTCTGCTTCAGGGATCCTGACGCTCAAAGACGGAAATAAAGTTGAGGTAAATATGAACTTTGAATAGTTAATCGTGTCAATCACCTTGAAAGGTGAGCCAGCTACATTTACATTTATTCACTTAGCAGATGCTTTTGTCCAAAGCAACTTACAATTGATACTATGTAGCATTACTAGCCCACACACCTTATTCACCAAGGTGATTTACACTGCTAGATACACTCCTTACAAGGGGTTACTCATCCATGCATCAGTGAAACACACTGGGGGAACCTGAACAGTATGTGTTTGGACTGTGGGAGGAAACCAGAGCACCCGGAGGAAACTCACACAGACTGAGCGGGGATCGAACCCGCGTTCTTTCGTACCGCCCAGGCGCCGTGAGACAGCAGCGCTACTCGCTGTGCCGCCTAACTATACTTATTTGGACAACATGCAACACAAATGAATAATAAAATTATATCCCTGCAAGTAAAACTTGTATGTTTCCTTTAGCTGATTACTTTTGTAAAGGTCTTAAAATGTGCTTAATAAATTGAAAAGTAATTTTTGCAGCGGTGTAAACTGGGAGCGCCTGTGCAAAGACGCAGCCTGAAGAGAGTCACTAAATGTGTCATTCGTAAGTCTTTGTCATGAACCGCGAACGCTGTCAAATCCCCTACTTGAGTGAACAACCGGAGGAAACGGAACCAAACGTCCTTTGCACTCTTCTTCAATGATTCATTTTCAAACCAAAGGACACCGTGCCCTTCTTGTACAGTTCCCCCCGGCGAAAGGAACAGGTTACCACTCGGTCCTGTCGGCGTAGTGCCTTAAGAAGCAGCGACTCCCGCAGCGTGGAGTCTGGATTAAATCCCTGTCACAGCGAGGACTCCCCGCTTCTCGCGCAGACTTGTGGGATCGGAAGCCAGATGGCACTTGGTGCGGATCTGGCCTCGTTTCTCCTCGCTCGCTAAGGTACGGCAGGCGACGTTCCCAACCTTCGTGTCTAACTTGAGGCTGTGCTCTTAGTGAAAATAAAGAATTGGCATCATCGTTTTGCACGCAGAGGGCTTTCTGTGAATTTCAGCGGGACTTGTCGGAGCACTGCTCTGCGATGGACTGGGATCCCGTCCAGGATGCATCCTGCCTCTCACCCTGTGCTTCCAGGATAGGCTCTGGAGCATTGCAGCTCTACAATGAACAAACGGTTGTTACCGATTAGTGGGTGGATGGATGGATCGACGGATCGACAGTCGGATCAATAGATGGACAGATGGATCGAAGTATCCATGGATGGATGGATGGATGGATCGATCAATTGATGGATGGGCGGATGGACTGATGGATGGATGGACGGATGGATGGACAGATGGACTGACGGTTGGCTCGATAGGTGGACAGATGGATTGAAGTATTGATGGATGGACAGACAGACGGATGGACCAAAGGATGTATGGATGGATGGATGGACGGAGCGACGGATGGATGGACGGACGGATGGACGGACGGACGGACGGAGGAACTGCTGAAGCATTGCAAGAGTGCTACAGAACATCAGCAATGCAGACATGGTGCACGGGACAGAGAGCAGCTGTTACACCAAGGCAGAAGGTGGTGGCGAAACACTGGTCAGGTCTCCTTGAGCTCGGCCAACGAACGAGTCCACACACAGGACGCGTCGCCTGTGAGTTCCTGCTGGAAAAAGCCTGGCTGAGAAGCAGGAGTGACACGTGACATGAGAGCGGTCAGAAAACCCACCGCGGGCGCACGAGCCCGAGGAGGAGGAGGAGGAGGAGGAGGAGGAGAAGAAGCGGCCCCAGGTGCAAAGCGGCGGCGCTGCGAAGCAGCTATAATCGAACCAGCCCGAGCTGCTCGCTTTCCCCGCACAGGGCGGGCAGCCCCGGTGTCGCTCACACCAGACAACTTACCCCCCGCTCCCGACCCCTCCAGCCCCGTCACTCCAGGCAGGAGGAGGAGAAGCGAGCGCGATGTTCTCCGCACATCCATCGCCGCGCGCCGAACGTACGCACGCATGCAAATGCAAAACTCTGCTGCGAGTTCTTTTTTTTCCCCCCTCTTTTCCATACAAATGAAGCAGCAACCAGAAAACAATCAAGCTGTGCCGTACCTTCCAGCAGCCGAGAAATGATGCTGTCCACATTCAGCTCGCCTTCCGCCATCTTCTCCGCTCAGGAAGATGGACCCCATTCGCCCTGACCGCCAGAGGGCGCTGGAGGCGACGGCGATCGCGGCTCAAGGCGTCATCGCCCGAAAGCGCCCTTTCGCTACAGTATTTCGCGTAGTGTGCGGAGCTGAGCGCCTTTTCGTCTCTCGTCGTCTCTCTCCACTTCCACGGTACATGATGCTGATGTGAGTGCGTGGATGTCCCTGCTTTGAATTTTTAACTTAAAGGGGACCTACACGAGTAATAATTATTAGGCCTACAAATAAATGTAACCTTGCGATTTATAACACGCAGGACGCGGAGGAACACACAAAAATAGGTGGATCTTTATTGTTGCAAATCATCATGTCACTTCACTGTCTAAATTAATCAAAATTAATGAATATATGTTTAGAAATAAATATGTCTAATTGTACTTCTGCATTTTGTGAAGTTAGGTACAGAATTAACACGTAATTAGTAGTGAGAATGTGACCACTATGAATTGAATAGGATACAATGTACTGTATAGAGGCACAGAAATATGACACATCATTTCTACACATGAAACCATTTTCAACTTTTTGGTCCCAGGCTCATGCCTCTGTCTGTGCAGACTGTGCTCATTAAGCAACCAGTCAGTGCCTATTAAACTACAAAAATATCCATAAAAGAGCGGAATGATTTTTGTTTGCCCTTATCGTACTATTTTTTAAGACATACAAATAGTCAAGGTGTTCTTAAAATGTGAAATATAATTTTCAAAATTAAAACATTAAACAGACTGCATGGGAAATAAAATTAATTAATTTACTTAAGAAACACACATTGACTGAAGCTGCTCAACCCAGGTGGGGTCATGGCAAGCCCACTGCACCACTGCATCCCACTATGAAGTCATTAAAAAAAAAATTAATTCTTATGAAGTGGTAAGATGGCGGTGCAGTAGCACAGTGGGTTCGGCCGGGTCCTGCTTTCTGGAGGGTCTGGGATTCAAGTCCCGCTTGGGGTGCCTTGGGATGGACTGGCGTCCTGTCCTTGGTGTGTCCCTTCCCCCTTTACGCCCTGTGTTGCTGGGCTAGGCTCTGGCTCCCTGTGACCTCATATGGGACAAGCAGTTTCAGATGGTGTGTGTGTGTGTGTGTGAAGTGGTAAGGAGAGAAACTCATGTGTGAGATTATTTGAACAACACAGTTATGTGTGCGTGTGTGTGAAAGAGAGAGAATGGGAAGGACCCTGTCTTTGACTTTGGACACACTACTCTCTGTATCATAATTCTGTTCCTTTCATTTCCATCATGCTCTGCTTCCTCTGATCGTTTCGCTTTCTATAGGAGAGGAAGAGCCAGGTGATGCCCCATCCTATCAGCGAGCCGATCACCACGAAAACCACTGGCAGCCACAGCGGCAGCCCAGGTGGGCACAGTGGTATCAGGGTGGTGGTAGTGATGACAGGGGTGCTGGGGGCTGGGGTGGCAGTGGGTACGCTGGGAAGGCTGTTCATCCTGGTGTATATGTAGGGTTGAGCCTGCCAGACAAAGGTGGCTTTATGGCATGAAGTATTTTATAAGCAAAATGTGCTAAATATAAGTCCTGTAGACCATGGCCATTTTTTTTAGGTAAGTAGCCCACATGAAGCAAATATTCAAACATACACTGATAAGAGGAAGGTACATATTTAACAATATTTTTGATTTCCACAGATGCATGGAATCGCCTACCTCTGAGGGACACTTGATCTTGTTACGGTCGTATGTGAAGTTGTTGAAGGTCTGTTTCCTCCCCACTGGTTCCAGCTGCAACAATATTTGTACTGTCACAACAGACAGCATGTTCACCATGTTCCTGTAACAACAAAGCAATGTCATGTGCACTACAACTTCTCACCATGTTGTTCCAGAGTGCGATGGCCATCTCTGCATGGCCTCGCTCACTGAAGTGGAAGCAGTCCGCTGAGAAGTAGCTGAGGTCAGGCGTTCCATCCTGAAAAAGAACAGTTGCACAAGTCTGTTTGCAAGTTTGTGTATTGGTAAGATTAAAATCCTTGTTACAGTGTCTTTGTCTTACTAAATGTCCAGCTGTACTCATGTTTTCATTTACATTTATTCATTTAGCAGATGCTTTTCTTCAAAGCGACATACATCTCAGCAAAAATACAATTTATGCATTACATTAAGAGAAAGAGACATGGTTGCAAACATGTGATTCTTAAATAAACCTAGTTTGTTACTTTCCACTTGATGCACCGATGTTCGTTGCTCAAGTAGGTGCATAAAATGCAGGATGGATGAATCCTGATAACCTTCCTACAGTTTTTTTTTTTTTTTAAAAAAATATGAAGTACACGAACATTTACATACAGTGCAGGAGTAGCAGCTGTGTAAAGACATATCAACATGTTTGATGACGGATGGTGTATGTGGGAACCTACTGACCACACTCAGGGGAATAATGGAGTTTTGGAAGAAGGGCTGGATTACTACAGTGAAGTCTTCCCGCACGTCGTAGCGTCCCTGGGAGATCAGCAGTTCTGTCTCTGCCTGGGTATCGGATAAAAAGAAGAGACCCAGAAAGTCACTTTTATATGACTCTTATAAGATATTGCAGAATGAGGACTAACCATTGTATTATCTTTTCTATAGATGGTGAAGCTTGAGCAAGGTACTTACCCTAAAATTGCTTCAGTAAAATTACCCAGCTGTACAAATCGGTAAGTAATTGTAGGTAAATTAACACTGTCAATTGCTTTTGAGAAAAGCGACAACTAAATGTACAAATGTAAATAAAAAGTGAAACTTTAATTTTATGATATAGAACTCCTTGGCCATGTTAGGTAAGGTTCTTCAGTTTGCTAATGTTTTTTAATGAACTTTCATGATATCGGAATGCAGACTTAATAATAACTTTCCATACATAATTGAGTAATTATTAGAGCTTTGGCGAAGTGAATGACACCTGAAACACTGGCCTGCTTCCTTCTCACCTGGTACTCCCGGTTGATCCTCTTCATCTCATTCAGTTCTATGGAGTCCTCACTTGGGATCAGTATACATGGACACATATTCCTGGGATGCACAAGGACATTCATCATTCAGCATTCAAACAGACGGCAAGATAAATGGACATTCTTGCAGCGTAGTCACTAAAACTAGATTAAGGACACAGCCTCGTAAACTTACAATAACTTTTAGTGACTTAGTAATAACATAATAACTACACCGAAAACTATAACACACCTTTGGACCAGAGAACAGCCCAGAGTGCCACTCTTGATCCTCCGTAGGCCCTCAATTTGCAGAAGTTCCAGAACATTGACCATCACCCGCGGTACCTGAGCACATGGATGGAGAAAGGGCTTCAATGAGTCATGGCCAGGCCAGAATGTAACATATTCTTCTAATGCGACAAGCTGCTGTTACAATATGGCCCATGAAAGAAGATGGAAAGGGCAGCTGAACAGGAGTCGCTATGACCGTGCTCAGTGACTCACATTACGGTACAGCAGATCCAGACTCTGCCTAAGATGATGACTGTAGTTCTGAGGTGAAAGGTTATTCTGCAGGAACAGACAGACATCATAATTTAAAATACTGTGAGTGCACGCTGCCTACACACATCTAACCACCCAGCAGTATCAGACCTACAGAGTGCGCTATACACACTCCAAGGGTGTGTATCTGCAAAATGATACACAACTTTAGACTGAAACTCACCTGATCTAGACAATATTGACAGAGATCATTGCCACCAATAAAGAGAGTGATTAGTTTCCAATCCTTTTCGAAATCTATCTCCTGTGTATGAGGGGAAGTGCAAGAATGAGATCTTATATTACAGAAGATCCAGTATGACAACAATCTAAATAGATTTAAATATATGTAATCATTATGTTGAGCTCCTTTCTTTTAGGTCAAATTTGTCAGAAATTTGTCGCCAGTGCCAGCATATTTCACATTACTATATTCCGTATTTAAGTGTGGAAGGGCATGAACAGCACTCGCTGTGTACCCAGACTCACCTTACTGTCCTTCATAGCCTGAATGAGGTTCTGCACCTGCCCAGGTACTTGGCTGAAAAAGAGAGTAAATAGGGTTGAAAGGATGGCAGTGATACTCATTTGGGGACACCAGAAAGACTGATGTCTCTTTAGGGGCAGGGTGGTACATCAGGATAATAAGATTTTATTTCAGGGTTTAAAGTTGTTTTGTTAAAGAAAGTGAACTGCTTTTAAGAAATATGTAAACATTTTAGATTTTACACTATGTTTTTTTTTTTTTCCAGTGGTTTTTCTAGAGATTTTTTGCAAGTAGATCATTCTTTTCAAAGAATGATTTACCACCTCACTTTGGCTCAGCGTCACTGAACGACAAAAGTCATATACTGTAGTCTGCAAATTTATTTAAGAATGTAAATGCGAAGTTGATTTGTTTGTGTAGGTAAGGCTATTTTGCGAATTGATTACGAGATAAACACAAACATCAAAAAGGGGTGACACAAAGATGATCAGGATAGATAGGTAGGTAGATGACGCCACAGTCACGTCCACTCACGAGGCCTTGGCTCCAGACACTGCCATGTTGAGCCCCTTCTTCTTTGACCCCTGACCCACAGAGAACCCGCGAAGCAAGGGGTTAAACTCCCTTAAGATGTCTGTACCAGATGGAGAAAGTCACCCAGAGAGTGGTGTGAACAGACAGACAAAGTGTTAAGCTGAGGCTGGAAAAATGCCCAGTTCTGCCACACGTACAACCCGAATTCCAAAAGAGTTGGGACAAATATTATTTGGGGAACATTGTTCTCAAAGTGCTGGATTATTCGGTGCCGCATCCGTCGGCAAACTGGCGAGACTCATACCATCCTTGCTCTTGAAGGATTAAGTCTTTTTTGGAGGTTACTTATATACTGCAATATGATTGTCTCACCTGTTTCACATCACCTTGTTATTTCAACTGGTCACATCGTTATTAGTCCTAAACTAACCCGTCCCAACTTTTTAGGAACATGTTACAGGCATCAGTTTTAGAATAAACACATCCTCAAGAAAGAATGCGTATGATTGGGTAAAACATGAAATACCTTGTTTTTATACCGTTTTTGTTTGAATACAAGTCAAAGTAAATTTACAAATCACTTCTTTTTGTTTTTATTAGCATTTTCCATACTCTCCCATCTGTTTTGGAATTGGGGTTGTAGGGTGAACAACCTGTACGATCAAGATCACTAGTTTTACTTATATTCTATAAGTACAGTGCTAAAGCTTTGCTGTCACAGTACAGTACGTCTGGAAATCTGAAGCCGTTGTTGATGTTTCTTGTGATTCTCTAAGTCAGCTGTTGCTGCAGAGCAGTGTACATGTGATATTTAGTGTTTATAGAGCATCGCTGGCTGCCGTTGCAGACACTCACTGGGTAGCGTGGTGACGCTCTCCAGGTTTTGGTCTCCCCCAATACTGTTGACATACGCACACAGAGCAGAGCACACATTTGGTCCAGTTTATTTCACATTGACTTTTGTCTCATTGCTGTCAAGGTGCCTAATATATTGTCGTTAAGATGACCAGTGCAGTTCAAATATTCTTACTTCCAAGATACCCCTCTGTATTCTATCTTCAGCTGAAAGATGTTCTTTGACTTTGCACCATATCCAGCCTGAAAACAGACAGCTGTCATTCAGCTTATACATGCACAGATACAATAATATTTATGTAGGTTGGAATTGGAAAGCAATTGGAAATCATTGCGTAATCATATCCATTATCATACTGAATGTGCCTGAGAATGTGTCATTTTAACAAGTAGTTTTTAAACTTTGTTAAGTTACAAGGGCATATGTTCAAACCCCACATGTTCATTCACACAACTAAATTTGCCTACACCTATTGTAAGAGACTTACGGTAATTGAGTCTCCGAGGGCAGCCACCACCTTAATGTCCCCTGGTCGCAACTTGTGAACTGAAACCAGATCATTAGAGCGGTAAGATTCTTCCTGCAATAGTGCCTGACAAAGTGCCTTTCCATTGCTGCAGCTGTGGTACCAGGTAGGTGGTACTATAACCACTCACGCACTTAGTGTACAGCTCCCTACCTGAGGTGGGAATGATGCTGGAAGGGGCTCGGTCTGCACAGGAAAGGTTACTACCCCAGTTCTGAGCAACAGACAGACATAAATTAGAACAGAATAAAGGATGCAGGCCTATATCATAATCATCGTTTTCATCTTCATCACCTAAAATTCCCAGTTAAGTATAATTAAGAAGTCAAAGCTTTAGGTCACTCAGGAGAATGTACTCAGTATTTTATTGTTTTCAGATGCATTTTTGTATCTATATACCATCTGCAGCTGTGCAATCTAATGTTTTTGCAGATGCTGGAATAAGAGCTACAGTATACTATAAGAGACAGACTGGCGTCCTGTCCTGGGTGTGTCCCCTCCCCCTCCGGCTTTACGCCCTGTGTTGCCGGGTAGGCTCTGGTTCCCCACGACCCCGTATGGGACAAGCGGTTCATAAAATGTGTGTGTGTTCTTGTACTTTTAAATATCTGTCTTTTTTACTTGTTATGTAAATACAATTTTTGAACTAAGACTTTGGCTACAGGTCATGTGGTACTCCATAATTTCTTATAAGAAACATCTCTGAATAACTGTCAAAGGATTTCAGTGTTTATTCATTATATAATTATACCTAGTATTTACCTAATATACCTAATTACACACACACACACACACCCACCAGCTGAAACTGCTTGTCCCATACGGGGTTGCGGGAAGCCAGAGCTTGAGCTGGAGCCTAACCTGGCAACACAGGGCAAAAGGCTGGAGGGGGAGGGGACACACCCAGGATGGGGCGCCAGTCCATCACAAGGCACCCCAAGCAAGACTCGAACCCCAGACCCACTGGAGAGCAGGACCTGGTCCAACCCACTGCACCACCCTGCCCCCATATACCTAATTATATTGGACCTAATTGTATTTTCTACAAGGGGGGTGTGGTGGCGCAGTGGGTTGGACCGCAGTCCTGCTCTCCGGTAGGTCTGCGGTTCGAGTCCCGCTTGGGGTGCCTTGCGGCGGACTGGGGTGCCTTGCGGCGGACTGGCGTCCCGTCCTGGGTGTGTCCCCTCCCCCTCCAGCCTTACGCCCTGAGTTGCCGGGTTAGGCTCTGGTTCCCTGTGACCCCGTATGGGACAAGCGGTTCTGAAAATGTGTGTGTGTGTGTGTGTGTGTGTGTGTGTGTGTGTGTGTGTGTGTGTGTGTGTGTGTGTGTGTGTGTGTTTTCTACAAGACAAAATTGTACAGCTGAGTAGATCTCCAGGACCAGGACTGGCAAACACGTTTGAAAGACAGCGCTGTCCCTCTTACTGTGACTGGTGGAGGTGTTGGAGCAGGACCCTTGTATGTGTAGTTGCTGTTCTGATAAGTTCGCAGGTAAGGTGAAGTCTGAAAAATAGGGAAGCATTTGTCTTAATCCGCAAAGTTTTATTTTCTTCCATCCTTTTGTTTATTAGTTTATTTTGATGTTTATCAAACAGGCAGACATCAGAAAAGAACTGGGTGGGAACAACATAGAGACAGATTCAGTAAACCAAGAAAATGTAAATGCATATTAATACAAGTAAATACACCACAAGGGCAGGTTACAGTACTTAGCATCAGTGGCTGTTCCAAAAAAACAGGTGGCAACATCTTCCATATGAATCATACAAATCAAATCATATGAGTTATTATGGAAGTTGAATATCAGCTTTTGTAGAAGATACTTAAGTCAACCATACTGCATTTGTAGAGGGAGCTTCTGGTACATACTTAACTGATAACCCATAAAAAACAGATTTTGGATTTTTGTTTAACAAGATTACATAGGAGACAAGTGAATGGTTGTTGATGCATTCCACATTTTTAATCGATCTTACAATATTTGGTGAAGCAAAACTGAACCAGTCAGAGCTGTGTTTTAACTCAAGCGATTCAAACTGTCATATAAGCTTTGGTATTCCATACAGGACAAAGCTAAATGTTCTATCAGGCTGAACACTCCATCCACCTATTATCCAACACTTTCTATAGGACAAAGTTAACTAGGATAGCCAGCTGAATATTGGTCTGGAGTATTGGTCAGCTCTCTTCTGTATAAAGGCATTGCCTATAGGTATGGCCACCTGGACATGCCACTAACCTTATTGATCAGCATTCTCTGCCAGCTGAGCATGCCATTGACCATCTCAGTCATCTCTATAAAGCATAACCAAAATGTCTAGCAAGTAGGATATATGACTCAGTTTATCTGTAATCTCTCTGTAGGATGCAGCCAATAAGTACTACAAGCTGAACATCCAATCAGCCTTATTGTTCAGCTTTCTGCATAAGCATAGCCAATAGGTATAGCCAGTTAAAAACCACTGTTTTCATCAGTTTTCTGTATAGGATATAGCCAATAGGTATAGCCGGCTGAAAGCTCAATCTTATTGGTCAGCTCTCAGAGCACAATATAGCCAATCAGGACATCCATCTGTAAACTCAACCTTATTGGACAGCTCTTTGCATAACAATAGGTATAGCCAGCTGAAACGCCATCTTATTGGTCAGCACTCTGAATAGGATATAACCAATAGGGATAGCAAGCTGAAAACTCAACCTTACTGGACAGCTTTTTGCATCAGCATAGTCATTAGGTATAGCCAGTTGAGAACTCCATCTTATTGCTCAGCTTTTTTAATAGGATATAGCTAGGTACAGCCAGTTAAGCATTCCATTGACCATAAGGAATTTTTTAAACTAAAAATTACCTTTGTGGGACACTTAAGAGAGAAGGCGGATGTGAAGACTTCTGAATGGGTCTTATTGCCCACTGGTTCCAGCTGCAGAAAGAGAAAGAATGTTTTCCGGTTTGTTGACTTGGAGCTTATTATACAGATCATGCCTTACTGATACTGCCTGTGCTCTGTTAAAGGTGGTTAAAAGGGTAGGGCTATGATTATGTCTTCTAAAATGTTTCAGTTTGTGAACAGGCCTGCCAATGAGTTACGAAAGGTGGTGAGTATGTACATTAAGAGGCACCTGAGCATGTATCTCATTTGCTCAGGCTGAAGCCCATTTCTATATGCAGCTCCTTGAGAATCGAGTACAAGCAACATGGAGGTAACAGACAAACGAGCTGTTCATTGATAATCTTTATCTAAAGCTCTTGCATGTTGCTGTATGCACATCTGTATACTCTGAGTCCTGTTTTACTTTTAAGAAACATGTCTACAAAATGAATAAATGAAAATGCAAGTGGCAGATGTAAAACTCTATATTTTGTGTCAGTCTGTAACTCGGGATGTCATTTGGTGTTTTATTGGCTTAGGCTTACCATGTTGTTCCACAGAGCACGAGCCATAAGTGTGTGGGACTTCTGACTGAGGTGAAAACAGTCAGGAGTGAAGAAAGACCTGTCAGGACGTCCATCCTTCAAGAATAGACAATCGGATGTACTCACACAGAGAAGAGAGTCCAATATAAGACCTGATACTGACATTTTGTTTTGTTGCTTATTCAAAGTAAAATCATGTGTATATATATATATATATATATATATATAAAATACACTGAGATTATTAATAGGTCAATAAACTGTTGATGAATAAGAAAAAGGTGGGGTTGAATCAAAGAAAATTGGCATTCAGAAGCAATTCAGCTAGATTTATTTGTTAGTTAATGAACTCATTTAATTTTTTGCTGAGGCAGGATAGTCAGAGGGTGGTGATACATGAAAAGTGAAGGAAGAAGAAAATACTATATGTCTCACTAGTAGTGGAACCGTGATCTCCCTGAAGAATGGCTGTAGCACCACAGTGAAGTTGGAGTGAGTATCGTACCGGCCTGACTCTATAAGCTCCTGCAATCCACGCTAGAGGTAGGAGGTAGAAAACAGTTAAACTATGTTCCATTCAATGTCCAGCATGGTATCTGCTGGTCTTGCAGAAGATCCTACCTGATAGGCTCTGTTAATCTCAGTCAGTCTTTGTAGTTGAACCGAACCGTCTTTGGGGGAGATGATACAGTGACACAAAATCCTGAGAGAAAGCAACAGATCTTATAGTTAATGACACAAAGAGATTTCATTCAACTTACCCTTAACTATCAGATGGAGCAACATACTGACAGAAATAAACTGTTAATCTTCATTGGAGCAAAGTTTATGTCATTAGTCAAGTGGGGATCTTCATTACAGTTTTACTGAATGTTTTTTTTTCCTTTTGTCACTTAGAAAGGCTGGGTAAGTGCCATCAAGTCAAAGTTTAATCTTACATTTACATTTACTTGTATTCATTTAGCAGATGCTTTTCTCCAAAGCAACGTACATCTTATAGAAAATACAATGTGTGCATTACATTAGCAGAAAGAGAGAAGCAACCACTCGCATGGTTTCTAAGGTAAGCGATGGCACAGAAGTAGTTTACCATCACCTTCTTCTGCACATCTCTTTGAACAGAGGGAGGAAACCCACATGAACATGAGGATAATGCGCAAACACTTCACAAACTGAGTTGGGATCAAAGCCCTGAGACAAATTACAGTACAGCCCAGGCACAATGCGACATCAGCAGTATGCTTCTGTTTCTTAGGTGATACCTTTATCAAAATAATGGACAGTTTTGACCTCACTGAAACAGCTGGGGTAAGGGGGTGCAGTGGGTTTGACCGGGTCCTGCTCTGTGGCAGGTCTGGGGTTCAAATCCCACTTAGGGTGTCTTGTGACAGACTGGCATCCTGTCCTGGGTGTGTCCGCTCCCCCTCCAGCCTTACACCCTGTGTTGCCGGGTTAGGCTCCAGCCCACTGCAACCCCGCTTGGGAGCAGCGGCTTCAGCCAATGTGTGTGTCTGTGAAACAGCTGGGTGTTTTAGGAAAGCCCAACAGCCTTGTCCAAGTACCCTTGTGCTTCTGTTTGGACACAAGAAGAACTCACTTTACCAGCCAAGTAGGACACTTCAGACTGGAGTCCCGGTGCAACTGCCGCAGAGGGACAATATCCAACACCTCCACCAGATTCACAAGGGCCCGTGGAACCTTTCAGACAAGAGAGGCACAGCAAGTAAACCGGAAGACTCCGGAACAAGGACTGACACCTCAGCACAGAGAATGAGAGAAAAAGACCTCTTTATGAAGGATATCCAGAGCTTCCTTGATCCGGGACACAAAATTGTCTGCAGAAAAATAAACCTGCAAGGAAAGGACAGCAAGTAAGCCTCCTGACAGTGAAGAACTTTGCTGAAGATGTTCAGTTCCCTCTCGTGGATCCCCTGGTAGCACTGGTACTCACAGAGTGGATGCAATGGTCACACAGGTCATTGCCTCCAACAAACATGGTGATCACTTTCCAATCAGCTGAAAAATCAATTCGCTGCATCGGGAGAGAAACAGTAATTAAAAAAACTATAAAAAACGCAGCGGCACGACAGACTTGGCTGGGTCCCGCTCTCTGGCGGGTCTGGGGTTTGAGTCCTGCTTGGGGTGCCTTGCAACAGACTGGCGTCCCGTCCTGGGTGTGTCCCCTCCCCCTCCAGCCTTGTGCCCTGTGTTGCCGGGTTAGGCTCCGGTTCACCGTGACCCCCCTCGGGACAAGCAGTTTCGGACAGTGTGTGTGTGTGTGTGTGTGTGTGTGTGAGAAAGAAAACATGTAGATGACTGAACCTCTGTGTGTGTTCTGGGTGTTTTCCATTTGCTTGTGTGTAGGAAATCCTGCACTGTGTGTGATCTGCAAGTTTGTGAGTCTCGATGTAACATATCAGAAGGTGTGTGTCATAAATGGACTGCATTTGACTGAAACTTGTATTCATACCAAATCATTCTTCATCTTGTCCGCTAAGATACGCACTTGGCCAGGCATGTCCCTGGAGGAAAATTTGAATTTATTCTCATGGTAAGAAAAGGCAAGCAGAGAGATTGACTGAAATACAAGTGACAAGAAAGAGGAACAGGGAGACTCACTCGCTGGTGGCTCCTGGTACAGCCTGGTTGAGAAATGCCCTGGGATTTGTTTGCTTTCCAGTTCCTTCCGAGAAACCAGTCAGCGATGGATTGAACTGCCGTAGGATATCTAAATAAGTATACAAATAGCACACTGTTGCTCTAATTCAGTGCACTTCACACATAATAGGAAATGTAACACAATGTTTTACGCTAATTCATCTAGGGGACATTTTTCTCCAAAGCAACTTAGAATTTTAAGCTAGGTACAACTATTTACTCATTTATACAGCTTTTTTACTGGAACAATATAGGGTAATCACCTTGCTTGAAGGTACTACAGCAGTAGGTGAGAGTCAAACCAACCTTCAGATCCAAAGACAGCAGCTGTACCCACTATGCTAACAGGTGTCCCACATTAATAACAATGCTCACAATAAATACCATAAATGCAGATACAAAAATAAATAGCTTGTCAAATCAAAAAGTCAGCTGTGTATCAGATTGTTTCAGAGGTGAGAAATGCTGTTTTGCGAAAATCCGTGTTAACAGTAGTGATTTCCCTTTGTTTAAACATGTTTACACTGTGCACGGTCTACTTGTTCCTTATCTGGGGATGGACTGTTTCGGAATGACTCACTAGGAAGAGTAGTGACACTGGTGAGGTTCTCATCTCCACCAATACTGAAATGTACAGGGTAAAGAGGTCAGATTTTTGCTTCCATTACATACCCGAAAGATCAAAGGTTCTCTCTGCCTTTCGGACACAACCTCACAAAAAGCCACATTCAGTAATTAAATACACCAGCCAAATTACTGCACAGGAGAGAATAAGAGAGGACTATGTCTGCACAAAGACCGAGGTCAGCATTACACCCCCTACAACTGACCGGCCCAAATGATGTTTAGAAATCATCTTACCTCCAAGACAGCCCTCTGTACTGTTTCAGAACATCCAATAAGTCATTGGGAGCAGAGCCAGCCCCGTTGGCTGCCTATAGAAAACACAGACATCATTTTAGAAGCCCACCCGGGGTAAGATGCGGCAAACTGAAAATTTAAAGACAGTTTCAACATACATCACAGAGGCAGAGAGGCTCACCGTCAAAGAGTCGCCCACAGCAGCCACCACTTTAATGTCAGCCGGTCGGAGAGTATGGACTAGACAAGGAGAAAAGGATGGAAAATGTGAACGGGATCATAAAGGCAGGAAAATGCTCTATCCGAAAATTCTTACAACATAAACTGTGAATATGATTGTGAGAATCATGGGAAGCGCAAGGGGTCTAACCTGAGACTGGTATGGAGTTGGAAGGGCTTCTGTCTTCACAAGGCATTTCACTTCCCATTATCTAAACAGAACGCAACCACAGGCCATAAAGGTCAGTCATAATATCCACAGACAGGAATTTATTATACAGTCAATAAACTAATATAACTTTGCCTCACTCATTATAATGCCTGACTCTATGAAAATTAGAGTTTTCATGTATGGGTGTGGGGTAACACACAGGATCAAGGAGAGAGGAGCCTGTCCTGAGGATCCCAGTGATGTCCTCATGGAGATGGGACACCAAAGGGGAGTTTCTCTCTGTCCGCAGGAAGGGATGGTCCTGAAAGGAATGGGTGGTCAGAGAAAGTGTCTTCTAAGAGGTAAAAAAAAGTCGCAATGTATACAGTGCAATGCATGTTCACGAAATTGGTCTTGATGCCTATAACATAACACTGCTCCAAATTCCATACAGCTGAATCATGGTTTCTCTCACCTCAGTTGGGCATGGAATTTCAGTAATGGCATCCATATTTCTGACCATCTTCTCACTCACTGGATGCAACTGGCGAATGGAAAAAATGAAAATCAGAATCAGAATGAGAATCAGAATCAGCTTTATTGGCCAAGTATACCTGAGCATACAAGGAATTTGTTTCCGGTTTAGAGCAAACCTACAGTGCACATTCACGCATACAGCTACATACGCACATACTGAACTAGACATAGACTAATACAAACATGATTACCGATAATGCAGCAGACGAGAACATAGTATAACGCAGACAGAACACAACAAAATAAGAGAACACAAAACCAGCCAAACAGCACAACTAAATGACCAAGCATAGAAAAAAAAGTACATGTTGACCTGTAACATAAAGTAACATTATAGTGCAATGATTATCAGTTGTTTAGAGAACATATTGCACATGGGTATGATGTTACTCAAAAGATATAAAGAAACATATGGCACGTGGATATGATATTGCACAAAAGATATAAGGAAACGTACTGCACATGGGTGTAATGTTGCACAAGTAGGGTACAGTAGTAGTAAAAAAAAAAAAAATAGTAACAGAGGATGACGCCTACATCTAGATCAATGCTTCCCATACAACTATTACTGAAAATATAATTTGTCACTTTCACAAACTCTCTTCTGCCAATTTAGAGCTGCAAACACATATCATATAAACACACACACATCATCTGAAACCGCTTGTCCCACACGGGGTCGCGGGGAGCTGGAGTCTAACCCCACAACACAGGGCATGAGGCTAGAGGAGGAGGAGGGGACACACCCAGGACGGGACACCAGTCCATCGCAAGGTACCCCAAGCGGGATTCGAACCCCAGACTCACCGGAGAGCAGGACCCGGTCCAACCCCTTGTGCCACCGCACCCCACTCACATGAATGCAGACAGAGACAATTTTTAATCCACAGGCAGCTAGCTGTGAAGCACCAGTGCTACCCACTGTGCCACCATGCCACATGGAAGGTACAGCCAAGGCCAAAGTATGGTTCACAGAGCATCTCTCCATGTGTTTAAAACTCACCAGGTTTGCCCACAACTGCAGTGCCAATTTGTCCGCATGAAGTGAGCTCAGTCCACTAGAGGCAAAATTCCTCTCCTGCAAAAAGTACAAAAGGAGAAATCGTATAAACTGAGATCTTGAAGATTTCCTTATCTGGTCATATATCTTATCATCCCTCTCAATGTACAGGGAACTACAGTTTGAATAAACAATGCAATGATCATATCTTACAACAATGGAGTTTGGGTTCGTATCAATGGGTGTGGGATGCAGCACCACTGTGAAGTCTTCTCTGTCACTGTACCACAGTTTCTGCCGCAGGAATCCATCGAGAGACTCCTGAAAACAACAACACACACCCATCCTGTGCACAGGAACAAATACAGTGTATTGTATTGCATCAGACATGCAGAAGTACAGGGCACCACAGGGTGAGCGCGTCCAACCGAGGGCACAATGACAAAGCGTTACACCCCAGGGTGAGTGTGATAAGAGCCAAAGGTCTGGTCTTGTGTGCCGTGACTCTGTGTGCATGCCACTCACATGCACAGTGAAAATGATACAGAACACACAGAAATATGACTATACCTGCAGGGCTTGGGTGAGAATGGCTTTCCTCAGTCTGTATTCTTTTTCATTGTATGACATCTCACAGTGGCATCGCCTAACATCAAAAATACATTTAGTGTTAGCACTATACTTAGTGCATCTATATGTAAAGCAGCTGGATAGTGATTGTAACAATCAATTGAGTTTAGTATGGAAAGGACTCCATCATATTATTACTAGAGCACAGGTTTCTCGAGGTTTCAGGTTTCTAGAGCTTCAGGTTTTGATGTATGGATGAGTGACCCATTGTAAGTAGTGTATCTAGCAGTGTAAATCACCTTGGTGAATAAGGTATGTGGGCTGATAACACTACATAGAGTTCATTGGAAGTCGCTTTGGAGAAAAGTGTCTGTTAAATAAGTGTAAATAAATAAATGTAAATGTAATGTTTCTTTGGTTACAGGGTGAGTTCATGTTACTCACACGGTAAGTGGCTCACCTATCCTGCTCATTTTGATAATTTCCTGACTGGCCTCCCCACACAACAACACTGACCAGGGCTTCATGCAGCTGCAGTGATGAATAGTAAACCGAGGGGTCACACAGACGGGCATTCGTGGGGTTAGAGACAGAAGGATAATAAGTAATAAGAATATTCTTAAAGCAAAACAATAATAATGTTAATTATTGTAACATAAAACAATAATACTGTGTTGATAAGGTGATGAATGGTCACAACAAGAAGCCAAGAGGAGAATGCAAACTACCCAACCTGGGTAAAAAAGACATGCAGGGATTCCTCAACTTGCTGCACAACAGCTTCTACTCCAGAACTGGCCTGAGAGAGAATGAGGGATGGCAGGTTATTTCAGATTGGTCAACCAATTATACACCCATCGAATCCATACAAGAGGAGAAACAGTCAAGAGGAGAGTTCTGTGTTTAATTACTTCCTTTTGAATTTTCCATTAGTATTACATAGAGAAGATAAAACATTAAAGGTGTCTGAGCGTTTCTGACTGATGCGATCTGTGATCGGTTAAGATGACCTCATCTGAGCACATGCAGAGCTCATCTACTGAAGCCACAAGTAGAACCAGCTTCCAGTCTCTTCTCGAGGCCGCAGCCTGGACATGGTAAAAGAGGCACAGACAGTGACACTGTAGTTAAATACTACTTGGACTTGCTTCCCTTTGTGGTAATTCACCTCTCTGGGGCTGAATGAGAGGAAGCGAGATTTAGTGGTGAATTTTATTGGATTGAGGATGGTGGGATACCTGACGATTGCTGAGAGAAAGGGTTAACTCCTTGGCTTGATCCAGTAGACTCCTAGAACCGAAAAGTCACACTGAGATATAGAAATAACACCATGTACGTACACACACATGCATACACAAACTCATAAACACACAACGCAAACAATACATACTATGTGTGTGATGTGGTTACAGGAGTATTTACTGCATAAGTGTTTTTAGTTGCATTTATATATGTCGGTTCATACCAGTGCCGTGAGTGCTGTGTGTTTGCGGGGTCTGGTACCAGGGTGGTCAAATCAGGATTAAATGTGGAAATGATCTCTAAAGAAGACGGAGCAATAGATACAGACATTAAGAGAAGAAAAATAAAAAAATTATATGACAAAAATCATCAAATATACAAAGGAGTCATATCAAAGTGCAGGGATTATTTTTTGAGTCATCTGCATAACTGCTAATACCATGAGTAACATTACATTGCGTGTGAGAGGTGTAGCTCTACCTAGTGATTATCTTGTGAATCTAATCAAAAGGCACTGGCTTCAAAAAACAATCATTCTAGAAAAGTGTTAAAGCTGATTGTTAACACTATCTAAGGACACTGAGATATGGAAGCAACAAAGAAAGATAAGGCAGTCTATTTCAGATCAGTGATTGCGACATCATCACGTTTCGCACATCAGGTTCCGTGATGTCAAGTGCTGAGTTGTGTGAGAGGGCTTTGAAACCTACACTGAAAGCAGCAGCATCACTGGGCCGCGCAGACATCTATGCCTGCGCCTACCGATCGCTTCCCATTCCCAAAGGGGAAAACAGAGGACGGATCCTCTGGCCTTTAGGTCTTACCAGTGGACCCAATTAACTAGTGGAATATTACATTTATTAGAGCAATGAACTACGTTGGACCAGTCTGAAACCAAGACTGACCAAGATACCACCATTAGCTACATTGCATTTGAACATACAAGATTTTTGAACATTTGAACATTTCAAGATACTTTTTATGTGACATGTTAAATTCACAGATCTAAAAACATTTTAGAATAATTCAAAAGTCATAAGGGGGTGCGGTGGCGCAGTGAGTTGGACCGGGTCCTGCTCTCTGGTGGGTCTGGGGTTCGAGTCCCGCTTGGGGTGCCTGCGATGGCCTGGCATCCTGTCCTGGGGGTGTCCCCTCCCTCTCCAGCCTTACGCCCTGAGTTGCCGGGTTAGGCTCCAGTTCCCCGCGACCCCGTATGGGACAAGTGGTTCAGAAAGTGTGTGTGTGTGTCAAAAGTCATACGAAAACTTTCGTAGGAGGCAAAGTTTTCTCTTCTCTATATTTCACGCCTTCATTATTTGGAGAAAAACTGGTGGATAGTAGGCTATTAGGACCTCTGCCTGCAAAGAAACCCAAACACTTGCACGTGACCTAGATTCCATTAATCTAAAACATATTTTGTAATATTGAGGTTTTCATTATCAGAATCAGAATGAGTTTTATTGGCCAAGTGTGCTGACGCACACAAGGAATTTGCTGTAGTTCTGGATGCTTCCAGTATTTACAGACAACAAACAGCTGACATAGAATTACAGAATAAATAAAACAACATACTTACAGAGTACGCAGACACGAGAGCAGAAATAGTAGTATAAATATATAAAAGTGTAAATAAATAAGAAGTAAATTACAAAAAGTGGTTGGATATTGTCGCATTTATTGTCACAAATTTATTGTTGCATGCATTATTGCAATTATTGTGATTACAGTTAATCATATTAAAGATCCTGTATGAGAGAATCTATAACAGGTTCTTCACAATTTGTATGTGCAAGAGTGGAATTTATATGTGCCAAGCGGACTGAGCTGTGCTGAGTACAGAACAGAGGGCCAGGATTTTGTTTGTCAAAATGCACAATAAACGATATGTGATTAACATGGCATGTAAGACTCAGAAGTTGGGTAGAGTATAATAGCGAACTCTTACCA